>NC_056728.1:1432343800-1432643800 GCF_019279795.1 Protopterus annectens
TATGAAAAACACCATGAGGTAACAGCACAGCATGAAGTCACACAGTGTTGTTGTGACATGTGTATCACCACCTGAGGCATAGCAAGTACTAATGCATGGGTACATGTCTGCTTTCTGGGTACAACTACACTCCATAGAAACAAAATTAGTTCAGCTGTTTTCCAGCTCTCTGTATTAATTTTTTTGCAGAAATGATTAAAAATTTGACTTGTGTTATCCTTTTAGTTGTAAACACAGGAATATTAGCTATGATCACTACTGCTCATGAAGAAGTGGGTAACCGTCTTAAGTTCCATGCATACTTGAGTACTAAAGCACCTGCGTGGCACATGACAGACTACAACCTGTTTTGCTGGAGTTCTCCCAGCCTTGATACTGTGCAGAAATACAGACAGAAGAAAATACTTGTTTAAAACAGTCCTTGTGTCTAAACAGCAAACTGTATTTTTCTCATTTTGTACTTTCTTTTTCAAACAACCAAGTTTTACAAGGATCCAGTTTTCAGCTGATAATAAGTGGAATCAAACGACTAGCAAACCTTCTGTTGTTTTGAAGAAATTCATCATTATGATTCGAAGGAAGAGGGGGCAATATGTATGGATGATAAAAACACTGGTTTCTAGCTACTCTATTTTTAACTGCTTAATCATCGAGAAGGAAAACCACCTCTGTGAACTCCACCACGACCCCCTCTAAATCTCCCTCTTTCTCCACGGAAATTGCCTTTGTTTCTTTCCCGTCCTCTTTCACCACGTCCTGCTGATGTTCCACCTCGTCCTCCTCCTCTAGGAGGCATCAGTCCCCCTCTCTCAGGCATCAGCTTAGCTGGTGGTGATTTGGGACGAAGTCTCTCAATCTCCTCACTGCAACCTGTCAGAGTAGAGCCTGGAGAACCAAAATATGAAGCATATGTTTCTGCATTGAAGTTGCTGTTTGTGAGAGTTGGACCAACAGTCAGCCACCCTAAAGAAAATTAAAACAAAATATATAAAAAGAGTGTAATGTCTGTTATGCTTTCTTGTAGTACAACACAACATTTTAGATAAAGGCCATTTTTGTTACTTATAATAGATGAACTGGTCCACACTGGCACATTTTCAGCTATGACTTTGTAACAGCAAGCAAGAGAGGAAAATAGACAAGAAAACACAAACTGCAAAACATATATGATGGCATAAAGAAAAGGAAGATACAAACGCACAATTCACAGCATAAGCAAAAATTCTGTACCTACCATGAGTATTCTGGAGAACCTGGTCTATCTTTCTCTACCTCAAGGGCAGCAGGACTCCAACAGGGTGTCACATATGACTTTCCCAGGCCATATAACTCCTCCCCTTTTCCCATAATTCTATGCGCAAAAGGACTCCTCCACAGACACCTGTTAGTCCATACAAGGCAAGTAAATAAGAAACCAAGGAAGGAAACAAAAGCTCTCTGATTTTTTAATTTCCAAAAACCACATCAACATGAGAGGAAGGAGAGTGGGGTCTTAGAGGAAGATGGACCTGGTCCTACACATCTAGAACTATGACAAGTACTGACCTTTTGTATGCAATAGGATTGGTCCATCTTCATCTACCCCTAAAACAGAGTCTCAAGAATACCAATCAGCCTGGGGTGATACAGTACTTAAAGAAGAAGCTGAAAATGGATTAACAAAGGCCATGAGGCTAAAAGCAAGCAGGTAGCAAGACAGCAGTGGAATCTGTGAGCACAAAAACAACATAAGGTGCAAGGCTAGCAACAGAAAAACTCATCATCAGTGAAGAGGAATCTGGCAAGTGAGTACAAAATCAACTTAAGGGTATTGGGCAATGCATGGCTTAACAGTCTGTCTTGTCAGCAGGAGCTTAGAATAACAGTATAAAGGTTTCAAATGGAACAATGCAGAAGCCCTGAGACAAGCTGAGGATCTGGTCTTGAAAGAAGAAGAGAATAAAAACACAGCTACTTACAGAGGGAGAGAAACAGACTAATTCACAAATGTGAGTATTCAACACAAATGGTACGACGGAGCAGACAGGTGTTCAAGCCAAAGCTTCCAAAAGACATACAGCAAGTACCTCTCCACTCAAAAGATTAATCAACAACATTTCAAAGAAAAAGAAGTAGCTTAAGAGCTATGCCACAGACTGGAGAGAATGAAAGCATATTAGATTCTGGGCACAGCCAAAATCCTATAACCAAGGAAAATTAAACAGTTAAAGGTATGCCATCCTTGAACACCATATTAGTGGGAAATTCAACAATAAAACAAGATCATTCTCAACAGGTGACCACAATCCAAATTTATGAGGAAGGAGGCCTTGGCTAGACAGGAGGGAAGGAGAAGTCTTCCACTATACCCTAAGCTATAACAATGAGCTCCCTGATTGGGAAAATAGAGGAGGGAAGGGAAGCTAATGACCCCAGTTACTCTGCCAAAAACAAAACAAAAAACAGACACTATGAATGGACTGGATCAGTAGCTAAACGCACCGAAAAGACTAAGCTACAGAAGGTCAACAGAGGAAGCAAGCTATCCAAAAAGGGGAGGGGGGACTGCTACGGATACAACAGCATTTAATTCTGGCCAAAGATCAACTAGGGGAATAATAACTAGGTAAACAGACTTAAGCTAAGTACTCCCAATGACATTCTCTAGTGGAACTCAAGAAAGGAAAGTTTATCTCAGCTCTAAGCATGGGTGCATATGGAACCATTGTTTATAACCTCATCTCCGATGGGAGACTCGACAGAGACGATGACGTTAGAATTACCGAGGAAGAGAAAAAGGCAGAGGACTGTGGAAGACTGACACCATCTCATGTAGTCACAAGAAACATGATCTTTAAAACTGAAGGGGAACAGGGCTGCAAGGATAGCAACTAATGGTATAGGTACTGAACTACACTGTAGTCCATGAGGACAAGATGGACCACCTTGGCATGAGAATCATGACAAATGAATCTGAACTCGTCCTATAAGAGTCAAAGTAATACGATGACTACATACTCATGGACAGAGTTGGTATACAGATCACATGACACAGGAAATCTCCAAACACTGGACCCAACCGAATTCAACGTTGTTAAGGGCAGGTCATGTCTACTAAATCTGATGGACTTTTTTAAAAGTGACTAGGGCCACAGATGAAGGCAAAAAGTACAGTTTTGTACCTACCATAAATGTAGATGTTCGAGTGTTCACACTGCTGCAGTCATCACACTTGGGTTATCCTGCCGTCAAGGTGGTCCCGCAGTCGGCCAGAGTTCCAAAGTCTTGGTCAGGCGTCGGTTGCTGTCGCTTCTTCCCTGACGTCAGTGTGCCAGGGGTATATAAGATGCATCCTATGCCATTTTCTTCAGTTTTCCTTGCCCCAGATGTCAGGTGCCCCCAAGTGGGTAGGCAATACATATTGCTAATCAAAAATATACATATAAAATAAAAGCAATACCTTCAGTTACCAGCAAATACACCCCAAAGGTTGTATAGGATAGAAGGGTATAGATAAGTCTAGCTAGTTCAGAGGGGATGGTGGGAGGGTAACCTGGACTGCAGCAGTGTGAACACTCGAACATCTACATTTATGGTAGGTACAAAACTGTACTATGTTCATTGTGTTACACTGCTGCAGTCATCACACTTGGGTTGAATCCCAAAGCTAAGTTTGGGTGGCTGGTCTATAAAGAGTTAGGATTGGCTAAGAGGCTCTGCAGAACTGCAGTGGCAAATCCTGCTCTAGATTTAGAGTAAAGAGGCAGGTGGTAATGATTGGTGAAGGTGTGCACTGAACTCCAAGTTGCAGCCTCCAAAATTTCCTTGGTAGGTACTCCTCTGAGAAAGGCTGCTGAAGTGGCTGTTGCCCTGGTGGAATGAGGCCTAATGTTATTAGGGACTGATTTTCCATGCTGTGTATAGCAGTACCGAATAGTGTCCTAGCCATTTGGATATAGTCTGCTTTGAGATAGCCTTGCCTTGTGAGCCTGCAGCATATGCTACAAACAGTTGATCGGTTTTCCTGAAAGCTTTTGTTTTGTCCAAGTAGAAGCATAGCTGCCTGTGTATGTCCAAAGAATGCAGAAGTTTCTCCCCTTTATTTTGGGGGTTTGGATAAAAAGTAGGCAAATGGATGGTTTGGTTAAGAGCCACACTAGATACCACCTTTGGCATGAAGGTAGGGTTTGTCCTTAAAGATACCCTATCCTGATGAAAAATTATAAAAGGTTCCACTGCCATTAATGCCTGTAGCTCTGAGACTCTTCATGCTGAAGTTACTGCCAGGAGCAGAGCTGTTTTCCATGATAAAAATTTTAGATCGGCTTGTATTTGGCTGGCTCAAAAGGTGGTAGAGTCAGTTTTTCCAAAACAAAATTGAGGTCCCAAGTTGGTGTTGGTGCTCTCCGGGGCGGTCTTATGTTTTTAGCCCCTCTGAGGTACTGCTTTAGCAAGGGATGAGAGAATAAAGGACGATACATGTTATGTGCAGAAATGGCAGAGGCGTGAATCTTAATTGATGAAAAGGATGGGCCTCTGTCCAGCATCTCAGTTAAGTATTGTAAAATCTGAGGAATGTTTGGAACAAGAGGGTCAAGGCTGTGAGCCTGGTTCCAGGCGCAGAATCTCTTCCATTTTTCTGAGTAAGCTTTCCTGGTGCTAGGCCTCCTGGCCTTCAAAATGACATCCATAACAGCTTTAGAGAGAGGTGTTGCCTGTTTGACTAAAGTATCTGCCATGCAGCCAGGTTTAGGGTTTTGAGCTGACCGTGCAGGATCTGATTGTTTTGTTGAGTCAGAAGGTGTGGAATTTGGGGCAAAATCCATGATGGGCCCTGAGCCAAGTTCCTTAAGATAGGGTACCAGTGCTGGCGTGGCCAGTCTGGAGCAATCAGGATCATCTGTGGTTTTTCTTGTCTGGCTTTTAGGAGTACCTTTGAAAGGAGAGGCAGTGGTGGGAAGGCATAGACTTTAAGGTTTTTCCCAGCTGAACAGAAGAGCATCCACTTTCCATGCTTGTTTGTGATAAGTCCTTGTGCAGAATTTTTGTAGTTGGCAATTCAGAGGGGAGGCAAAAAGATCTATGTCTGGGCATCCCCATTTTTATGTTATCATGCTGAAGATTTGTGGGTTCAATTTCCATTCATGAGGGTCCATGATATTTCTGCTTAGGTCGTCTGCCAGAGTATTTTTCTTTCCTGGCAGGAATTATGCTTGCAGTTGAACTTGGTACGTTAGAGCTGTGTTCCACAAGGTCATGGCTTGCCTGCATAGGGGATAAGAGTGAGTGCCCCCTTGTTTGTTTATGTACCACATTACTGTGGTGTTGTCTGTCTTTAGTAATAGTTGTCCTGGGTGTAGAAGGTCCTTGAAAGCTGTTAGGGCATTTTGAACAGCCAACATCTCTTTTTGATTGATGTGAAGATGCATCTGGTCTGTGGTCCACTTGACCTGAATGCATGTTCCTGCCATGTGTGCTCCCCAGGCGTAATCCGAAGCATCTGCTGTTAGAGTTTGTCTGGCTGTGGGCTGGGTTTAGGTAACATGCCTGTGCCCACCATCGAAACTCCTGTTGTAGGCAGGGAATTATTGGAATTACTGCTTCTAGACTGTGAGAATGTTGAGTCCAAACACTTTTTAGGTACCACTGTAACTTCCTCATATGCATTCTGGCATATGGCATTAGTAGTATGCAGGATGCCATGAATCCCAGGGCCTGCAGATTTTTTCTTGCAGGGAGATGGGACGTTTTTGCCAGTAGTTGAAAATATTGAGTTAGTTGCACTTGTTTGTCTGGCGTGAGGTAAGCCATCTGGGCCGTTGTATTTAAGCTGGCACCCAGGAATGTAATCTGTTGTGAGGGTATTAGTTTTGACTTCTTTTAGTTTACTGTGTACCCTAGAGAAATTAGCAACCTTTTCACAAACGCCAGATGCTGTAGAAGAATGTTCTTTGTCTCTGCTTGAATGAGGCAGTCGTCCAGGTATGGATATATTTGAATTCCTTTTTGTCTGCAAAATGCAATTACTGGTGCCAGGCACTTTGTGAAGACCCTGGGCGCAGCAGATAAGCCAACGGGCAGTGCAGAGAATTGGTAGTGCATTGTACCAGCTTTGAATCGGAGGTATCTTCTGCAATTTTGTCTGATAGGGGCATGCAGGTATGCCTCTTTGAGGTCCAGAGTAACAAGCCAAGCCTTCTTGCCCAGCATGGGTAGAAGCTGCTGTAATGTCAACATTTTGAATTTCGGAATATCCAGGTAAGTATTCAGGATTGAAAGGTCCAGTATAGACCTCCAGGCTTTGTCCTTTCTGGGGACCAGGAAGAGTCTTGAGTAAAATCCTTGTCCTTGTTCCTGTTGTGGAAATTTTTGTATAGCTCTCATGTCCATGAGGGCTGAAATTTGTTTTGGTGCCTCTGCCCATTGATTTTCTGGCAGGTCTGGCATTCCTTTTAGCTTTGGTAAAGTATGGAAGTAGAATCTGTAACCTTGAGACACAATATTCAGGACCCATTTGTCTTGGGTGATTGCTTGCCAGTTTTGAGAAAAAAGTGCTAGTTTTCCCCCTAAGGGGGCTTCCAGAAGGGACGTGCTTGGTGTACGCAAGGGAAAGTCATTGTGACTGCTTCCTGTAAGGTTGAGACTTGTCCTCACCTCCTTTTGGGGTTGAGGTGCCCCACTGTCATTGTCTGTTTGAGCCTTGGGGTTGAGATCTGCCTCTTGGGCGTCTGTATCTGCCTCTCTGTGGCCTGTCTGACACTGGAAAGGACCAATTTTTTGTTGGCCAATTTCTGCTAAACCGAGGTGGCTGTACCTGTAAGAAATCCTTGACTGTTTGCATAGATTTAGCTTTATCCTCCATTTTCTTTAACACCTCTTCTGCCTTAACACCAAACAAGGTATCATGTTGTAAAGGAGCATCCAATAACTTTGCCTTAACATGTTCAGGTAAACACTGTTCTTTTAACCAAGCATGTCTTCGAATAACAAAACCTGTAACTGCGGCTCTACAAGAGGCCTCTAAATAATCAAAACCACATTGCAGAGTATGTTTTCCCACCTGTTCAACTGCATGCAATAAATCCTGCATTTCTTTACAATCAGGACCTTCTGAGCTAGCAAGCATTTTCTGTTTTAACTGAGCCATTAAATATTGTTGGTACTTAAGCATGTGAAACTGGCAATTTAAAGCTCTTACTGCTAAAGTTGCAGACGTGTATACTTTCTTCCCCCATCTATCCAAAGCTCTGGAATCTCTGTCAGAGGGTACTGGATTTTTTGCAATGGAAGCCTTAACCCCTTTTGGACCCTGGGAAATAGTTTCTGGATCAGCAGAAGGGTTTTTGTATAGAAACTTGTGAGAGTCAGGGACTCTATAATACCTATCTGGCTTGGCTGGAGCAGGGGGCAAAGAGTCAGGAGATAAGCTGGATTCAGAGAACACATCATCCACAATGTCTAGTACAGGCGGAATAGCCAGGGGCCTGTGCTGAGGCAATAAGAGGAAATCCCTGAGCCTTTTCTTGGATTCTGAGTATTCCTGACTTTCCCAATGGAAATGTTCCCTCATGGTATGTAAAGTTTCCCCAAAAGAGTAATCCTCAGGAGGAGAGGCTGAAGGGATAGATTCCTCAGCATCAGAGTCCTCATAGGGGGGTACAGAGTATCCCTGGTCTGAAGAGGAATCAGAGGAAATGGAAACCTGATCAGAGGAGCCATAGTCTGTATCCTGCCTAGGCCTTTTCTTAGGAGGGGGATGGGAACCCCTGATTAGAGTAATGAGGTCTTCGGCCATTTTAAGCATCTGTTTCTTAGGCATGGAGGACTGTCCAGGAGAATGCTGTACTTGTTTCTTTGTCTTTAATGGTACCTTTGTCTTGGCTGTTGATTTAATGGTAAGTTGTGAAGGTCTGAAAACACCCTCAGAAGCCAGTGTCTGCTCAGCGGCTCCGGACCCATCTGAGGGATTAGTTTCCGTAGGCCCAATACCTTGAGTTTCCAGAGGCCTAGTTGTCTCCACGTGGGAGTCGGAGGCAGCCTGTGGCTCTGAGGTAGCGGGTGTCAGGGGCTGCGAAAGTGCCTCACTGAGAACCGGCGACTGGCCTAGAAGAGGTTTCGTCGTCGGTTTTGGACCTCGGATGCCTGTCTTTATCCTTGTCTTTGCGTTTTTTCAGAATTGCGGCCGTCGGTTGATCCAACGGCATAGTATAATTGAACCTTCGGCCAAAGTATTGCAAAGCAAAATCA
This sequence comes from Protopterus annectens, assembly GCF_019279795.1. Taxonomy (NCBI): domain Eukaryota; kingdom Metazoa; phylum Chordata; order Ceratodontiformes; family Protopteridae; genus Protopterus; species Protopterus annectens. The sequence continues at coordinate 1,432,352,027 of NC_056728.1, forward strand.
AAACGTCTTTTTATAGTTTTTCACTGTGGTTTTCTGGGCAGGGGGAGGGGTCGGGATGTGAATATCCAGTGAGATTAGTTTATGGTCTGATCTTACCAGTGAGGGATACACTTCTGGTCTGCAGCATAGAGTCCCCATGTTGGTGATAATCAGGTCCAGTATGTTTTCCCCTCTTGTGGGAGTGGTAACAAGTTGTTCCATTGCATTTGAGTTTATAAATTCTAGGAACCTTTGGGCTGGGGTGTTGGAGCTAGAGTAATGCTCCCAGTCTATGTTTGGGTAGTTGAAGTCGCCCAATATAATGGTGTTTGGAGAGACCTTCATATTTTCCAGTGATCTTAGGAAGGCCGAGTGGGGTTCCTGGGTTTGGGAGGGTGGTCTGTAGCAGGCTATAAACTGGAAGGCAGTTTTACCCACTGTTAGTTGCACATGGATAGTCTCTGATGCTTCGTGCTGTGCCACCAACCTGGAGGTGTGGGTATCTTTGACAAATATTGACATTCCCCCTCCTTTTGTGGTTCGGTCCAAGTTTTGGGCCGAAAAGCATGGTATGAGGTATAACCTGGTAGTGCTGGGGTGCTCTCGGGAGCCTTGAACCAGGTTTCTGTTACTGCACAGATATCGATGTTCTCCATGCTAAGGAGAGTTTTGAGTGCGTGCATCTTGAGGTTTAGACGTCTGGCGTTGAGTAGCATTACTATCCCTTGTGATACCTATGGAGGTGTGTTTGTCTTTTGAGCCTTTCCTAAAAAGGGCACTATAGGGGTAGCAAGAGCCTTTGCCAATATCCGAAAGCCCTGGGGTGACAGGTGCAAGCCATCCCTAGCGAAGCATTGTGGCTTGTCGAGCATGTCATCCCAGGCTGACAGGCATTGGATCCCCAAACTATACAATAGAAGGAGGAAGCTACTACATGATAGAGCAAAATCCCAAAAAGGGAAGGCATCTCTGATCAGTATTAGCAAAAAACTACGGGCACTCATAAAATCGTCTAAGGCCAGCTTCGAGAGAAAAATTGCACAGGACACTAAGGATAATCACAAGGCTTTCTTTAGTTATGTTAGGAACCTGGGTGGGAATTCCAAGATATGCTCAGAATTAGTCCAAAATTACAAAAAATACACCGAACCCACAGACATTGCCAACATCCTAGCTGACAGGTTCAGCGCAAACTTCTCTGCCCCCTCCCCACCAAAAGGGCAATATCTATCCCTGCAGAGTGCTGCCCCCCCTGACATCTCAGATGCTCAGGTAAGAGCCGCCCTCTCCAAAGCAAAAAACACAGCATCAATGGGACCAGTCGGTGTCCCGGGCTGCGTCTTACATGAACTACAAGAAGAGCTAAACCCAAACATAAAACTACTGTTCAATCTCAGCCTTACTACAGGATATGTACCCAAAGAGTGGCGTACAGCAACAGTAGTCCCTCTCCACAAAGGTGGTGCCTCAATGGATCCTGGAAACTATCGCCCCATAAGCCTGACTAGCTTGGTCTGAAGCTATGGAAAGGATCATCATGGACCTCATAAATAAAGATATTGGGGACCTACAGACACTGGATCCTACCCAGTTCGGCTTTGTTAAGGGCAGATCCTGCCTCTTAAACCTGGTCGATTTCTTTGAAACAGTCACCAAGGCCATTGATGAGGGGAAGGTGGTCCACACAGCCTACCTGGACCTCGCAAAAGCCTTCAATACACTACCCCACTCGGGCATTATAGATAAGCTCACCAGCTTAAATATAAACCCCTATGTCACTAGATGGGCTGCAAACTGGCTCAAGGACAGAACCCACATGGTTAGAATTGCTGGAGCCATGTCAGACTCCAAACCAGTTACAAGTAGCGTCCCACAAGGCTCAGTCCTGGGACCTCTCTTGTTCGGTAAATATTTCTCGGAGGTACAGGCCAACATGGAAGGACTGTGGCTGACCAAGTTCGCAGATGACTGCAAACTGGGCGCCATAATCGACTCTCCAGCCGACACAAGCATCCTCCAAAAGGGCCTCATAGAAACAGACAACTGGTGCCAGAGCCATGGCCTCAAGCTAAACGCCAAAAAAGTGTATAGTCATCCTCTTTGGCAAAACGGTGCCCACAAATTACCACATAGGTGGTAATCCATTAAGTACAGAAGAAGTAATTAGGGACCTGGGGACCCAAGTTGATAGCAATCTCTCATTTGACAACCACGTGGCCAAAGTGGTTAGAAAAACATTTTATATAGCCCACCTAATCATGAAGGGATTCACATCTAGATCGGGGAGGTCATCGTGCCTCTTTACTCATCCCTCATCAGGCCCATAATTGAGTACAATGCCCCTTTTGGGATGTACCTTACCAGACACCTGCAGCAACTGGAAAGACCCCAAAAGTACCTCACCTAGAGGATCAAAGGGCTCAAACAGATGCCATATGCTGCCCGGTTAAAGAAACTCCAGCTCTACTCAGTGGCATACCGCCTGCTCAGAGGCGATCTGTGCCTGACGTATAAAGCCATGTCCAACCCGAATTAATGGACATGCTGCACCTCAGAAAATCCAAATCCCATCGAGCTACACACTCGAGAGACTTGAACCTCAGCACTGAAATAAATAGGACATGCTGGAGGGACAGATTCATAACCCAGAGGCTCCCTTCACTCTGGAATAAAATCCCAATCCAGGTTAGGCAGAGTCCCTCATTGACTCCCTTCAAGAGGAATCTTGATGAGTGGATGGGAGATCGTAGGTTTACCCCGGGTATCACTTCTGTGTCACTGTTACACAGAGGCACAGTATACTAACCTCGAAAAAGGGCATAGCAAAATAAATTTAAAATGGGTGGCGAAAGCCAAACACACTCTGGCTAGGCTTATAAATGCCCTAGGGCAGATAGCCTAGTATGGACCTATGAACCTATAGTGCATTTGTTAAACCTAGCACTAAACCGACAACTAGTGACATCGTGATCAGGGCCTAGGCATGGAATACAGTAAGAGTAGAAGTCCTTATGAGGTATTTGCTTCCCACAAGAAATATAATTATTAACTTTTTCTGACATCGGTCTGAGTCAAGAAAAAAGTTTCCCCAACGGTGTACTTAGCTTTACTGAAGACTTCAGATCTGAAATTCAACTTCAAAAATCTCAGGAGTCTGCCGACCGGCACTTGCGAACTGCTTCTGCTTCGGGCACAGTGCGGCAAGAAAGACTGAAGAAAATGGCGTTGGATGCATCTTATATAACCCTGGCGCACTGACGTCAGGGAAGAAGCGACAGCAACTGATGCCGGACCAAGACTTTGGAACTCTGGCCGACTGCGGTACCGCCTGACGGCAGGATAACCCAAGTGTGATGACTGCAGCAGTGTAACATGATGAACATCAGGGCATTCTGCCTACCATGACCTGGCCAAGGCATTTGACACAATCTCACACTCAGTTGTTATAAATAAACTCAAAAAACTGGGCATAAATTCCTACGTTACCAGATGGATAGCTATTTGGTTCACAGACAGGACACCTGTGATTAAAGTGCGTGAGTCCAGGTCCAGCAAGAGGCCAGTTACTAGTGGTGTACCACAGGGCTCAGTGCTGGGACCACTCCTGTTCGGAATATAATTCTCCAAAGTCAAGCCTATGTTTGCCGATGACTGCAAGTTGGGAGCAATCAAATCTCCCACTGATGTAGATATCCTTCAGGAGGGTCTAAACCAGACAAATGATTGGTGCTAGAGTCAGGGCCTAAAATTAAATGCAAAAAAAAAATCATTATCATACCCTTTGGGAAGTCAAATACCCCTGCAAAATGCAATATTAATAGCACACCCCTTCTCCACCAGAGGTGGGAGATCTAGATACACAGATAGATAGTAGCCTGAACTTTGACTGCCATGTGTCCACAGTAGTGAGGAAGGCAGCTGTTCTATGTTGCACAACTTATAAGTAAAGGTATGGCATCCAGATCCAAGGAAGTTATAGTCTCACTGTGCTTAGCCCTCATCAGACCAATAAGAGTACAGTGCACCACTTGGCATGTACTTAACTATGCATTTACAACAGATGCAGTGACCCCAGAGGTTCCTCACAAACAAAATACAGGGTGATGACAACATGTTTTATGCAGACAGGCAAAAAGCCCTATCCCTTTACACTGTTTTCCTACTGACTATTAAGGGGTGACCTATGCTTAACCTACAAAGCACTCACAAATCCATCCCTGATGGAGCTGCTACACACCCACAGCACAAGGGTCACCCAATTTAGGCATCTAAGCCTAGTCAGTAACTCAAACAAAACATACTGGAGAGAAAAAAGTGTGTCATAGAGATTACCCCTCCTTTAGAAGGGGCTTCCTATTCATGTTAAATTGAGTTTTTCCTTAGCCCTCTTCAAACACAATTTGGATCAATGGATGGTGAATTGCAAATTCACACCTGGGGTAATGCCTATGTCCCTTATGGGTGGGGACAATCTGTAAAATAGTCATGGCATATGCACAAACCTATAGCTTCTTCCTGCCCCTAGGGGTCACATATTGGGTAAAATTGGATTATATTGGTTAGGCGTGTAAGTGATCTTAAGCCCTTAGCCTAGTAATCTCCTATTAACTTATCTAGTTAGTTATCTCTAAAAGGCTGACATAACAGTATGAGCAAGCTGTCTTGTGCTCAAATGGAGTGAAATTAAGCTAAACATTAGTCTGGCTGTGAAGAACATCTGACATTATGACCATACAGATGTTTCACAAGGGTAGCCTGGTCTCAAAATATTGAGGCATAAACCACAATGCAGACAATTAGAAGTACAGAAGTCACTCTACTGAACTCTAAGAATCACTCCTAAAGCCTTGCACGTGAAAACAATCCAGAATGCACAGCATACATAAATGTGCACATATGAAGGAATATATGTATATGTATTTGCCTTTGATGACTGGGAAAGTTTGACTTGGTAAACCCCATTTTCAGAGGAGGCCCATGGAGAAAATCTCAAGCAGATGCATTTAAGATATTCATGACAGAACACATTATTTACAAAGTACATTACACAGACAGTTCTTAAGACATCTGGATACAAACAGGTAATTGTTCTGCAGTGACTCTGTATACAAAGATAAAATAGGTATTTTTCTGTGGTTGCATTATATAGGATATTAAATTCAAAGTATAAAACATTTAGTATGCAAACAGTTCATGCTCAATGTATTCTACAAGAAGACATTAGATATGACTTCTTGGACATGGATAAAGTGTGTTACAGTACCAATGTTAAAAATAAAACTAAGGTAAAGACTGTGAAACATTAGCCATTAAGTAGATAACAGTTAAAGCTAGAGAGGGGAGAGAGGCATTGTATAGCTGATGAGTTAAGGATAGTGGAGGTATGAATACTAGGGTACACTCTGACAACAGATCCCGGTTATGAGAGCGCTCAAAAGTATTTGTAGGAGATGGATAAAAAGGGAAGATCAAAATTAACTTCCACACTGTCCTAAGATGCAAGGATTCAAGGATCATTTTATTACTGGCTGTGGGAAATGACACAAATACAGGCAAAAAAAAAAAAATCTAAAACTACAACCTGAAAGACCAATGGCAGTGGACACAAGCTCTCAGGCTCCCCAAAGGCCAGCAATCATAGTGCTAATTTGGTGACTGATGAGCTTTTTGAGGGTGTCCAGCAAAGAGGTGGATGGATTGTGTGAAAGAAGATCTGCGACAGTCAGGCATGAGTGTTGAAGAAGGCAGGAGAGTGGCACTGAATCGAGAGAGTTGGCGACAGTTAATACGATACCCCGACCCCATGTAAATGGGAAAAAGGGGGATGATGATGATGATCTTTCATATTAAAGCACAATCTCAGGGTAAAAAAAGCATCAATGTCATTCCTGTGACAAAGAAATATCTTCAAGAAATCAGTTTAAGGAATGTTGACTCTGACTGAAAACTCCACTGGTGCTACTCAGTACCAAACAGCATCCAACATAAAGCCAAAAGAGTTCTATTACCTATGAACTTGATTCTGAAGTAGTCTGATGAAATATTCAATTTTCTGATAAACAACTGAAGATTAAAGACAGCCGATGCCAGAATATTTTTCTCTAAATGACTCCATTTATAAAGCTGCTCATTAGTCTTTCTTTATAGTGTTCCTCCTGACCTTGTTTTGAATTACTTGCAATTATTGAATAAATGCTTAAGAACTCAAAACGAATATCAGTGCACAGCTAAATAGACAGAATGTGGACTACAGTGATCCTCAAATGGCTTTCTAAAAAACTAATTCTCATTTTTTTCTGTAACTGGCACAGAAATCTGCTTCTCCAGTACGGATAGGTGGACAATGTATTTTAATAATAATCATAATAATAATCAAAACTTTAAGTACTGTGGCATTTAATAGTTTGTTACATGAGCACCCGAGACACAGGTATTTAGTCTTTTGTGTTTATGTTTAGGATAACTAACTAAAAATAGAAACAAAGTTAAGATGGCACCAAAGTTATGGCAGCAGTGAGCAATGTGTGGTAATATTCAGTAGTGATGTATGGTAATAATATTATAACATCTAGTGCTCCTTTTTGCTGGGATGTCAGCAATGGGTAATGAAATGTGCCAGTTACATGTTTATATTTATTTTATAATGATCACTTGTGCCTCTAAAGTTTTCCAAACTAAGTAAGCACTTGAAGAGATATACAGTTTAAATAACATTCTTCACAGTGGGCAAATGCATTTCTGTGTGCCTCTGTTATACCCTGCTTAATAAAAACTGTTTTCCCATTTAGATGGCTACCTCTCAACTGTCCCTGATTTTGACTCAAATTTTAGCTCGGTCCCTCTTAATACCTCCTAAAATGGATGACTTTTGGAGGAAAGGTGGTGAATTACACTTAGTAAATAGTTACAATAATTAAGGGTTGTAGACTTCTTTAACTTCAAAAGATGTAAATTAATTCACCTTCTCTTATTCTGTCAATGTCTCACATTGATAGTACTAATATTTTAAGTGTGTCCCTGATTGTTCCTGATTTTTCTCTGGATTTGTCCCCGATTGGTTGAGAGCTATCATGGGATCCTTGACTGCATATTCGCTGCAGCATACAATAACTGCATGTGGAATTAAAGACTGGCGGTTCTGGATTTGGTATGATAAAGGGGGTTGGGTTTTGCACAGGAAGAGAAGTGGTTATTACATCATGCATGGGGTTGGGTCTTACTTGCCAAGAATGACATGATGGAAGGGTGGCAACTCCAGAGGTATGCCAAAAGTATTGTTTTCCCTTCTACTGTACATGTGTTGTTGATCTAAGCCAGCATATATCACAACCTCTCCAGCCTAATTTATTTTTGTCTGTCTGGTCTCCAGAATTGTACACAGCACTAGTGCCAAGCAAAACAAAACAATTAACTTCAACATCTCTAGAACCATGCATCCCAGTATGTTATAGGCATGACCCTATGCAATGCCCAAAATAATTCAGATTTAAAGATGAATAACTCTCCAAATTCTTCTCCCAACCCAATCATGGTTAGGGTCATTCTTTAAAAACGGTGTTGTTTTCCACGAGTTCTACATTCAAAATGTGCAACCTTGTATTTTTTTTATTTATTTACATTACATCACAGTTGCTCCAAGTCCCTCTGATGGTCACCCCTCCCATTTTCGACTAACACAACAATGTTCATATCATAAGACAAATACATTAAAGATGACTGGTCCCACCACCAATACCTAGTGTGCTTCACTGCTTACTGATAATTCCGTGTTCCATCCACTGTACCATTCTTACTAAACTTTTGTTAGGGGTGGTGCCTTGTCAAATAGAATCACCTTTCTTCAGCCAAGTGGAATGAGACCAACTGCTTCTTACAGAAACTAAAGTACAGAGTCATCTACGAGAAGAACACAACTGCAACTGCTACAGGGACAAAAGCCTGTGTTGCAACATAGGTCATCTACTTGCTATCCACACTTCTGTTGTAGATTTCTTCCTTTGATTTACAATCCAGACGATCCCAGTCTTATCCCACTTAGATTTAATGTGATTACACAACTAGCCTTAATTTAGATAGGACTCTACTGTATTAGAAAGCAAATGCACTGTGATATTACCTATAATGCAGCTTGTGTGTTCCATTAGACAAAAGTCTACTGTACAACATATAGCAAATTTCTTTATGCATTGTGCTGAACAGTCTAACATATCAAACTGCAAAACCTTTGTGCAAATAATTTTACTTTGGTCAGTCTGTTTTCTTTTTGGGCCTTGATCAACTGTTATGTTCTCCTTTCCTTTTCCCATAGCTAAATGCAAAAAAATGCGTAGTAATCCCCTTTGGAAAAAACAGAGTACCCGCAAACTACAACATAGGAGGTAATCCCCTGAAATCTGAAGAAGAAATAAGGGATCTAGGGACCCAAGTAGATAGTCAGCTTTCCTTTGATAACCATGTTGCCAAAGTGGTTAGTAAATCCTTCTATGTGACCCATCTGATCATGAAAGGGTTTGCATCAAGATCTAAGGATGTAATGGTGCCCCTCTACTCTTCCCTCATCAGACCCATTATTGAGTACAATGCACCAATTGGAACGTACCTGGCTAGACATCTCCAGCAGCTGGAGAGACCACAAAGGTACCTAACCAAGAGGATTACTGGCCTCAAACAGTTGCCCTATGCAGCACGATTGAAAAAGCTAAGACTGTTCTCTGTTGCATACCGCTTTCTCACAGGCAATCTCTGTCTAACGTACAGAGCCATGTCCAACCCAGAATTGTTGAACATGCTCCATCTTAGCAAAACCAAATCTACTCGAGCTACACGCTCTTGGGATATAAACCTCAACACAACAATGAATAGAACATGCTGGAGGGATAGATTCCCTTCGCAGAGACTTCCCTTACTATAGAACAGGGTCCCGATCTACATAAGACAGAGCCCCCTCACTATCACTCTTCAAGAGGAACCTTGATGAGTGGATGGGTAACAGAAAGTTCACACCGGGGATCACACCAACAGCACTACTAGATAGGGGCCAAGGGTACTAGCTGCTAGTACAAGGGTCTAGGGAACTACTAAAGGGGCGGTGAATACCGCACAACGTGGCTGGGCTAATATATGCCTTCGGGCAGATAGCCCAGTACCAACCTATGAACCTATAGTATCACCAATGTGTATTAATGTTTCTTGTTGCTTATTATTTTTTTTTTATTAAATATAAAACAGCTTGTATTAGACAGACAACTAACTATGGACAAGATTCAATAAAGCCTACACTAATTGTACACTCTGCGTACATGATATATATTCAATAAAATTATCACATTTTTTGTGACTTCTAGTCACTCACAAAGATTACATTAAGTGTACATGTAAGTGTACACTTTGTGGTAACCTGATGAATCCCTGTAAATATTTAAAACTGCAAGAATATCAGTAGGAAAACTAAAATTAGGAGGAAGGTGTGAGTTATGTCTGTGTTGTCTGTTCACTCAGAACAGTGTACACTTAGTGTAGGCTTTATTGAATCCGGCCCCATATCTACAAATTTTTGTGATGTTGCTATAATCTTTACTACACCAGGCAGACTAATCATTCATTAAGTACATGAATATTAATTTTTTTTTTTTACATTTTCACTTATTTTTGTGCCTCTCTACATAGGTTATAGCCAAGAAGGGTCCATAAACTCACCCACCTACCTAGTTAGTGAACAAAATAAATGCATATATAAAAGGACAAGCTCAAAGGACTTGCAGATGTACTGCAGAAGAACCATTCAAGTGCTTCTGAATATTGGCTAAAACTTTGTCCAGCCTCATAGTGCCTATTTTAGGCAATACCAAGCTGATGAACTTTCTGACAGAAAACAACCCAGGATCATAGGAAGTTACTAGGCTATTGGCCCGGAGGCCCTTATAAGCCTAGACAAATATATATATATATATATATATATATATATATATATATATATATATATATAATATATATAGACAAATCAGCACCCGATGCCCCTGTCCAGCAGGGACATGGGTGGAATCCCAGGGATGTATTTTCTAGTTTCCATCCAGCTATCCAGATTGCGCTTAAAAAGGGTAAAGAGGTACTCCGCTTGACATGGAGAGGGAGTTTTATTCCATAGATGGGGGGAGTCTCTGGGACACATCTGTCTCGCCAGCAAGTCCTATTGATGTTACAGACCAGGCTGAGGCCATGTGTGCGGGTTACTCGAGTGGAGCTTGACTTGCAGATATGCAGCAGTCCGCATCAAGGTGGGATCCAAGATCGCCTTGTATGCCAGACAGAGGTCATCTCTGAGGAGTCTGTATGAAACAGAGTAGAGGCATAGGGATTTTAGCCTATCTGTGTATGGTAGATTTTTGAGGCCAGGATAATCTGAAGTACTGCCAAAATAAAACTCCACTCCATGCCACACGCTCTTCACCCTGGAGAATGTAGACGTCTCACAGAGACATAGTTTAAAACTATGGCAAGTAACCCAACAGTGCAAGGCTGCGATGCCTTCCACATAATTAGACCAACTTCTGCAAAGGAAGGTACAACAGGTGCAGGTATCTCAATATTCATCACAAATAGTCATACCTCAAAGACCATTCATGCAGTATGAGTTGTCTGAACTTCTCCATATCTGCATCATCATAAGCAAAGTACCATACCATATCCCTGCAAGCTATAGGTCCCCTCTATGACCCGGGATACCCCATAACACACATCTACATGAACTGGAGTTGCACTTCATTGAACCCAGCACTATAATGCTGGATGATTCAATTACACTGCTATAAATTTGGAAACACTCAACTTCCATTATGCAGGCCCAGAGACACCTCGACTTTGTCAAAACAAATGTTCGGGACCTGGACAGCCAACATCTTTGACCTGATCCTTACAAACATGGGGAAACTTTGCATCTAGTGTTGTGCAACATTTTCTCTTGTAACATTGAACCATAAAGCTGTAACCTTGAAATTAAACTAAAACCAATAACCACATCTAATCCTTGAACATTTAAGAATTATTCCAAGGCATACCTCCTACTATTGACTTGTACCCTGCCAAAATGTCAGGCTCTGCCAAACTGCATGAACTCTGTTGCTTATGTGGAATTATTCAGAGAGACCTAATACCATCATGTAAGCATTTGCATTGAGACAGCTGTACCCACTCAAAATAAGCATATGACTAACTCAAAGAACAAGCTACCCTGGCAGAATCCCAATATCAAAAGCAGTGTGAACCTTGGTTCTAGATGATTGTCAATGTTGAAGAGACACCCCAACCCCATGTGCAAAAATGGGAAAGGGGGCTGTGGATGAAGAAAACCATGGCCAAAATTGGAAGTACAGTGCCCAGCAAGGCAAGAAACCTCCCATCAAACTAAATAAGCAACTGAAGAGTCTTTTCAAGTCCATAAACACAAATCTGAGGTAATGATAGCCCTACAGGTAAAGGACTATCACAAGGCCTTCTTCAGCTATGTCCACAACCTCAAAGGTACTATACAACAGAGTGCTGAACTAATTGTAAACGAACAACCTATACAGACCCACAGGATATAGAAAACCTATTGGTTGATAAATTTACCTCCAGTTTCACTCTGCTCCCCTGCCTGACACCTGTTAAGATATACCTTCAGCAGTAACCCCCAGCTATCAATAATGAACAAGCCCTCAATGTGCTCTCCTAGGCACGAAAACTATGAACACAGATAGTATTACAGGATGCATCCTGAATAGAATGGAACATGACCCATCAAGCACTCTAAAAATCACTGCTCAACCTTAGCCACCTAACTGGCTTTATGCCTAGCAAATGGAGACTGCAACAGTCATCTCTCTGCAAAAGGGCGGGCCAACTACTGACCCAGGTAACTACAGACCCATAAGTCCTACAGTCTCATATGTAAAGAAATATATGAAACTTTAAGACACTGGTTCCAATACAATTCAGTTTCATCAAAGGTAGACTGTGCCTACTCAACCTGGGAACATTTTTGAGAAAGTCAACAAAACTATTGAGGATGGCAAAACTGTATATACTGACCATCATGACCTGGCCAAAGCATTCAATACTATTCCCTAGTTGGGCATTGTCAGCAAACTCATAAAGCTAGAAGTAAACCCCTATGTCACCAGTTGGTTAACCAAATGGTTCACAGATAGGACACAAATGTCAGAATAGGGGGCTCTACCTCAATCACAGAGTCCCTCAGGGCTCAGTGCTGGGGGTCACTCCTTTTTGGCATCTTCTTTTCAGAAGTCAAAGCTAACATCAAACACCTCTGGTTTCCCAAATTTGCAGACAACTGCAAGCTTGGACTGAATTACCCAAGCACACTATCCTCCAAGAGGGATTATTACAAACTAATAATTAGTGTCAGAGTCCTGGTCTAAAACTGAATAACAAAAAATGTATATGATCCTTTGGAAAGTCAGCCACCCCAGAGAATTAACACAGAGACAATACACTCCTATGAGTAGACCCAGTAGTTAGGAACTTGGGAACATTTGCAGACATCGACTTGGACTTTGACCATCCTGTGTCTGTTGTTTTAAGGAAATCAGTCTATACTGTGCAACGTGTAAGCAATGGTATGGTATACAGACGCAAGGATGTCACTGTCTTATTGTACTCAGCCCTTATTGAGACAGTTATTAAGTACAATGCTCCCTTCAGTATGTAACTGAACAGGCATATGCAACAACTGAAACACTCTCAGAAATTCGTCACAAAAGGAATATGAGGCATTAACCACACATAATACGTAGACCATCTTCAATGCCTTAACTTTGTACTTAGTCTTTTACTATGAGGTGATCTGTGCTTGGCTTACAAGGCATCACTTGATCTAGTATTGAAGACTTGCAGCACATCCACAAGTCTATCAGCATTAGAAATACCTGATCAAAAGACCTAAACCTCATTTGCAGCACAAATAGAACAAACTGGAGGGACAGGTATGTGTTTCAGAGACTACCTCTACACTGCACAAGTCTCCCATCCATGTGAAGCAGTGTTCATCCCTCCCCCTATTCAAATATAACCTGGACCAATGAATGGGGAATCAAATTTACCCCCACACTGGCATTTATGCCCCTGTTGGACAGCAGTAGCCTGCAAATGCTCTGCCATCTAAACCCAGACTGACAAATGAATTTTTCCATAACCTTTGCTGGAATGGACATGATGTTAACAAGTGTACATTACATGTTTCCATCCTAATGTATAAATGGAAATTGAGAGAGAGTCTTCTAATCTAGTAAGATCTGCCTTAAGTATATCTTTAATGATAATAATGCTGTAATAGGTTCTCTTTTAAAAGCTGACCCTTAATTATTAATCTTTGTGTTAAACAATAATTTTTAATAATTTTCTACATGCAAAAGCATTTCCATGAGCTTCAATTAGGGACCACTTGATGGCGCCAAATTCTAACATATTAAATGATTGCAATCACTTTAAAAGTTTCATACACACACACATTTTATATATATATATATATATATATATATATATATATATATATACATACATACATACATACATAGACACACACACATATATATATATATATATATATACACAAAAATGCATGAGAGCACACATTTATGTATACATATATATGCAAATTTTTCATGCACAAAATTCAGAAAGGCTAGCCCTCTTCTTGCTGTGTACATCATGCATGTTTTAAGTAGCAAATTGTCATATTTATGTTAATTTGGACAAAAAAGTACTTCACTGCAGTAGCTTCAGTTCCTTCTGCTAATGTACTCCATGTTTATATTCATTTTCCTGTACCTCTGCATTTGATGCCACAACAGGAGAAGTTAAGCCCAAATATCAGATCCCGTTCTTCCTGCATTTTCTTAAGATTTGGTATCTGTACCTTCCTAAGCCAACATTAATTAAGTTCCCTTTAGTCATTAAAGGGCACTTCACATACTGCTGTACTATCATCCTTCCACTTGAAAGATGCTTACATTGCCTGCCACACACAGTATCAATTAGCTGTTAGATATTTTGTATTGAATTTCTATGCAACCTATTCTCTCCAGCCTAAACACATCTGACTACAAAAAAATCATGACAAAGAAAACAAGCTTGGAGAACAGGAACACAATACATTACAGGTAACAGCATAAATGCTCAAACTAAGGCACAAATGACAAACAGAAGGAAGCTCTCAAGCCATCAAGAAATGCCAATTTGGTGAGTGCAAGTTCTTCTCTCTCTGAAGCTTTGGGGCAAGCAATGTGTAACTAAACCAGGGTATCCACTTCAGGGAACACCTAATCTGGTCATGCATCCCCAGAGGTGAAGGGCCTTTAGAGACAAAAAAAAAAAAACATCCTTGAGAAAAGGAATTGTAATGGCATATCCTGACTCAAATGGGTGCAAAGAAAATCTCCAATGAAAAGGCCTGAGGCTCCTGGATCATTTTAGAAAAGCAGAGCTACTAAAGAGAGTTCAGCCTAAGGATCAGCTACGATGCTGCTGGTTACACAGGCCTAGCAGCCCACAGAACATGAAATCCACATCTCCCAAAGGGAAAGGGTGCTTCAAGGGCAGAGAAGCAGCTCTCCTAAAGGAAATGCATGGCCAGCCAGGTGTGAGCTTTAATCATGCCCTCCACTGGGAACAATGGGCAGAAACTGGTCAAGAACCCTTGTGCAAAACTTAGGCCTGACCTTATAGGCCTCCTATGCATCCAGGACTTAGTTACTGACCAGCTGGGACAGTACTGGTTACCTCTCTGATCAAACTGAGAATTGCTTCCATTGAAAGTTTAGGTGGAATGATTTTCCTTCATCAAACGCAAGTCCCACAATAAAAATGGCCCCAACAAAAGACGGGGAATTATGGCAAAAACAGACCTTGGACAAAACTCTGAAGTCATGTGAAAGGTTACCCCAACGATTCAGATCTCCCTGACCAAGACCAGGACCAAGACCAAGAAAGTTCTCTACACTGTTATAAGACTGGAACTCTGAATGCATTACCTAAAGCAGCTATGGAGATTTAGTTTTAGCTTCCTCCCTGAATTCTAGATTAAGACAAGGAATCAGATTAATGAAAAAATAAAAAGTAACATCCCATGCCATGAATGAAACATTTGATAACCTCACCCTTTCTTTTTCAACCAGATGACCAAATAGGAGGAGGACAGAGCTATGACAACTTGTGGTGAAAGGCCCTACCTCTGGAGTGCCCCACTGCTGGAGATGAAGCACCAACACAGTTACTGCAGCTGCAGCCTCAGGACAGCTGCTAAGGAAATGAAGTTGGGAAACACAGGATAGTATCAGACAACCACTCCCAGAAAGGGGGATGAGTCTTGAGCAGCCATGTTTAAAAAAAAAAAAATATTCACAAAGCACACTCCCAGAAAGGAGGAAGAGTTTTAAGCAGCCATGTTAAAATATACCTCATCACAGAACACATGCAAAGTCATAACAGAGGCCCAAAAAATAATCTATAGACACCATAGCCAAATGAGCCAGGCCCCCAGGGAAACATCTGTAGAAAGCAAAGGGAAGACCATGAAAAGGTAAGACTCACCCTCAATATGGTAGGGGAATTAGCCACCAATCCTGAGTCTCAAGGCAATGAACTGCCACCACAGGAGGTTCACAAACAGAGGATCTGCCATCACAGTCTCCGTAATATTCACCATCCTTAGACATGGCACCATGAAGAATAAGGCTGCATTTCTAAGGTGAAGTCAGGTCTGAAACTGAGCCTAAAACTATGCCCATGCCCATTTTGTCAAGCAAAAACCTGAATACAGCTTCCAGATGTTGTACTTTGCTACCTTGAATAATTAAAGCAATCAGCTGCACAAGGACCAGCATTATGGGATTGTCCAAGGGGCTCTACAGTACTGAAACCTTCTCACAGGAGCAATGTGGCAGCATTTCAGTTTTATCAGCATTTTATTACTACATACAAAGACATGTATGTCTGCTCTGTGATTACTTTATAGGCAAACTAAGTTACAGAGACAGTCACTAGCTTCTTAGTTTAATGCACCAAAGTTATTCAAACTTGCACTATAATTACTTTAGCAGACTACACCTGTATATGATTTCTATCTGATAATTTGGGTTATGTTATGAAATGCTAACTTCTTGAAAACCTACAAGATGAAAGATGAAAAAAAATGCCTGAAACACAGAAAGGTGAACAATCAAGTTTGTTTTTGCAAGGGGGGCCTACACTTATGACCTTAACCTACCACTTCACCTCTAAGTGAAAATACATAATGTTTTTAGTTTCTGATGTGTTGCATTCAATGACCAAATTATAACTAATGTGTGACTAACCATCTTTACTGCATTATTTGTATTACTGTTACTGCATTACTTGTGTTGCTATTTGTTTTTGTTCATTTAATGTCAGTTGTATTCACTGTTTTACTATGTAACCTGTTATTTTTTTTACATTCTGGGATAACACTGTTTACTATATAATTTGGAGCTTTTCTCCCCAGGCCTCTGCTGAAAATGGGTCTTTTTGGCTCAGTCGGACACTCTCGGTAAACAAATATCATACATACAAACACACAAATGTGCCACACCAACTCAAAGGAGAGAAACCTCCTGAAATAAGTGTGTAATTGCCATTGCATACTTAGGAAATCATTGGTTGCACGTTTTCTATGGAAAAAAGCATTCAGTGTTATGCCTTTTCTTTTTTCGTTTGTGATGCTAACACTTGAGTAACTTCCCCTCAGCCGTTGGGCAGCCAATGAATTGCCTTTGGCTGAAAACTACTTTAAAGTAGAATCATTTTAGTTTGGTAACTAAGAAAATTGCTGTTAAACTATACAAAATTCATAACTGCACTAGACATACCTGAACAGAGGCATCATATGCTGTAATGGAAAAAACTGGTGCCATTAATGCTAAAGGCCTACATGGTACTAATATCGCACTGCTGACTAGGCATATTACAAAGACATGGACCTGGCATAGGTATAGGTTATCAACAGTTAAGTCAGCAGTGTTACGTGAGATCATTTCAAAAGAAGCATTTATGCACTGCCTGAAGAGTTAACTGATAACAGAGACAGATCCCAGGCCTGAAGAGCCAAGCTTTAGAGAAGGTAAGAATTTGTGCTCCTTGATTGTTGACATATCACATTTTGTATGTATTTATTTATTTAACATTTTGTTAACCGGGAAAGTCTGACTTGGAACAAAGCCAATTTTCAGCGGAGGCCCGGGGAGAAGGGCTCCAGATGCAGGTCTTTGTAACATGGGAGGAAACCAGAGCACCTGGAGGAAACCCACACAAACGCAGGGAGGACATGCAGACTCTACACAGAAGGCACCCCAGCCGAGAATCGAGCCGGAGAACCTCTTGCTGTGAGGCGACAATGCTACCCACTGCACCACTGTGCCATCCAATCACTGTGGTGTTGTCTGTATAAACCTTCAGAGAGCCTAGAGACAGCATGGGGTGAAAAGACTGAATGGCCAGAATCACAGCTCTCACTTCTTTGATGCTGATATGATCTGACTTCTTATAGGGGGGGGGGGTAAAGACCTTGAATGCTCAGATGACCACAGGAAGCCCGACCATCCCATTTCTTTAGAAGGATCTGGAGGCTGAAAGGGCAGGCCTGTTTTGAGGGAAAGTTGTTGAATCCATCATTCGAATTCCCGCTTTAGAAAAGGAAGGAGAGGCACACTGAAGTCCAGCGGTTGGCAATGCTGTAGCCACACTGATATGAAGCATCACTTAAGCACCTGCATATGGAGTCTGACAAGAGAGATCACTGGAATAGAGGAAGCCATGAATCCAGGGCTCGAAGAAACTCACTGGCGGCAACAGCAAGCAGAGGAAGAAGAGACTGACAGAAAGCTGTCAAAGACAGAGCATTTGGAGACAGAAAGTGGCAGTTTTGGCCTCTATTGCAGATCCTGCAACCCAAATAAGCATGATCCTAAGGAGGAATCAGGACAGATTTTTGAAAGTTGATAGTGAACTCCAGACTTTGGAGGTGACATATGGTGAACTCTAGATCCTGTAACAGGCAACTGGGAAGAGGCATCTGAAGTAACATGTCATCTAGGTAAGAAAAATCTGAATGCCTTGGAGCCTGCAAAATACAATCACAGGAGCTAGGCATTTTGTGAACCCTCTTGGGGCAGTAGAGAAGCAAAAGGGCAAAGCAGAAAACTGAAAATAAGAGGAAGAAATAGAAAAATGTAAAAACTTCCTGAAAAGAGGGTGAATAGGAATATGAAGGTAAATATCTTACAGATCCAAGAACACCAGAAAAGCCTGGGGCAGTACAAGAGGAAACAGGATTTGAAGAGTAAGCATCCAAAAAGAAGGAACCCTGAGAAAGGTGTTGAGTAAGGAGAGATCCAGAACAGCCCCCAAATGCCCTCCTTTCTAGGTACCAGAAACATCTTGAAGCAAAATCCCTTTCCTACTTGTGAAGGAGGGACAGGCTGAATAGTTCCCTGGTCCACCAGCGACCCAAGAACCTCTAAAAATGCGGATGTTATTCCAGAGGAAGTGGGGGAAATCCCTGAAAAAGGAAGGAAAGACTTCCATACCATGAAGTAACCCTGACAGACAGAAACCAAGAATCCGAGGAGATGAGATGCCAGTTTGTAAAACAGATGGAGAGTCGAAAGGACAACGGAACCTGGTCGAGGGGTGGGGCAAGATGTCAAACAGAAGCAGGCTTGTCAGATAAAGGAGGCATCTGAGCCACAGAAGCCTGAAAAGATTTAGTAGGAGGAGCTCGCCTACCACCCTTCCTGCCTTTGGTGGCCTGACGACGCTGCCTGCAAACACAAGCAGACCCAGTAGGGCAGTTCCTCTGGAACTTAGGGATAGGGGACAAAAAAAATATATTTAAGATCCTGCAAAGCTTTACCTTTTTCCTGAAGAGACTCAAACATATCAGTGGCAGCAGTCCCAAAGAGATTTTTATTATACAAAGGAGTATTCAGCCACTTGGCCTTAATGTCTTCAAGTAAAGATTGTAGATGAAGCCAAGTATAATGCCTCAAGACGGACCCAAAGGGCTCTGGAAGATGCATCAGCAGCATCACAGCTACACTTGATAGAATGACAAGAAACCTGAGAGGCAGAACCCAAAACAGACAGAGCAGAAGATTTTGCTACAGAATTAGTGAGGTCAGAAATAACCTGACAAGCCTGGGCAATCAAGGCCAGAACATATCTGATCATGTGGGATGGTAATTGAAGGCCCGAAAGGCCAAAGTAGCAGTACAAATCTTATTACCAATTCTCTCCATTAAGCTTGGAAGATGGCAAAAGCTTGGAAGTGACACCACAGCAGAGTTATCAGAATGACACTTAAAATAAGAATTGACAATCCTCAGGAACGTTATAGAACCTGTCAGGTTTCTTTGGAGCAGGAGTCTGAGAATCAGGAGACTTAGAAGCAGCTATAAAGGTGTCTAACAGAGCAGCCAACAAAGGAGGTACTGCAGAAGGTTTAGGACTGTCCCCCCTGAAGCACCTCATAGCAACTTTTCTGGGTATCAGACACTTGAAAAGAATCTCATTTAAAGTATTCCAACATTCTAGCTATAGTGTCTCCAAAAGACAATTCATCCAAGTAGACTCAGGACTCACAGACTCTTCTTCATCAGAACCATAAGCCAGAGGTAAAGGCATCTGGGTAGAGTAGGACAGGGACCCATCGTTAGACTCATTTGCGGAATTGGGTTTCCTATCCCATTTTGAAGGAGTTGAAGTGTAAGGCGGAGTAGGCACAGAAACCCCTTGGGAAGGCTTCAGGGCCATTAAGGCATTCAACAGGTCCTGGGTAAACCCCTGCCATTCTTTCTGAGGGTCCTTGGGACTTTTTCTTGGTAGGGCCATCAGCCCTAACAAACACCAGAGGTTTTGACCCTTGAAGATATTCAATAAGAGTACCCGGATCCTCATCTCTGGCCAGAATCTGTGGAATCCCTCTAGTGCCCTCTGAGATGAACAATTGCGGTTCCCCTCGAAGTCTGGAGCAGATGCCTAAAAACCCCTCAGAGGATGTGCAAAAGGAAAGATCCATGCCAGCCTCCAACAGGATTACAGCAGAGGAATCAGACGTAGACACCAGACTGCCTACAGAGCTATTACCCGCTTCTAGAGAAATGTCCTGTGGAGGCTGGACAGCCAAACAATCTGGCTGAGATTTCTTGGCCTTCTTTTTGACTAAAGGCATCTCAGGGTTACAAGGTTCTGCCATGCTACCTTGGGCTAACAGTTTAAGTCTTTGGGTCTCAAGATAAATGGCCAGGGAAGGCAGACTTCAGAGAGTCTTGGGCACAAACACTTTACAAATGTTACAGGACATATGGTCGTGGGAAGCACCCAGCCGAAAAAAAGACACTGTTAGTGCTGATCCTTATCTGGGATCAGCCTCCAACACTGGTATTTTTCCCTCTTGAATGACATGAACTCTAGGTAACCAAAAAAGAATAGGACCAAAGAAAAAAAAAATAAAAAAGGCCCCAAACAGGGCACTTACATTCAGATTGACAAGTGATGATGGCATTCAGACTGGTGCCAAAGAAGCTCTGGGTAACTTTGTCCATATGTCACCTTTATGCCCCATGTCCTGTACAGGGAACGTGTGTGACTTACAGTGCATACAAGATTTAAGGGCTTTTGTATACTGGCCAGACGTTGGGCTATCCTGGGCAGCAGATCCCTATTGTGAAGAATACTGCAACACTGATATATGAACATCTGCAGTTCTCCATTTCTGGCATTTTCTTCAGAATGCCAAGCCACCTAATGGGAAAGATCGCAAATGTCCAGCAACTCCTGCTTTAGGCCTTTATCTTCAATCCTCTCCACTTTGATCCTCACTTGCTCTAGCAGGGTCTGTTGATAACAGAGCACGTGAGACTGGTAGTTTAAAGCCCTAAGTGCCAGATTAAAAGCAATACACACCTTTTTCCCAAGTCAATTCACAGCTCTGGTCTTTTTCATTTGATATGAGATTCCTGGTTGGACCAGACATTGCTCCCTTGCTGGGATCCAAAGACAACACATCAGGTCCACCAAATGGTTTCTAAACAAGTACCTATGTGAACCCATGACCCTAAAAAAGTCAGGTTTCCTAGCTGCAGAGGGTGGGGGTCAGACTTTGACAGCATTTTCAAGCATATCCTCCAGGACCTTTAGCACTGGAGGAACAGCTAGGGGCCTAGGTCCTTGAAAGTCATACATCTTTGTTGGCTCTCGAGGACTCTTTGGAGTCTTACTGCAAGTCTGTAGTTTTGTAAAGATAAATCACCAAAGGAGAAGTCATCTGTTAGACATCAAGAGGACACAGTATATTCAATGTCCATGTTAAGGTCCTCAGCTGGGGAGAATCTGCTTACATATGCTAGCTCATCAGCTTCAGAATCTGAGGAGTCAGTATCCACTTTTGGGATCTACCCTTCTCTTTTTGGAAGGAAGTACCAACACTTATGACACTTCTGATTAAAGTCTTTAATTTTAAGTAAAAGGCATTAAGGTTTTGGCAAACTAAACCACAATGTCTGAAGTGAAAGTCTGGGTGGTTGGAGTGAAGCACTACCACGCATAGGCTGAGGCAAGCTGGGCTACACCTGCTTATACTTCAGTGTCTTCTGTCTACTGTACTCCAGGAGAAGCAGCCTTTGAGGCCTTGGTCAGGTGACTGAGACCTCAATACAGTCTCCATGAACTCCTTTCTAATGAATACACTGGGGATGCTGCCTTCCCTTTAGGTAATCAAAATGCAGGTCGCAGTGGCTGCCAGATCAGAGATTGCTGCAGTAACATTTGAGAATTTGGTCTGGAAGGACATGGAAGATGGCATGGGTGTCTTTTAGGCCACAGAACATTTTGCAGTCATGGTCTGTGACAGTGACTCAATCTCGGATGTCCTCAGTTTCCTTCTTTTCTCTCTTTTTTTGGTCTGAATGACATGCACAATAGGTAAGCTCCTGGAGGCCTTGGACAACACCACTGTGGTCTTGCTTCCCTCTTTTGACAGCAAACTCCTGGAGCGGATTATCCTCAGGGTGAAGGACATGTAATGAGGGCAGGAGTCCACATCTTGCTCCAGTAAACAGCAAGAAGCCACTTGGAATGAAAACTTTTATGCAGAATTTGTTTCCCACAATATAAACAGTTGCACACTTTAGTAGAGGTTTCCTCTTGCTGAAATCTGAGTCGCACATTCATAAATTACTGTACTAATGCAAGAAAACAGGAAACAAAATTTCCTACATTGTACTTATCTGCTTTGGAAGACTGAAAAAGTACAGTTTTGTACCTACCATAAATGTAGATGTTCGAGGATTCCCTTGCTGCAGTCCTGACTATTGGGGTATAGTCCGCGTCCCAGTCGGCGTCGGTCATTGACCGGCGCCATTTCCTCAGTCTTTTCTTGCACCAGATGTCAGAAGACCCAAGAAGTCAAGCCCCAAAAACAACCTGCACCAATAAACATGTACAATATATACAGTAATATATATACAAAAATATAAGCATGTAAAGGCACCTACACAACCACCCTGAAACACAGGGAAGGAGGGACTGCAGCAAGGGAATCCTCGAACTTCTACATTTATGGTAGGTACAAAACTGTACTATGTACTTCGTCTTCCCTTGCTGCAGTCCTGACTATAGGGTAGAATCCCAAAGCAGAGGTAAGGGAGGCTGGCAAATTATAAAGTAGCAGGAGCTGACAACATGCCTTGTAAAACAGCTGTGGCAAAACCAGCTCTAGACTTAGAGTATATAGGCAGGTGATAATGCCTAGAGAAAGTATGCACTGAACTCCAAGTAGCTGCTTCCAGAATATCCTTAGTTGCCACCCCCCTTAGACATGCTGTTGAAGTGGCAGTAGCCCTAGTGGAATGAGGCCTAATCCCAGCTGGAACCTCTTTGCCATGATGGGAATAACAAAATGCAATGCAAAAGCCAATCCACCTAGAAATAGTTTGTTTTGACACAGGTTTGCCCTGTGAACTTAAAACAAAGAAACAAGTAACTGCTGAGACTGCCTAAAATCTTTAGTCCTGCTCAAATAATAACGAATTGCCTGTGTACATCTAAAGTGTGCAAAATCTTTTCCCTTTATTTTGAGGATCTGCAAAAGGCAAATGAATAGTTTGGTTTAAAGCCACACTAGAAACCACCTTAGGCATAAAGGAAGGAGTAATGGTAATGATACCCTGTCCTTATGGAAAAATCAAAAGGGCTCTACTGCCATGAGAGCCTGCAACTCATCTTGCAGAAAATAGCCAACAGAAAAAGCCGTCTTCCATGACAAATATTTCAATTAGTAAGTTTTTCCAACACAAAATTGAGATCCCAAGCAGGAGTAGGAGCTCGGGGTCTTATATTCTTTGCCCCTCTAAGAAACTGCTTGAACAAAGGATGCGAAAACAAAGGTGGGTCACAATCATAGTGAGCTGAAATTGCTGCAGCATGAATCTTTATGGAAGAGAAAGACAAACCTTTGTCCAATAACTCAGTAAGATATTGAAGAGCCACACTCAAATTAGGCTCTGAAATCTCAAATTCTTTGCTGTACACCAAAATAAAAATCTCTTCCATTTTCTCTCCTAGTACTAGGCCTTCTATAATCACATTTAAAACTTGTTGAGGAAGCTGAGACCTTCCATGTTTCAACACAGAATATGCCAAGCTGTGAGATGGAGAGATTGAAGCTTGACATTGAGCAGATGACCGTCCTTCTGAGATAACAGATGAGGAATCAGAGGTAAAGGCCATGGAGGCTTCTTTACAAGACTCCTTAGAAGTGGGTACCAGTGGTGGCGAGGCCAATCTGGAGCTATCAAAATCATCCTTGGCCTGTCCTGTCTGACCTTTAGTAATACCTTTGGAAGAAGAGGCAGAGGTGGAAAAGCATAGACATGAAGGTTTTTCCAACTGAAAGACAGAGCATCCACTTTCAAGCTGTGTGATGAAACCCCTTTGTGCAATACTTTGGCAGCTGGTGGTTTAGTGGAGAAGCGAACAGATCTATGTCTGGAGTTCCCCATGACACTGTCAATTTCTGAAATACATGAAGATCCAGTTTCCGGATCCATGATTTGTCTGCTTAATACATCTGCTAGGGAGTTCTGTGCTCCTGGCAGAAACCTTGCCTGAAGAGTCAGTTCTCCCATAAAATCATTGCTTGCCTGCATAGAGGATAAGAATGTGTTTGTTGATGTACCACATGACAGTTGTGTTGTCTGTCAGAATCAACACCTGCCCTGGAAGAAACAAACTGGAGGCACCACAAGTTAAAATTTTGACTCAAGGTATTATTTGAATGACAGTGTCCAAATCTTGGCCACATTAAGGCCCCAGCACCCAAATTCATGTGAGGCATCTGTCGTTAAATCTGACAGCGCCTCTGGAAGCAATTCAGAAGTCAATATTTAGGTGACCCTAATGCAGCCACAACATGTCCTGTTTGGCATTAGGACTGTTGAATGAATTGATGGTTGTCTTGACAGACTCTTAGAATACAGATGGGGTTAAAAAGGCCAGGACTGTTGCTGTTAGTTGTCTCACACGGAGCACCAGAATGTCTGATGAGGGTACTAGACCAGACTGAAGGTCGCTCCTTGCAGTCAGCACGGACTGATGAGATAGTTAAGTGACATATTCCAGACTTTACTCAAGGTGTTGGGTTAAAAAGGCCATCATGCTGCAGTCAGCATTCAGTACCTGAAGCAATTGTTCTGCCTTGTGAGCTAGAGTGGATTAATTTTAGGCCAGAGAAAGGTGAATACTCTGGGCTTAGTAGATACAAGTTAAAGATGCTGGCAGAGAACTGATAATTTGAAAAATCTAATGCAAAACTCTAGATAAAGGGGCAAACTTAGCCTTATGGGCACATGAGTATAAATCACTGAGCCAAGACCTGCAATGATACTCAGTGGGCCTTGAGCAGCAGAGGTAACAGCCAGAGTAACGGCCAAATATTCCTGAACTTGGAAATGTCCAGATAAGTGCATCAACATCTTGAAATCCAAATGTGGTCGGTTCGTGTTGAGTCAAAGTAAATCCAAGGAACAGGCGGTATCAAGTGTTGGTTCTAGCTACACAGGACTGGTCTTGAAGCCCTCCCCTTCAGTAACTGTTGAGACTAGATGAGAGCCTCTTTTCTGGAGTATCTGAGGGAACATCTGGACTGCCTTTAGGGCTTTCTGGAGTGTGGAAATAAAATCACATCCCGTGATGAATGATATCCAGCACTATTGGAAACTTGAGCCTTTATGATGAAATTTTCTTTGGAAAATCTGTGTCTTGAGTGATGAGGGGCATTGTGTGGAAATAAAATCACTCCCAGCTTGAATGGCATCCAGCACCCATCTGTCTTGAAGGAAAAACCCCTGCCCTCACCAGACTGCCAAGCAGGTTCCTCCCCTGCCCTAGGCCTAAGTCAAACCTTGAGCCCTGAACTGTCCACGCCCAGACCAACACCGAGACCTGCCCTGCCCTAAGCAGGATATGTCCACCCCTTACCCTTGACTGGAGCCCTAAGCAGACTTGCACTCCGTCCCTATCTTTAACATCTACCCTAGACTTAGCACCTCTAAGCATCTTTAACAGTCTGCATAGACTTAGCTTTGTCAAACACTTTCTTCAGCTGCATAAAGGAGCATCGGTCTCCTGGAACATACATTTGTTACAAATTTCTTTAACACACCATGCATGTCTGCAGCTAACATCACTAGTAGCTCAACCCCCCATGAGGCCTCCTGAGCATTCAACCACACTGCACCCTCGGGCTTACCCACTGTACTGTGACACATGAACCAAATATGAGCATCCACCCCACTCTGAACTTGAACCAAATCAAAAATTCTAGATTCTTCACCCAGAACATCAATAATTTTACCTTGAATTTCAATGAAATTGTACATTAACTTGATTCATCTAGAGTGGAAGATGAATTCACTTCTTACCCCATGTTATCTGGAGCCCTTTGCCTTTTATCAGAGGGTACAGGATTTTTAACAACAGATAAGTACCCCTTTTAGGCCCCCCAGAAAACTTTCTCTCCTTCCGAGGATTGAGGAAATTTTTAAATACTTATGCTCCTCCTCCACCCTATAATACCTATCAGGCTTAGGCTGAGCAGGAGAAAAGGAATCAGGGTGGCTTAAGCCACCCTATAGGACCTATCAGGTTCATCTTCAGGAGGGCAATCACAGCTATGGGCCCCATGCTCCACAACACAAGAATTCCTAAGAGGCCAGCTGGAAGGCAAAACAAAATTCCTGAGCATTTAAAGTGAATCCTCATGGAGTGAAGAGTCTCTATTTTGAAGCTCCCCCTCCTTGAGAAGCTGAAGGGTGAAAATGAAAAATCTCAGAAAGAGAATAAGGAGAGGAATCATCCACATCACAGATCAAGATAAGCAGGAGAGGAAGTTGCAGGAACACTGAGACAAAAGAAGCTGAGCCTGTTCCACCCTAGGCCTCTTATCACTGAGTCTGTAGCTAGGCCTCTTATCATCAGGTGGGGTGGGGGCCATTTTGGGCTATTGTAATCAAATCTTCACAGAGTTAGCAATGCTAGAAGAAGCCTGAGCCGCAGAAGCTGCTAGAAGCTTCCTCTAGCACAGATAGCTCTGAGCCTTTAAAAGAAGCTCTAACCACGAAGGAGGAGGCCTAACTAAAGAGGGAGAAGAGAAAGAACCAGCCTGAAGCCCCTTCCCTAGGCCTAGCTCCTGTAGCACATAACAGTACAGTAAAGTATCTGCCATAGACTCTCCATAGAGACTCCTGGCCCCTGTCCTCTAAAGGACCCTTCTCTCTGACGGCGTCCCGGGACTGCCTAGACTTCACCCCTAGACTTCACTGTTTTCCTTGCGCTTCTTAGATGAGCATGAGACGGCATCGTATCCGGCGGTATATAAATGCAACACAAACCTTACAATAACTGCACTAACTTACCTCCTCTTATCCTCCTCTTAATAAATCTAGCAAATCAACAAGCAACCAACGGCCCACTCAAAGGTAAACAATAATGTATGACCTAATGTATGTATCTGCTTCCCACGTATATCTGCTTCCCACAAAATTTCTTGTTTCCGCAATATATCGAGGCGTTCTAATATACTGAATATACCAACGCAAGAAAATACTCAACTCTGCTAGCGGTCTTCTTAACCGGTTTCGAAAACGGTCGAAAACCAACCTGCACTCCGCAGCTCATAAAAATTGCATCGACCATGCGCAAAAAGAAGACCCAAAATGGAAAAACCGTGAATGCGCGTACCCTGACTGGAGTACACACCGCCAGTCTAAGGCGCATGAAGCGCCATGCCAGCCTTATACTCTGGTATTCGGGCCGACTGGGACGCGGACTATACCCCAATAGTCAGGACTGCAGCAAGGGAAGACGAAGAACATCACCAACCAACGCATCACACAAGGTAACCAGATGTGAACGTTACTTCACTGCAAGAAAGATCTGAAGACAGTAATGGCTGATGCAACCCTTTGCACTACCAACATCCAGGCACAAGAAGCCATGCTTCAGCTGATGCAGCCTTTATACTACTGATGCACTGGCAATGGATGCTGGGCTTTGGCCGATGTACAAGTGAGAATAGCTTTGGAAAATTGGCTGGTCAAAGCTTCCTGCATGGCAGTATACCCCAAAAGTAAAGACTGTAACAGTGAGTACAATGATTAACAAAATGCAGTTCTCCAGTTCTGGTGTTGCCCTTATTTGTGCATCTAGAACTGTGAACCTCCTTCCTCTTTCAGAGGAAACAAAACCTTATGGGAAACTTCCAACAAAGAAAAAAAACATGTACACACTGAAATTACCCACACTGCCATGAAACCAAGTAAGATATCAGGCCGCTTCCAAGCTAATTTCATAAACTGTACGTAGATTCCTAGCCATATGCAGTGAACACACTGTTGACTCACTCATAACCATGTACACTCCCTCCACCATCACAGTTAAGTCCAATTTATTCTAGCTCGCATACCTCATATTTTGGACTGTTCTTCATAAAATCTGCAGTTTTCTGGTGAATGGCTGAGGAGTGAAGTCACTAAACAATGACATATTTTCAGAGTTCCAGACTTTGCATCCTTCAGAAAATGCATGCTATCACAAAAATTTTTATTCTAGCAACTTTCCAAGTTTAAAAGAGCAACACTCCAAATCTATCTATTTTTGGGCCTTTGTCCAGCTTTCTTGGGCTTAGAGGTTGAGAAGTATGCTAGCCCTCTTAAGCAACCTTCCAGCACTCAGTGGAATATACAAGTACACGTGTACTGCTGCAGGTTTAAATGTTTGGTTAAGACCCATCAGTCCTAATTCCAGTAAATGAGTACAAATTTTCCTTTATTTACGGAACTTTACAGGCTTATATCCTGTAATTCTGCCACCCCTCATACCTCTCAATCTCATAGTGCAAGAAATCTGGGCAAAACCTGACAAAATGGGGAGATAAAGGCCCAAAAATAGGGACACATTTTAAATATTGCTCTTATAAACTTAGAAAGTTGCTAGAGTAACAGGATTTGTATTAACATACATTTTCCTGAAACTCAAATGTATGTCATTTATTGACTTCAATCCTCAGATCATCCCAGTGACTTGCCAAAAAGCAACAAATTTTATGAGGAACAGCCAAAAAATATAAGGCAAAAATCTGGACATAGGATCATAGGAGGTTACTAGGCTAATGGCCCTGAGGCCCTTACAAGCCTAGCTAAAAGTTTATCCCCAAAAAAGAAACCTCAGTCAGCACCTATCATCCTGTCAGTGACGGACACAGGTGGAACCCCTGGAACAAATTTCTGTTTTCCCATCCACTCAAGGTTGCGCCTGAAGAGGGTCAGTGAGGTACTCTGTTTGATGTATGGGAAGTCTAATCCAGAGACGGGGCAGCCTCTGGAAGACAAACCTGTCTCTCCAGCAGGTTTTGTTGATGTCGCATATTAGATTTAGGTCTTTTGAGTAGGTAATACGCAAGGACTTAAGAATTATGGATATGGAGCATCTCTACTAGGGCAGGGTCCGAAATTGCCTTGTAGGCGAGACACACATCACCTCTGAGCAATCTGTACAATACAGAGTACAGTTATAGTAATTTGAGGCTGTCCACATAAGACAGGTGTTGGAGGCCATGGATTCTCTGTGAGGCATTTCTGTGGCCTTTCCAGTTGATGCAGGTGTGTTTGGAGAAGTACATACCAAATGGGCATTATACTCAATTTCTGGCCTAATGAGGGAGGAGTAGAGAGAGGTAATGCAATCCCTTTACTTATGAGATGAACCAAGTAAAAGGCTTTTCTGACCACTACTGCTACATGATGGTCGAATGCGAGATTGCTGTCAACCTGAGTATCCAGGTATCTCACCACAGGTTGTGTGTTTAGTGGTTTGCCGTTGATGTAGTCATCAGTAGGGGCTGTGTTTTTGCTGAATGGTATGATGATACATTTTCTGTGTTTAAATTAAGGCCATGACTTTGGCACCAGTCATTTGCTACTGACAGACCCTCTTGCAGTATGTTAACATCATTTGGGGAGTCGATGACAGCACCCAACCTACAGTCATCCGCAAACTTGGTCAGCCACAGCCCTTTTGTTTTTGCCTGGACCTCTGAGATGTAGATACCAAACAGTAGGGGTCTCAGGACAAATTCCTGGGGGACACCACTAGTGATAGGTCTGCTGTTGGAGGTGGAGGCACCAATTTTGACCTTGTGGGTCCTACTGGTGAGCCAGTTGGCAGAGGCACCAATTTTGACCTTGTGGGTCCTACTGGTGAGCCAGTTGGCAGCCCACCTGATGAGATATGGATTTACGCCAGGTTGTGTTAGCTTTTCGATGATGCCCGAGTGGGGAATTGTGTCAAAGGCCTTGGCCAAGACAAAGTAAGCTGTATGCACTGACTTTCCCTCATCCAGGGCCTTGGTGACAGTCTCAAAGTCATCAACCAGGTTCAACAGGCAAGATCTGCCCTTGACGAATCCAAATTGGGTGGGGTCAAGTGCTTGGAGATTGCCTATGTCCTTGTTTATGAGATCCATAATAATACGCTCCATGGCTTTACAAATCAGACTTGTCAAGCTAATGGGGCGATAGTTTCCAGGGTCAGTAGTGTCACCATCTTTGTGCATAGGGATGACAATGGCAGTTCTTCACTCTGCTGGAATGAAGCCTGTACTTAGGCTGTGGTTGAACAGGGTGCTCAATGGCAAAGCTAGCACTTGCTGGACATGGTGCAGAATACAGCCTGGGATACTATCTGGTCTCATGAAAGCTGTGTTATTTGCCTTGGATAGGGCCTTTAACACTTGATCTATGAAGATGTGAGGTGCAGAACAAGTATCGGGGATGTCAATTGGACCTTGCAGGGGGAACAAGGGGGTGAAATTTGCGCTGAACCTATCTGCTAGCAGGATGGCCAAGTCAACAGGATCAGTGTAAGTGATACCGTTAAGTACTAATTCGGACTAAACCTGGGTTTTGCCATGGAGGTTCCTGATGTAACTGAAGAAGGCTTTGAGGTTTCCCTTTTTTGGAGGCTATTTTCAATTCATAATTGACTTTGAAGGTTTTCACTAATGATCTGATTTGCTTGTTGAGGCTAAGGAGTTTTTCCAATTTGGAATTTGTTCCTTTTTTTACCCTTGGACAACAGTTTCTTCCTTTTGTTGTAAAGCCTGTTGATAAAGGATGTCCACTAGACAGGTTTGCTTCCTTAAGGAGCAGGTTTTAGCTCTGCTGGGTATGGCTGAGTCCATGCAGTTGTACAGGTGCTTGTATACTGCATTGGGATACAGTTCAGCATAGTTGTCTGCATCCTCTGAAGGGGGTGGTGTTGTGAAGCTACTGATACCCTTCCCTTAGGAGGTTGTAGTCAGCTTTTGAGAAGTTTTGTTGGAGGGGGTTGTGCGGGATAGAAACTTCGAATGAGATGGACTGACGATCTGATCTCACCACGGAAGAACATACTACGGGAGTGGTGCAGCAGTCACCCATGTTGGTGAAACCAAGTCCAGAATGTTATCTCCACTTGTGGGGGATGAGACGAGCTGGTCTAGTGTGTTAGAATGGATGAAGTCAAAGAATAGTTGGGTGAGCGCATTAGTGCAGAAATAGTTCACCCAGTCTATGGTGGGGTAATTGAAGTCACCAAGGATCAGGGTGTTAGGGGGTGTCTTGATAAAATCATATAGGTCCAGGTAGGAGGAGTGGGTGTCCTGAGTCATGAAGGAGAGTCTATAGCTGGCTATAACTTGGATGGGAGTCTTGCCAACTGTCAACTGCACCTGGAGTAGTTCCAGTGCGTCATGCTGACAAGCCAGTCTGGAGGTGTGCCCATCCTTAATGAAGACAGAGACTCCACCACCCTTAGTCTTCCCAACCTCATTTTGGGGTTGGAATGTGTGGAATAAGGTATAGCCTGGTACGGCAGGAATGCTCTCTGCAGCCCTGAACCAAGTTTCACTAACCGCACAGACGTCGGCATCTTCCAGTGCAAGGAGAGCTTGCAGTGAGTGCATTTTCAGGTCAAAGCTCCTAGCGTTAAGCAGCATGACCTTCAATTTGCTTTTTGACAGATCTTTTAAGCTGGAAGATTTGTCTTTGGGATATTGAATAAAAAAAGGCACAATGGGGGAGGCACAAGCCTTGGCCAGGATTCAGAATCCCAGGGGTGACAGGTGGAGGCCATCTCTGGCAAAGCATCGAGGTCTGTCAACCATATCATCCCAGACAGACAGATACTGGATCCCCTTGGAATGACACCAGAAACTAAGCCAATTGTTGAAGTCAATTATTTTTTGTTGGCATTGTGGCATCATTAATGGTGAAGGTAGACTACTGCTCAGGGGTAGGATCATACCTGCCTGGGACACATACCCTGAGAGCTCAATCATGTCTCTCTTTATATAGTCCAGAGAGGTAAGTCTCAAGTCATTCACACCAACATGGACAATGAGAGTCATACTTGTTGTGGAGATATTTAAGTGCATGCATGCATGATGTGGTGGATTCTGGCACCTGACAGACAACTGACAGTGACCTTCTTGTTGAGCCTGGTGAGAGGAACATCAGTGTGTCTCACAAATGAGTCACCGATGACTAGTATGTTTGGATTATTGTTATGCCTTATGGGCTGTGATGGTTTATTGTTCTGCCTCATGGGTCGTGTTTGTGAGTCACTGGTGTGTTGTCACCTGTGTGTGATGTGTATAGTGTTGTGTGTGGAATGTTTGTGTGTCTTTTGGAGGTCTCTGCTGTTTAGGCAAGTTTTTATTGAGAACCTCCGCATAGCTGGGTGTGTGTTGTGCTTGGCTATGTGATGTGAGTGGTGTCGTCTTTGTGCTGGCAATCTCCTCTTTGTCAGGAGTACTGGCTGTGGTGTGAAAGAGCATGGATTCCAGGTTACTGATGTAGATGCATTTCTTGCAAGTAGAAGAATTACGTGCTAGGAGAAGAGGGCTGTCAGTAAACATAAGGCAGTTGCTACACTGTCTCAGTACCCACATGCTGACCAGGCTGGTAGAAGAAAAATACGGTTTTGTACCTACCATAAATGTAGATGTTCGAGTGTTCACACTGCTGCAGTCATCACACTTGGGTTATCTGCCATCAGGCGGTCCCGCAGTCGGCCCGAGTTCCAAAGTCTTGGTCCGGCGTCGGTTGCTGTCGCTTCTTCCCTGACGTCAGTGCGACAGGGGTATAAATTTATTTTATTTTTATTTTATTTTACATTTGTTAACCGGGCTAGTCTAGCTGGATATATGTCCATTTTCAGTAGAGGCCCGGGGAGAAAAGCTCCACAGATACTAAATTACAAGGAGACAAATTATAAAATAAATTAAGTACAAAAAGAATATACATTTAGTAACACGAAAAACAAAATACCTAAGGAACATACACAAAAATATAGTTGTTCAGTAGAAGCATTACAAAACGTCAAGATTAGCAACATATTTTCGATAATCCATTGGAGAGAAAAAGTAGAACGGGAGATAAGAAGGGAATTACAGAAGAAATACAAAGGAGGAAGAGAGAAAGAAGCAATAGTCTAGTGAGGAAAAGGGTAAGAAGGTGGAAAGGAGGACAGGGGAGAGAAAAAGGAGGAGAGGCAGCCAATGCCATTTTCTTCAGTTTTTCTTGCCCCAGATGTCAGGTGCCCCCAAATAGGAAGGCAATACATAATCCTAAGTAAATTACATAAGTAGAAAACAATAGCTACAGCTGTAAGCAAATACACCATACAGAAATACTATCTGACAAAAAGAACTACTATGGTAAGCTTCAACAAACTCACCAAAAGCAACCTCAGAAATTTTGGTCAAGCATCAATAGTCTCCTTAAACCTGGTCACTGTAGCACACCATCTCCTCATGATGCTGATCAAAACACCCCACTTCAAACTGCAAATAATTTTAACACCTACTTTATAGAGACCATCTAGTCCTTAGCAAGTCAGCTTTCCACTGATAACATGAGGCTACCTTCCCACAGTTCTATACCTCTACCAACTTTCACATTTCACCCTATCTCTACTAACTCTATCTACAAAATCCTCCTAAAGCTTAAGCCTTCTACCCCCTCAGCAGACCTGAGTATCTGCAAATAGCAGCAAAATCCATTGCCATTCCCATATCCATCCTACTAAATAGAACCATTAATGAAGGTATCATCCCTGAAATCTGGAAGGTCTCCCATATCATCCCACTGCATAAAGGTGGTAAATCCACTGACTATTCTAACTACAGACCAATAGCTCTTCTTTCACCCTTAGCTAAAGGCATGAAAAAATGTATTGACCATCAGTTACTTAACCATTTAATTAAACACAATATTTTGGCTACTTGCCAACATGGCTTTAGGCCATTTCACAGCACCACCACTGCCCTTCTATCCTTCACAGATACCATCAATAAGAACCGTAATAACAACACCCTCTCTTCCGCTCTTTTCATCGACCTGTCAAAGGCTTTTGATATGGTCAATCATCCCCTACTTATAAATACCCTTGAACTTCTTGCTCTTGATCCCCCAGCTATTCAATGGTTTAAATCTTACCTTAACAATAGGCAACAAGCAGTTCTCTGGCAAAATAAACTATCATCCCTCCTACCAGTCTCCATAGGAGTCCCCCAGGGCTCAATTCTAGGACCCCTTCTTTTTTCACTATTTATCAACAACCTTCACATAGCAGTCCCGGAAGCCACCTGTATTCAATATGCCGATGATTCCACACTTATATGCTCTGCTAACTCCACCTCTGAACTCCACTACATAACTCAAAAAGTATTTAACATAGTTGAAAAATGGTTCCTAAAACGTTGCCTTCTTTTGAATGCCAAAAAAACTAAACTTCTACTATTTCCACCTACCACTAGGTCCTCTCCTATTGATCTCTCTATTGTATCTAGCAAAGGCACCCTGATAACTCCTGAACAATCTACCAAACTTTTAGGAGTCACAATCGACAACAACCTCACCTATGATATGCACATTAACAACACCATACAAGCAGTGAACAGAAAAATTGGTTCCTTATACAGAATCAAACTTTTCCTTACTCCTCAGGCCAGAACCACCATTGTCCACTCTCACTTAATCTCTACACTTCTCTATGCTTCACCAATTTATACTAATCTAAAAAGAACTAACCTCCTCAAAATTTCTCACGCCTATAACAATATTGCCAGGTTTGCTACCAGCAATCCATACATGACACACCATTGTCTTAATCTTAAGCAGCTCAACTGGCTTGAATTACCTAGCATGCTAACATTTTCCCAACTCATCATTGCTCACAAAATCTTTTATCAACCTAAAAATACTCCTATTCTTGCTAACCTTATCACCCCTTATACTAATCTAACTTCACTACGCTCTTCAAGTACATTACTTGTTTGTACTACGAAGTCTAATAACTTGTCAGGTGATAGCATTTTCGCAAACACTGGAACCTTCTACCTACAGATCTAACTCTACTACCATCTCTGTCTCTCTTTAAACTAAGACTCAAAATTCACCTAAAATCACACTGGTTGTGCCCCTGCACAAACCCTGACTAAATTGCTTACCTCCTTCACTTCTATCTTCCTACTTCCTTGGGTCCACTTTCACCCTTTTACCCCTCTTATGTACATAACTGCTCTCCTATTTTTGCTTTCTAACATTTTTTTTCTTGACTCTAACTTTCAACCTACATCTACTACAACCTTCCTATAATGCTTCTATATACTAAGGTTTGCATATCAATTCAATGTTTACAAGTATATTATACCTTCTTTAGTAGACTACCCTTAAACGATTTTCATTATGCTACATTTACTAAGAATAGTTAATCTTCTGTTTAAAAAAAAAAAAAAAAAAAAAATTTATCAATTTTTTTTGGTTTTAATGTTTTTATGTAACAATTACTACTGTTTATATTTGTTTCTGTAAATCCTCTATTAATTTTTTAATGTTTTCCTGGAGCTTTTCTCCCTGGGCCTCTACTGAAAATGGACATGTATCTAGTTAGACTAGCCCGGTCAACAAATGTAAAATAAATAAAAAAAAAATAAATAAAATCTTAGAGATTGTATAAACAGGGAGCTATAGATAAAACCCAGGCAAAAAGAGGGGAAGGTGGGAGGGTAACCTGGACTGCAGCAGTGTGAACACTCGAACATCTACATTTATGGTAGGTACAAAACTGTACTATGTTCGTGTTACACTGCTGCAGTCATCACACTTGGGTTGAATCCCAAAGCTAAGGCTGGGCAGTTGGTACTAAACAGGGTTTGGAGAAGCTAGTAGGCCCTGCAAAACGGCAGTGGCAAAGCCAGCTCTGGTTTTTGAGTATAGAGGTAAGTGGTAGTGCTTGGTGAAGGTGTGCACTGAACTCCAAGTTGCAGCTTCCAAAATATCCTTGGTTGGTACCCCTCTGAGGAAGGCTGCTGATGTTGCTGTAGCCCTGGTGGAATGAGGCCTAATGTTACCAGGTACAGGTTTCCCATGGTGTGTGTAGCAGAAACGGATACAATGTCCTATCCATTTTGAAATGGTCTGTTTTGATATAGGCTTTCCTTGAGATCCTGCAGCATAGGATACAAAGAGCTGATCAGATTTTCTGAAAACCTTTGTTTTACTCAAGTAGAAACGTAATTGCCTGTGAATGTCCAAAGAGTGTAGGAGCCTTTCTCCTTTATTCTGGGGATTTGGATAAAAGGTGGGTAAATGAATGGTTTGGTTTAGAGCCACACTGGATACTACCTTTGGCATAAAGGAAGGGTTAGTTCGTAGAGAGACTCTGTCTTGATGAAAAATGATGAAAAGCTCCACTGCCATTAGGGCCTGTAGCTCTGAGACTCTTCGTGCTGAAGTTATTGCTAGCAGCAGGGCAGTTTTCCATGATAAAAATTGTAAATCAGCTGAAAAAGCTGGCTCGAAGGGCGGTAGTGTAAGTTTTTCCAAAACAAAATTGAGGTCCCAAGTTGGTGTTGGTGCTCTTCGGGGCGGTCTTATGTTCTTAGCCCTTCTGAGGTACTGTCTTAATAATGGATGTGAAAAAATAGGAGGATCCGTGTTGTAATGAGCTGAAATAGTTGAAGCGTGGATCTTT
Source organism: Protopterus annectens (assembly GCF_019279795.1). Taxonomy (NCBI): domain Eukaryota; kingdom Metazoa; phylum Chordata; order Ceratodontiformes; family Protopteridae; genus Protopterus; species Protopterus annectens. Next base: position 1,432,388,648 of record NC_056728.1, read on the forward strand.
ATAGACGAAAAGGAAAGGCCTTTGTGCAACATCTGTTAAATATTGCAGAATCTGAGGAATATTTGGGACAAGAGGATTTTGGCCTTTAGCCTGGTTCCAGGCGCAGAATCTTTTCCATTTGTCTGAGTAGGTTTTCCTGGTGCTGGGTCTCCTGGCCTCCAGAATGACATCCATAACAGCTGTAGAGAGAAATGTTGACTGGTTGTTTAGATAATCTGCCATGCAGCCAGATTTAAAGTCTTGAGCTGGCTGTGTAGAATCTGATTGTTTTGCTGAGTCAGCAGGTGATGAATTTGAGGTAAAATCCATGGTGGGCCTTGAGCCATGTTCCTTAATATTGGGTACCAGTGTTGGCGTGGCCAGTCTGGAGCAATGAGTATCATTTGTGGACTCTCTAATCTGGCTTTTAGCAGCACTTTTGCCAGAAGAGGCAGCTGAGGAAAGGCATACACTGTTAGTGTTTTCCAACTGAATGAGAGGGCGTCCACTTTCCAAGCTAGAGTGTGGTATGTCCTTGTGCAAAACATTTGCAGTTGGTAGTTTTGGGGGGAGGCAAACAGATCTATGTCTGGGCTCCTCCATTTTTGAGTTATCATTGTGAATACTTGTGGGTCTAGTTTCCACTCGTGAGGATCCATAATATTTCTGCTTAGTTTGTCTGCCAATGTATTTTTCTTTCCTGGCAGGAATTGTGCTTGTAGTTGAACTTGGTAGGTCAGTGCTGTGTTTCACAAGGTCACTGCTTGCCTGCACAGGGGGTAAGAATGTGTGCCCCCTTGTTTGTTTATGTACCACATCACTGTGGTGTTGTCCGTCTTTATTAGAAGTTGTCCTGTAGGAGGTCCTTGAAAGCTGTTAGGGCATTTTGTACAGCTAGCATCTCTTTTTGATTGATGTGGAGATGCATTTGATCTGCAGACCATTTGCCCTGAATACACTGTCCTGCCATGTGTGCTCCCCAGGCGTAATCCGATGCATCTGTTGTCATTGTTTGCCTGGCTGTGGGCAAGGTGAAAGGCTGACCCTTGTTGAGGTGACATGCCTGAGCCCACCATAGAAACTCTTGTTGAAGGCAGGGAATTAGTGGTATTATTGTTTCCAAGCTGTGGCTATGTTGAGTCCATACGCTTTTCAGGTACCATTGTAATTTCCTCATATGCAGTTTGGCATATGGTATTAGTAGTATGCCAGATGCCATGAATCCCAAGGCCTGCAGAATTTTTCTTGCAGGGAGTTGGGTCTTTGTTGCCATCATTTTGAAGTACTGAGTCAGTTGTCCTTGCTTGTCTGACATGAGATAAGCCATCTGGACCATTGTATTTAAGCTGGCACCCAGGAATATTATGTCTTGTGAGGGCACTAGTTTTGACTTATTTTCGTTTACTGTGTACCCTAGGCAACTTAGTAGGTTTTTTTTACAAACGCCAGATGTTTTAAAAGAATGCCCTTGCTGTCTGCTTGAATAAGGCAGTCATCCAGGTATGGATATATTTGGATTCCTCTTTGCCTGCAGTATGCAATTACTGGTGCCAAGCATTTTGTGAAGACCCTGGGTGCAGTAGATAAGCCAAAGGGCAGTGCAGAGAATTGGTAATGAGTCGTACCTGCTATAAATCGGAGGTATCTTCTGCAATTTTGTCTGATAGGGACATGCAGGTATGCCATCTTGAGGTCCAACGTTACTAGCCAAACCTTCTTGCCCAACATGGGAAGAAGTTGCTGTAGTGTGAGCATCTTGAATTTGGGTACTTCCAGGTATGTGTTTAGAATTGAAAGGTCCAGAATGGGTCTCCAGGCTTTGTCCTTTCGGGGAACCAGAAAGAGTCTTGAGTAAAATCCTTGTCCTTGCTCCTGTGTAGGAACCTGTTGAATGGCTCTCATGTCCATGAGTGCTGTAATTTGTCTTTGAGCCTCTGCCCGTTGATTTGATGGAAGGTTTGGCATTCCTTTTATCCTTGGGAAAGTGTGAAAGTGGAACCTGTATCCCTGAATTACAATATTTAGGACCCATTTGTCTTTTGTGATGATGTGCCAATTGTCTGCAAAAAGTGCAAGTTTTCCTCCCAAGGGAGCTGCCAAGAGTGATTTGCTTGGCAGTCTGAGGGGTAAGTCATTGTGATTGTCTTCTGATAGTTTGAGACCTGTCTTCTCCTCCTTTCTGGGTTGTGGCACCCCATTGTGGCTTGTAAGAGCCTTGTGGCTGACCTCTGCCCCTTGGGCGTCTGTATTTGCCCCTCTGAGGTCTGTCAGAAGTTGGAAAGGACCAGTTTTTGGTTGGACAATTTCTGCTGAAACGAGGGGGTTGGACCTGTAAAAAATCCTTGACAGACTGCATAGATTTTGCCTTATCCTCCATTTTCTTTAAAACCTCTTCTGCTTTCACACCAAATAAAACATCCTGCTGTACTAAGAGTAATGCTACTCAACGCCAGAAGTCTAAACCTCAAGATGCACGCACTCGAAACTCTCCTTATCATGGAGAACATCGATATCTGTGCAGTAACAGAAACCTGGTTCAAGGCTCCCGAGAGAACCCCAGCACTACCAGGTTATACCTCATACCATGCTTTTCAGCCCCCAAACTTTGACTGAACCACAAAAGGAGGGGGAGTATATCAATATTCGTCAAAGATACCCACACCTCCAGGTTGGTGGCACAGCACGAAGCATCAGAGACTATCCATGTGCAACTAACAGTGGGTAAAACTGCCTTCCAGTTTACAGCCTGCTACAGACCACCCTCCCAAACCCAGGAACCCCACTCGGCCTTCCTGAGAACACTGGAAAATATGAAGGTCTCTCCAAACACCATTATATTGGGTGACTTCAACTACCCAAACATAGACTGGGAGCATTACTCTAGCTCCAACACCCTAGCCCAAAGGTTCCTAGAATTTATAAACTCAAATGCTATGGAGCAACTTGTTACCACTCCCACAAGAGGGGAAAACATACTGGACCTGATCATCACCAACATGGGGACTCTATGCTCCAGACCAGAAGTGTATCTCTCACTGGTAAGATCAGACCATAAACTAATCTCACTGGATATTCACATCCCGACCCCACCCCTTGCCCAGAAAACCACAGTGAAAAAAATACAGTTTTGTACCTACCATAAATATAGATGTTCGAGTGCTCATACAGCTGCAGTCATTACAGATGGGTTATCCTGCCGTCAGGTGGGTCCTCGGTCGGTCGAATTCCAAAGTCTAGGTCCGGCGTCGGTTGTCGTCGCTTCTTCCCTGACGTCAGTGCGGCAGGGGTACAAAAGAGGCAGCCGACGCCATTTTCTTCAGTTTTTCTTGTCCCAGATGTCAGGTGCCCCCAGAAGGAAGGCAAAACATAATGTTATGCAAACATGCAATATAGAATAATCAAAAAACAGTAGTTGCAAGCAAATACACCATAAAAGAATACCCCAAATAGGTTGTATGATAAGGTGTTTGTCATAAGGCCTGTCCTAAGAGGGACGGAGGGTAACCTGGACTGCAGCTGTATGAGCACTCGAACATCTACATTTATGGTAGGTACAAAACTGTACTATGTTCATCGTGCATACAGCTGCAGTCATTACAGATGGGAAGAATCCCAAAGCTAAGTAGGGGTGGCAGGCACTAAGTGGAACTAGGAGGAGCGAGGATGCCCTGCAAGACTGCTGTGGCAAAACCCGCTCTAGATTTAGAGTATAGTGGAAGGTGATAGTGCTTGGAGAAAGTGTGCACAGAACTCCAAGTGGCTGCTTCCAAAATGTCCTTGGTAGGGACCCCCCTGAGGAAAGCTGCAGAGGTAGCTGTGGCCCTGGTGGAGTGGGATCTGATGCATGCAGGCACAGTTTTTCCATGAAATGTGTAACAAAAGCATATACAGTGGGCTATCCATTTTGAAATTGTCTGTTTGGAAATAGCCTTTCCTTGAGCACCTGTAGCATAGGACACAAAGAGTTGCTCGGATTTCCTGAATGGCTTTGTCCTCCCCAAATAATAACAAAGTTGTCTGTGAATGTCCAAGGAATGTAGTAGTCTTTCCCCTTTGTTTTGTGGATTTGGATAAAAGGTAGGTAAGTGGATAGTCTGATTCAAAGCTACACTGGTTACTACCTTTGGCATAAAGGTAGGGTTGGTTCATAAGGAAACTCTGTCCTGATGGAAAATGATGAATGGTTGCACAGCCATGAGGGCCTGTAGCTCCAAAACCCTGCGAGCTGAGGTGATAGCCAGAAGAAAGGCTATTTTCCATGACAAGTATTGTAGTTCTGTTGAAGCAGCTGGCTCAAAGGGAGGAAGGGTCAGCTTTTCCAATACGAAGTTGAGGTCCCAAGCAGGGACTGGTGGTTTCCTTGGGGGTTTTATATTTTTTGCCCCTCTGAGGAACTGCCTTAAGAGAGGATGTGAGAATAAAGGAGGATCTGTGTTGTATTGTGCAGAAATGGCTGAAGCGTGGATCTTAATGAAGGAGAAGGAAAGTCCACTATTTAACATCTCAGCTAGGTACTGTAAATTTTGAGGTACATTTATTATCCAAGGATTCTGGCTCTTTTCTTGATTCCAGGCACAAAATCGTTTCCATTTGGCGGAGTAGGCTTTTCTAGTAGAAGGTCTTCTGGCCTCCAAGATGACATCCTGCACCTCCTTGGAGAGAAGAGTCTGTTGGGAAATCAAGGAATTCTCCATGCAGCTAGATTTAGGGTTTTGAGCTGGCTATGAAGGGTTTTGTAGTTGAGCTGGGACAACAGAAGAGGGACTAGAGGTAGGATCCATGGTGGAGAATGTATCAGGCTCTTCAGGAGCGGATACCAGTGTTGTCTTGGCCAGTCTGGAGCAATGAGAATCATATGCGGCCTCTCTGCTCTGGCTTTTAATAGAACTTTGGGCAGCAGAGGAAGAGGCGGGAAGGCATAAACTGTCAATACTGTCCAATTGAAAGAAAGTGCGTCCACTTTCCAGGCCTGTGGATGATAGGTCCTTGAACAAAATTTTTTCAACTGGTAATTTTTGTGGGTAGCAAATAGATCTATGTCTGGTTGTCCCCATGCCTGAGTTATCTTTGTAAAAACTTGAGGATGCAACTTCCATTCGTGTGGATCTGTTATATTTCTGCTTAGGTTGTCTGCCAGTGTGTTTTCCTTCCCTGGCAGGAATTGTGCCTGTAGTTGAATTTGCAATTCCAGTGCTGTGTTCCATAGGGTCATGGCTTGCCTGCACAGGGGGTATGAATGAGTTCCCCCCTGTTTGTTTATGTACCATATCACTGTGGTGTTGTCTGTCCTTATCAACAGCTGGCCTGGATGCAGTAGGTCTTTGAAGGTCATAATAGCATTTTGCACGGCTAGCATCTCCTTTTGGTTGATGTGTAGGTGCTTCTCTTTTTGGGACCATTTTCCCTGAATGCACTGATCTGCCATGTGTGCTCCCCAGGCGTAGTCTGAGGCGACTGTTGTGATGATTTGAGTTGCTTGAGATACACAGAAAGGGAGACCTGTGTTTCTTTGGCATGCTTGAGCCCTCCACAAAAATTCCTTTTGAAGGCATGGAATGAGTGGTATAATTGTTTCCAAGCTGTGGCTGTGTTGAGACCATAAGTTTTTTAGGTACCATTAAAGCTTCCTCATATGCAGCTTTGCACATGGGATTAGTAGGATGCAAGATGCCATGAATCCCAGAGCCTGCAGGACTTTCCTTGCAGTTAGCCTGGTGAAAGTTGCCATTTTGCTGAAGTATTGAGACAGTTGCCCTTGTTTGTCTGGCGTGAGGTAGGCCATCTGGGTGGTTGTATTCAAGCTGGCACCCAGGAAAATTATTTGTTGAGAGGGTATTAGTTTTGATTTCTTTTTGTTGACTGTGTATCCCAGGAAGTTTAACAGTTTTATTACAAACGCCAGGTGCTGCAACAGGCAGTCGTCCAGATATGGGTAGATTTGTATTCCTTGTAGTCTGCAGAAGGCGATTACTGATGCCAGGCATTTCGTAAACACTCTGGCCACACTAGATAAGCCAAAGGGCAATGCAGAGAATTGGTAATGGGTTGAACCTGCAAGAAATCTGAGGTATCTTCTGCAATCTTGTCTGATAGGGACATGCAGGTATGCCTCCTTGAGGTCCAATGTTACCAGCCAAGACTCCTTGCCCAGCATGGGAAGAAGCTGCTGTAATGTGAGCATCTTGAATTTTGGCACCTGTACATATGTGTTTAGGATGGATAGGTCTAAGATAGGTCTCCAATCTTTGTCTTTCCTTGGTACCAGGAATAGTCTGGAATAAAAACCTTGACCTTGTTCTTTTGCAGGTACCTCTTGAATCGCTTTCATGTCCATGAGAGCGGAAATTTGTTTTTGTGCCTCTGCCCTTTGATTTTGTGGCAGGTTTGGCATGCCTCTAATTTTTGGAAGGGTGTGAAAGTGGAACCTGTAGCCTCTGTCTATAATGTCCAGAATCCATTTGTCTTTTGTAACAATATGCCAATTTTTTGAGAATAATGCCAGTTTTCCGCTCAAAGGTGCTGCCATTAAAGCTTTGCTTGGCAGGTGTAGGGGGAAGTCATTGTGTCCGTTTTCTAAATGACTGTGATCTATCTTCTCCACCTCTTGGGGTTGGTGCTTGCCACTGTCTGGCTCTGTAAGATCCTTGAGGTTGCCCTCTACCCCTTGGGCGTCTGTATCTGCCCCTTTCAGGTCTGTCCGTGGCTGGAAAGGATCAATTTTTTGAAGGCCAGTTTCTGCTGAAACGTGGAGGTTGTACCTTCAGGAAATCTTTCACTGTTTGCATTGATTTCGCTTTTTCCTCCATTTTCTTTAGTACCTCCTCAGCTTTAACACCAAACAATACATCTTTTTGAAGTGGTGCATCTAATAATTTTGCTTTGACATGATCTGGTAAGGTTTGCTCTTTGAGCCAAGCATGTCTACGTATAACAGACCCCGTAACAGCAGCTCTACATGAGGCCTCTAAAGCATCAAAACCACACTGCAAGGTATGTTTACCCACTTGCTCTGCATCACGCAACAAATCCTGCAACTCTCTCAAATCTGGTTGTTCTGGTTGTGTCATTTTGCTTTTCAACTGAGATAACAAAAACTGTTGATACTTTAACATATGGAATTTACAGTTTAATGCCCTCATGGTTAAAGTGGCCGAGGTATACACCTTTTTTCCCCACCTTTCTGATGCTCTGGAATCTCTCTCTGAAGGTAATGGGTTTTTAGCAGTAGAGGCCTTAATTCCCTTGGGACCCTGTGAAATAGTTTCTGGGTCAGCAGTATGGCTTTTATACAGGAACTGGTGAGAATCAGGAACCCGGTAATACCTGTCTGGTTTAACAGCAGCTGGAGGTAAAGAATCTGGATTAAGGCTGGCTTCTGTGTACACATCATCCAAAATATCTAAAACAGGAGGGATAGCCAGGGGCCTATGCTGGGGGAGCAGCAGAAATTCCCTGAGCCTTTTCTTGGAATCGGAGTAATCTTGGCCTTCCCAGTGAAAGTGTTCCTCAATGTATGCAGGGTTTCCCCAAAAGAGTAGTCCTCAGGGGGGCAGACCGAGGGAATAGACTCCTCAGCATCAGAGTCTTCGAAAGGGGAATAGGCGTAATCCTTGTCCTCAGAGTGTTCTGAGGTAATAGAAGCTTGATCTGAGGAAGGGTAGTCTTCCTCTAATCTGAGTCTTTTGTCAGAGGGGGGTTGAGAACCCCTGATAAGAGTAATCAAATCCTCAGCCATTTTAAGCATCTGCCTTTTTAGGCATGGGGCCTTGAGAGGAGGTCTGAGGACCCTGTTTTTTGGTTTTCATGGCTGCTTTAGATTTAGTGAAAGATTTAATAGAGAAGGAGGAAGGCCTGAAGACGCCTTCAGAAATGGCAGGCCTGTCTAAATTCTGAGTTTCCCCACCAAGAGTGGCGTCGGTATCTGCAGTAGGAATGGGGACAGAGGAGCCTGCGACCTCGGGTACTGAAGTCACCGGTAATGTAGTGTCACCGGTAGTCGGCCCAAGTGTGGTCTCAGTAGTCGGTGCGGACCTCGGATGTCGGTCCTTATCTTTGCGTCTTTTGCTCAAAACAGGAGTCGGAGTATCCGACGACATGATATAGTTAAATTTTTTGCCAAAATAATGAAGGGCGAACTCCGCCCGGCGCTTAATAGTGCGCTTGTTGAATCTAGCACAAAAACGGCAGGCCGAGACGTCGTGGTCTGGGCCTAAGCAAGGTATACAGAAAGAGTGGAAATCCTTATGCGGTATTTGCTTCCCACATGAAATGCAATTATTAACTTTGTCTGACATCGGTCTGAGGCAAGAAAAGTTTCCCCAACGGGGTACTTAGCTTTCAAGAAGACTTCGGCTGAAATACTTGCGTAAATCTTAGGAGCTGGCCGACCGGCACTTGCGAACTGCTTCTGCTTCGGGCACCGCGCGGCAAGAAAGACCGGAGAAAATGTCATCGGCTACCTCTTTTGTACCCCTGCCACACTGACGTCAGGGAAGAAGCGACGACAACCGACGCCGGACCTAGACTTTGGAATTCGGCCGACCGAGGACCCGCCTGACGGCAGGATAACCCATCTGTAATGACTGCAGCTGTATGCACGATGAACATCTTCTCTAAAGCAAATTTCACACTCCTCAAAACCGAGGTGGAATCCTTCAAAGCCCCCGGGCCTGTGGAAAATACAGCCCAGACCGCAGAATCCTTTATAAACGCATTCTATGAACACCTTCAGGAATGCGTGGATCATGCAATCCCAAATAAAACCAAGACCCAATCCTACAAAGGCAGACGTCCTATCTGGTGGACCCCAGCCATAAACAAACTATACAATAGAAGGAGGAAGCTACTACATGATAGAGCAAAATCCCAAAAAGGGAAGGCATTTCTGATCAGTATTAGCAAAAAACTATGGGCACTCATAAAATCGTCTAAGGCCAGCTTCGAGAGAAAAATTGCACAGGACACTAAGGATAATCACAAGGCTTTCTTTAGTTATGTTAGGAACCTGGGTGGGAATTCCCAGATATGCTCAGAATTAGTCCAAAATGACAAAAATACACGAACCCACAGACATTGCCAACATCCTAGCTGACAGGTTCAGTGCAAACTCCCAACCAAAAGGGCGAATATCTATCCCAGCAGAGTGCTGCCCCCCTGACATCTCAGATGCTCAGGTAAGAGCCGCCCTCTCCAAAGCAAAAAACACAGCATCAATGGGACCAGACGGTGTTCCGGGCTGCATCCTACATGAACTCCAAGGAGAGCTAAACCCAAACATAAAACTACTGTTCAATCTCAGCCTTACTACAGGATATGTACCCAAAGAGTGGCGTACAGCAACAGTGGTCCCTCTCCACAAAGGTGGTGCCTCAACAGATCCCGGAAACTATCGCCCCATAAGCCTGACTAGCTTGGTCTGCAAAGCTATGGAAAGGATCATCATGGACCTCATAAATAAAGATATTGGGGACCTACAGACATTGGATCCTATCCAGCTCGGCTTTGTTAAGGGCAAATCCTGCCTCTTAAACCTGGTCGATTTCTTTGAAACAGTCACCAAGGCCATTGACGAGGGGAAGGTGGTCCACGCAACCTACCTGGACCTCACAAAAGCCTTCGATACAATACCCCACTCGGGCATTATAGATAAGTTCACCAGCTTAAATATAAATCCCTATGTCACTAGATGGGTTGCAAACTGGCTCAAGGACAGAACCCACATGGTTAGAATTGCTGGAGCCATGTCAGACTCCAAACCAGTTACAAGTGGCGTCCCCACAAGGCTCAGTCCTGGGACCTCTTTTGTTCGGTATATATTTCTCGGAGGTACAGGCAAACACGGAAGGACTGTGGCTGACCAAGTTCGCAGATGACTGCAAACTGGGCGCCATAATCGACTCTCCAGCCGACACAAGCATCCTCCAAAAGGGCCTCATAGAAACAGACAACTGGTGCCAGAGCCATGGCCTCAAGCTAAATGCCAAAAAGTGTATAGTCATCCCCTTTGGCAAAAACAAAGTTCCCACATATTACCACATAGGTGGTAATCCATTAAATACAGAAGTAGTAATTAGGGACCTGGGGACCCAAGTTGATAGCAATCTCTCATTTGACAACCACGTGGCCAAAGTGGTTAGAAAAACATTTTATATGGCCCTCCTAATCATGAAAGGATTCACATTTAGATCAGGGGAGGTCATCGTGCCTCTTTACTCATCCCTCATCAGGCCCATAATTGAGTACAATGCCCCTTTTGGGATGTACCTTACCAGACACCTGCAGCAACTGGAAAGACCCCAAAAGTACCTCAACAAGAGGATCAAAGGGCTCAAACAGATGCCATATGCTGCCCGGTTAAAGAAACTCCAGCTCTACTCAGTGGCATACCGCCTGCTCAGAGGCGATCTGTGCCTGACGTATAAAGCCATGTCCAACCTGGAATTAATGGACATGCTGCACCTCAGAAAATCCAAATCCCATTGAGCTACGCGCTCGAGAGACTTGAACCTTAGCACTGAAATAAATAGGACATGCTGGAGGGACAGATTCATAACCCAGAGGCTCCCTTCACTCTGGAATAAAATCCCAGTCCAGGTTAGGCAGAGTCCCTCAATGACTCTCTTCACGAGGAATCTTGATGAGTGGATGGGAGATCGTAGGTTTACCCCGGGTATCACTTCTGTGTCACTGTTAGACAGAGGCACAGTATACTAACCTCGAAAAAGGGCATAGCAAAATTAATTTAAAATGGGTGGCGAAAACCAAACACACTCTGGCTAGGCTTATAAATGCCCTAGGGCAGATAGCCTATTAAGAGCATATGAACCTATGTAAGGGTGCATCCAATAACTTTGCTTTAACATGATCAGGTAAAGTTTGTTCTTTTAACCAAGCATGCCTACAAATGACAGACCCTGTTACAGCTGCTCTGCAAGAAGCTTCCAATGGATCAAATCCACATTGCAAAGTATGTTTTCCCACTTGTTCTGCTGCATGCAACAAATCTTGCAATTCCTTGTAATCAGGCTGCTCTGTATGAGTGCTCATTTTTTGTTTTAATTGAGACATCAGATATTGTTGATATTTCAGCATGTGAAACTGGCAATTTAAGGCCCTCATAGCTAGAGTAGCTGAGGTATATACTTTCTTTCCCCATCTGTCTAGTGCTCTAGAATTCCTTTCAGACGGTACAGGATTTTTAGCAATAGAAGCCTTAACCCCTTTGGGACCCTGGGAAATGGTTTCTGGGTCAGCAACACGGCTTTTATATAGGAATTTATGTGAGTCAGGGACTCTGTAGTATCTGTCTGGTTTGGCTGGTGCAGGAGGTAATTAATCTGGGTTAAGGATATATTCTGAATAAACATCATCCACAATGTCGAACACAGGTGGAATAGCAAGGGGTCTGTGCTGGGGTAGTAAGAGGAACTCTCGGAACCTTTTCTTAGAATCAGAGTATTCCTGGCCTTCCCAAGTGGAAATATTTCCTCATGGTATGTAAAGTTTCCCCAAAAGAGTAGTCTTCTGGGGGAGATGCTGAAGGAATAGACTCTTCAGCATCAGAGTCTTCATAAGGGGGAAAAAAAGAGTACTCCTGTTCCTCAGAAGAATCTGAAGTAATGGAAACCGGTTCAGAGGAAGCGTAGTCCTCCTCCTGTCTAGGTCTTTTGTCAGGTGGGGGATGGGAACACCTGATTAGGGTAATTAAGTCTTCGGCCATCTTAAGCATCTGTTTCTTAGGCATGGGGCCTTGCACTGGAGACTGCTGTACAGGCTTCCTTACTTTTAATGGAGTTTTCAGTTTTGCAAAGGATTTAATAGTAAGTGTAGTCGGTCTGAAGACACCTTCAGCAACTGATGGCCTTTCAACTGCACCAGAATCCCCATCAGCCATGGAGTCGGAAGGGCCTACAGATAAAGGCTCTGGAGGCCCTGCAATCTCCACTTGGGAGTCGGATGCAGGCTGGGGTTCTAAATCAGCGGTCGTCAGGGGCTGTGTAGGCGCCTCACTGAAAACCGGAGAACCGGCGACTGACCTAGCAGAGGCCTTGGTGTCTGGTTTGGGTCTCTGCTGCCTGTCCTTATCTTTGGCTTTTTATGCATCCCGGTCGTCGGTTGCTCCGACGGCATGGTATAATTAAATTTTCTACCAAAATAATGTCGGGTGAAATCAAACCGACGTTTAATAGTTTGTTTGTTAAACCTAGCACAAAACTGACAACCTGTGATGTCGTGGTCTGGGCCTAGGCAAGGGATACAATAAGAATGAAAATCCTTATGAGGTATTTGCTTCCCACAAGAAATGCAATTATTAACTTTTTCTGACATCGGACTGAGGCAAGAAAAGGTTCCCCAACGGAGTACTTAGCTTTATTAAAGACTTCGGTCTGAAATTCGATTTGAAAATCTCAAGAGTCGGCCAACCAGCACTTGCGAACTGCTTCTGCTTCGGGCACCGCGCGGCAAGAAAGACTGAAGAAAATGGCGTTGGTTGCCTCTTTTATACCCCTGTCGCACTGACGTCAGGGAAGAAGTGACAGCAACCGACGCCGGACCAAGACTTTGGAACTTGGGCCAACTGTGGGACCACCTGATAGCAGATAACTCCAGTGTGATGACTGCAGCAGTGTAACACAATGAACATCTGATGGGAATTGTCCAGACATAGTGTTTTGAATACTTGGGCGGACTTATGGAGACAGGGTTTTGATAAGGGTTTGTCCACAAGAGTATACACCAAAAAAAAAACCTTCCTAAATGCAAAGCAACTGGCCTGAAGCCCAAAAACCTTTCTAAATGTAAAGCAACCAGCCTGATGCCCAAGTGCCAAAACCAAAACCAAAATGCCCAGAACAGATAAATTCAGTCAGGCTACTTAAAAGCAACAAATGCAGCAAAATAAAAGCACTCGAACACTTAAGAGCATGCAGCAAAGTAAAACAAGGTAATAAAGTAGGAAGAACACAATCACAGTAAAAAGCAGCTGAGCGAAGTGTAATTGTTTTTGTTTGTTAGGTGGAGAGGGAGGAAACAACAGAAAATAATTCAAGATTAAGAAACTAAAGGCGTTGGCCTTCCCAAATGCTCTCCCTGTACACAGTAGACAAAGCTGATGAGATGGGACTAGGAGGAGTGTCCAAAATCAAAGAAGCAAGGGGGTAGTCATTCTCAAATGATCTCTCTGTAATCCATTGAGTGAGCAAATGAGATGGGACTGGGAGGAGTGTTCAAAATCAAATTTACAGCAGGGGTGGGCAACTCCAAAGCTGCCAAGTTTAAGAATATAACAACAGTTGAGGGTAGGGTGAGAAAAACAAACAAAATGCAGACAGAGTCCAGTAATATTCAATGAAACAAATAAAAAAATTCAGTACAGTTTTGTTAACTATCACTGAAACAGATCAAATGCAAAGAAGTATACTTATACCAGCTTGGTATATCCAGATGGTTATAGAATCAACCACAGCCAGCTAATCAGCTCTGCAACAGAGCACAATTTCACAGAAATGTAACTCTTTACAGCAGTAGTATAAAAGAAAAGATAGACTCTCAGCCAATCAGATAAAAACTAAGAGGTGTTTGACCAGTAGCTTACACCTTGGTTGGGCTGACTTCACAGAATGTAATGCAACCCCCACTGTGAAACCAGCTGCCTTAGAGCTTAAGTGCTGAACTAACCCTGAGAAACAAAATGCAGACAGAGACCAACAATATTCAATGAAGCAAATAAAAAATGCAGTAAGTTTTGTTAACAAAATGCAGACAGAGACCAGCAATATTCAATCAAGCAAATAGTTAAAACTGTACTGCATTTATTTAGTTATCACTGAAACATATCAAGTGCAAATAAGTGTACTTGCATCAGCTTGGTATAACAAGAAGGTTATAGAATCAACCACAGCCATCTAATCAGGTCTGCAACTGACATTCTGTGAAAATCTGGCCAGCTGAGGTGTATGACCTCAGTTATTTTGCTTTATGGAGTTCTGTAGGTTACCCATGATCCCAGCAATGCCTCTCAACCTGTACCAAGTGAAAACTGGAACAAAGCTCCCTTGAAAAGTAGGGACATCTAGCAAAAATATGGCATCGAATTAGTATAAAATGTGAATACCAAACATGTAATTCTTCCCACTTCCAGTAGGAATGTAGGATGCTAGTCAGAAGAGTACGTTTAAAAACAGAGTGACAAAATTGATTGAAAAAATATAAGTACATTATCAAAGAGACTGTATAAAATATGTAGACTTTAATGAGCTTTATTGCAAAATTCTATTTTTACTTCTGAATAAGGGAGATGCAAGATGTGTGTCCTCTCTTTAAATTACTGGTGCCACTAGTATGTTGTTAATGCAGTGTGGCTTTCGGTTTACCAGTCAACTTCAAATCGTGTGTGTTGGGGGGGGTAGTTTCAGAAAAACTGAGAGGAATAAATCAAGCCTGAAAATAGGAACATACCACCAAAAATAGGAAAATCATGTGCATGAGTAAATCAGACCTGAAAATAGGAACATTCATCCAAAATAGAGACTGTTGAGGTCTGAGCCCAGCAGTTCTTCAGATCACTTTCACGAGGAAGTAAAAGCAGCTAAACACAATAGCTAAACAGAATAATGATTCTCTAACCCCAATGTGTTCTGTTCTTCTAACCAAGAGTAACAAAATAAACAAAGGTCTAAATCTGCCTGACAGAACTGTGCCATTCAAGGTCACATTACTAACAAACAAAATATGTCTTTCAGAATTACATTAGTTTTCAATGGGGTAGTGTTACAAAGACCTTTTTCCACTTAATTCCAAGGAATGATCTGACATTTTAGGTGTTAATGCAAGTTTATCCACAGAGTTTCTTCTCTAAAAGATAGTCAGAAGTTGAAATTAAGCACTTTAAATAAAGGCATGAATAAATTCCTCTTCTGCACTAATCTCACTGAAAAGTCATTACCAAAATGACCAGGAAGTCCCATATACTTCAGTGGCCCATTAGACAAGCCAGGCCCAATAGCCTTCTTATCATAAAAGCTAAGGAACTAGACTGCAACAGCTGTTCTCACAAGGAGCAATCTTCATCAAATCCATTTTAAATTTTGGACATTTCAGTAGTTCTGCTATCCCAATGGAATGCACTTCAGTTTGCTGGCATTCCCCCGCCACTGTTTTCTTCACTATCTGAAATGTATGGAGAGTGTCATAAAAAATATATGGAAGCTATTACAGAAGACATGGTTCTTCTGTTCATTCAAAGATTTCACAAGCTGTGTGCTTTGCTTTAACAGAAACTTTTTTTTTTATCTTAGCTTCTTTTAAGTGACCATCAGTCAGTTACTGCAGCTTCTAAGCCACTGATACTGGACACCTTTTCTGATGTGGCTTAAGTCTGCAGACAGCTTTTTGCTGGAAGAAAGGAACATATTTTAGTTCCTTGACTGCAGTCAATAAAGGTGGCTAAATCCCTTTCCACAAGACCTTCTTTTGTTAATTAATGACGATCTCTCAGTCTCACGGTTAGCAATAAGAGGTAGCAAACTAACAGCAGCCGTGAGCTCAGACGATCACCAGAAAGGACTGCAAAAATGTTTGAAGTCTGCCACAAATGAGCTTATCAGGCGAAGCTTTCTTTATACCATGGCACCACAACATTAAAAGTGTCCCACCACACACTGCAGGCTTTGCATGAAATGTGAATATAAATGAAAACAAATTAATGCAATGCTACTTTAATTCTCCTGATTATCTGTTAGAGGGACAGTACATGCCCCAAAATCTCTCCTAAGGCAATCCTCCTATTCTGAACATTGTACAGAAATTACTGATTAAAAAGCAAGTAATCTCTGTGGTATCCCAGAAGCCCCAAATAACCCACTAAACCAGTATAGTGGGTCCAAAAACAAAACAGTGTAAGAAAAGTACAGTTGTGTACACTTACCATAAATGTAGATGTTCGAGTGTATTCACTGTTGCAGTCATCACACTTGGGTTATCCTGCAAGGGGTAAGCCCTCAGTCGGCCCGAATACCAGAGGCTTAGTATTTCTGCTTTGGTTGCTGTCGCTCCAGGACTGACGTCAGGTTGTCAGTGGTATAAAAACAGGCAGCCGACGTCATTACATCAGTTTGTCTTGTCAAAAATGTCAGGACCCCCCAATAGGGAGCTACGTTATGGTGGAGTAACGCCACCAGTAGAAAGTAAATACCAATAGCCCTGTAAGGGTGAGGGAAAGAGAGAGAGAGAGAGAGACAAGGGGGATGGAGGGTGGGAAACCAGGACTGCAACAGTGAATACACTCGAACATCTACATTTATGGCAAGGGTGAGGAAGAGAGAGAGAGAGAGACAAGGGGGCTGGAGGGTGGTAAACCAGGACTGCAACAGTGAATACACTTGAACATCTACATTTATGGTAAGTGTACACAACTGTACTATGTTCTTTGTGTTTCACTGTTGCAGTTGTCACACTTGGGTTGATTCCCAAAGCTGAAGAACGGGTGGAGGCAGTCAAGAAGAGTTGGGGCTGGTTAGTATGCCCTGCAGGACTGCAGTTGCAAAGCCTGCTCTGGATTTTGAAAAGATAGGCAGGTGGTAATGCTCGGTGAAGGCATGAACAGAACTCCATGTTGCAGCTTCCAGGATGTCCCTGGTAGGGGACCCTTCTGAGAAAGGCTGTAGAGGTTGAAGTTGCCCTAGTAGAATGTATTCGTTTCCCATGGTGTTTATAACAGAAATAGATGCAGTGTGCTATCCATTTGGAGATGGTTTGTTTTGATATGGCTTTGCCCCCTGCCCCTGGTGCAAAGCTGACTAGTAACTGGTCAGATTTCCTAAAGGGCTTAGTCCTATCCAGGTAGAGTCTGTGCACATCTAAAGAATGCAGGCTCCTTTCCCTCTTATTTTGAGGTTTAGGGAAAAAGGGGGATTGGTTGAGAGCCACACTGGACACCACTTTAGGCAGGACAATTGGGTTAGTCGTGAGGGAGACCCTGTCAGCATGAAAAATGATGAAAGGTTCCACAGCCATAAGTGCTTGTAACTTGGACACTCGTCTAGCTGAAGTGATGGCCAGAAGCAAGGCTGTTTTCCAAGAGAGGAATTTTAACTCTGCTAAAGCTGCAGGCTCAGAGGGGGGGGGGGTGAGCTTTTCCAACACAAAGTTAAGGTCCCAAGTAGGGGTAGGGGCTCGTTTTGGTGGCCTTAAGTTGTTAGCCCCTCTCAGGAACTGTTTGATGAGAGGGTGTGAGAAGAGAGGTGGCTCAGTGCTGTAATGCGCAGAGATGGCAGAGGCATGGATTTTAATGGAAGAGAAGGATAGGCCCCTGTGGAGTAGTTCTGCTAGTTAATCCAGTATGAGAGGTAAGGAGGGCTGTGCTGGGTCAGCTCCTTTAGTCTGGATCCAGGAACAATACCTTTTCCACTTGTCAGCATGGGATTTTCTAGTACTGGGTCATCTGGCTTCACACCTATGACATCCAGGACTTGTTTGCTTAGGGTGGCCAGTGGAGGAAAAGTCAAGGAATAAGCTAGGCTGCTAGATTCAGGGTCTGCAACTGTGGATGCAAGAACTCTCCCTCCTGCTGAGTCAGGAGAGTTGGAATCTGAGGGAGGTGCCATGGAGGCAACGGGGACAGAATGCACAGTAGTGGGTACCAGTGTTGGCGTGGCCAGTCAGGGGCAATCAGGACTGCCCTTGGTCTTTCCTCCCTTACTTTGAGTAATACTCTGGTAAGCAGAGGTAGAGGGGGAAATGCATAGATTAAGAGGTTTGCCCACTGGAAGGATAGGGCATCCACTTTCCAGGCCTTGCTGTGAGGTTCCACGGTGCAGAATTTGCTGAGCTGGTGGTTGTAGGGAGAGGCAAATAGGTCCACCTTCAGGGTACCCCATTTTTGGGTCACTAGGCTGAAGGTATTGTGGTTTAATTGCCACTCGTGTGGGTCTAGGAGATTTCTGCATAAGTTGTCTGCCAGAGAGTTTTGGTTGTCTGGCAGGAACTGAGCTTGCAGGTGAATATGCATGGCTGAGGCCATGTTCCAAAGGGTCATGGCTAGCCTTCAGAGTGGGTTCCCCCCGCTTGCTGATGTACCACATTACTGTGGTGTTGTCAGTTTTGATTAGTAGAGGCCCCGGAGACAGCAGGGATCTAAAAGCTGTCACAGCATGCTGAACAGCTAGCACCTCTTTTTGGTTGATGTGCAGATGAATTTGGTTTGGGCTCCAGTGGCCCCGAATGCACCTGCTGTCCAGGTGAGCACCCCAGGTATAGTCTGATGCATCTGTGGTTAGGGTCTGGGCGGCGTGGGGTTGTGGAAAGGGAAATCCCTTGTTGTGGTTGCATGCTGTTGCCCACCAAAGAAAATCCTTTCCTTACACAAGGTATCATAGGTATAACAGTTTCCAGATCCTGAGAATGTTGACACCAAAGGCTTTTTAAGTACCACTGAAGTTTCCTCATATGCAGTCTGGCATATGGAATTAGTAGAATGCAGGAGGCCATGAACCCTAGAACTTGCAGGATTTTCCTTGTGGATAACTGGGTTCTAGTGGCCAGTTGAGAGAAGTAGCCTGTCAGATAGGCTTGTATTTTTTGGAGTTAGAAATGCCATCTGGGATGCTGTGTCCAGGCTTGCTTCCCAGGAATACAATTTTTTGACTGGGGACTAGTTCAGATTTCTTTTCGTTGATAAGTGTAGCCCAGTGAGGTTAGTAGGTCCTTTACAAATGTCAGGTGCTGTAACAGCTTTTCTTGACTGTCTGCCTGAATCAGGCAGTCGTCCAAGTAATGGTAAATTTTAATATTTTTTTGTTTGCAAAAAGCAATGTCTGGAACCAGGTATTTTGAGTAAACTCTGGGAGCAGTGGATAAGCCAAAGGGAAATGCAGAGAACTGATAATGCATAGATCCTGCCCTGAAACCTGGATATTTTCTGCAAGAATCTTTGATTGGGATATGCAGAGAGGCCTCTCTGAGGTCTACAATGGTTAACCAGGCATCTTTGGACAGCATAGGGAGAAGCTGCTGCAGTGTGAGCATTCTGAAATTTGGTATCACCAGGAAGGTGTTGAGAATAGACAGATCTAAGATTGGGTGCCAGGTACCTTTTTTTCTGGGTACCAGAAAAAGTCTGGAATAGAAACCTTGTCCTATCTGATCTTCAGGAACAGGCTAAATTGCCCTCAATGAGAGCAGGAAATGAACTTGTTTTTGTGCCTCTGCCCACTGGTCTGGAGGAAGATCTGGGAATTCCTTTGGGGTTGGCAACATGTGGAAATAAAATCTGTACCCCTGGGACATTATGTTGAGGACCCATCGATCGTTGGTGATGGAGGCCTAGTTTTTTTACATGGGAGGAAAATTTTCCTCCTAGGGGCACGAGCAGATGGGCAGAGGTGAGAAGAGTTGAGAAGTCATTGTGAATTCTTTCCATAAGGGGGTGGGCTTAGCACTTCCTGGTTTAGAAGTGGAGGTACTCTATTGCTTAGATCTCTGCATACCCTGAGACTGCTGTCTGGGGGAGTCTGTTTCCCCTAGGTCTAGTCTGAGGTGGTCTTCAGGGGGCTGAAGAAGACCAATGCTTTAAGGGGCAATGCCTACTGAATCTTGGAGGTTGAACTTGTAAAAAGTCTTTAACTGTCTGCATAGACTTAGCTTTTTCTTCCATCTTTTTTAAAACCTCTTCTGCTTTGGTGCCAAACAGATTGTCTTTGTTCAGTGATGCGTCCAATAACTTTGATTTGACATGATCTAGCAAGGTCTGTTCCTTAAGCCAAGCATGACTTCTAAGTACAGAACCTGCGACTGCGGCCCTGCAGGATGCTTATGGGGCATCAAACCCACACTGCAGGGTATGCTTACTGATTTGGCTTGCAGAATGCATAAGTTCCTGTAAGTCTTTATTTTCTGCACAGTCAGGGAAGGTAGATAATTTTTGTTTAACAAATTTTGTGGTATGTTGCTGGTATTTCAGAATGTGGAACTGACAATTTAATGCTCTAATGGCAAGAGTTGCAGAGGTATACACTTTTACCCCATCTGTCTAAGACTCGAGAATCCCTGTCCGAGGAGGTGAGATCCTTAGCTGTGGTTGCTTTTATTCTGTTAGGCCCTTGGGAGATTACCTCTGGGTCAGCAGTAGGATTCTTGAAAAGAAATTTGTGTGAGTCAGGGACTCTGTAATACCGGTCAGGTTTCCTGGGAGCAAGAGGTAAAGTATCAGGAGTTAGACTGGATTCCATAAAGACATCAACCACAACATGTGTAGTCGGAGTCTCCGACGGCATTTTATATGCAAAAGCGGATCCAAAAAACTCTTCTGCAAACTCCGACCGACGTCTAAGAGTCCGTCGGTTGAAAGAGGCACAGGCTAAACAAGCTGATACGTCGTGGTCTGGGCCTAAGCAAGGAAGGCAGTAAGAATGGAAATCCTTATGAGGTATTTGTTTCCCACAAGTTAAACAATTATTTACTTTGTCTGACATCGGCTGAGGCAAGAAAGAGTCCCCAACGGGGTACTTAGCTTTTTTAGAAGTCTTCGGTAGCTGAAATCTCTGGATCTGACCGACCGGCACTTGCGAACAGCTTCTGCTTCGGGCACCGCGCGGCAAGAAAGACGGAGGAAAATGTCGTCGGCTGATGCCTTTATACCCCAGAAGCTCTGACGTCGGGGAAAGTGCGACATCAGCCGAGGCCAGACCCAGACTTTGGAATCCGGCCGACCGAAGGGCTGCCTGAGGCAGGACAACCCATATGTTATGACTGCAGATGCATCCTTGAAGGACATCAGGAGGGATGGCTAATGGTCTGTGCTATGGTAAATCTAAAAAATCACCGAGTCTCTTTTTGGATTGAGTGATCCTGGCATTCCCAATGGAAGTGCTCTCTCAAAGTATGTAGGGCTTCACCAAAAGAAAAATCCTCTGGAGGAGAGGCAGAAGGAATGGATTCCTCTGCATCTGAATCCTCATAAGCAGACAAGGGCATGTCTTCATAATCAGAAACCTCAGAGTCGTCTAACTCTTGGTCAGATAAAGCTGCTGGGGACAAGTCTCTCTTTTTTTTTTTAGTAGGGGAAGGCTGGCTTCCCCTAATCAACATAAGGTCTTCCGCCATTTTAAGCATCTGTGATTGTGTCAAGGAAGCAGGTGCATGAGTTTGGGTCTTCATTTTTATAGGTGTAGCTCGTACTCTGGGACTTAGAAACTCTGTAGTTTTAGAAAGAACTGAAGACGCGAAAGAAGTTGGCTTGTGTCAAACATCGGTAGGACAAAGAACTTCCTCAGAAGCCAGTGTCTGCACAGCGGCTCCAGACCCATCCAAGGTAGAGACATCTGCATTTTCCGTAGTCAGTGTCTCGCGGCATACCGAACAGGTCTCGGTAGTGGCCTGCAAATCCATCGATGCAGGCATCAGGGGCTGCAAAAGCTCCTCAGAGTACCGGCGAACTGGCGAAAGCGGCTTTGGCAGTTGTGGACCTATGCGGTCTCTGTCTTTATCTTTATGTTTTTTCAGAAGATCGGTAGTCGGATGGCTTACCAAAGCCATTTCGGAATACGGAGATCGAAAGCGAAAGTATTTTGCTACAATAAGGGCCTGATGTCAAATAGTTTGGGCTTTGAACAAAGCACAAAACCGGCAGAGAGGGACGTCGTGGTCTGGGACTAAACAGGTGACGCAGTAAGAATGGAAATCTCAGTGTGGTATTTGCTTTCCACAGGCGAATCAATTGTTAACTTTTTCTGACAATGCTTAGAGCAAGAAAAAAGGATCCCCAATGGGGTACTTAGCTTTAGAAGAAAATGGAAACGAAAACTCAGGTAGCGGCCAATCGGCACTCGTGCGAACTGCTTCTGGCTCCTTGGCAAGAAAGACTGATGTAATGATATCAGTTGCCTGTTTTTATACCACCGATGACCTGATGTCAGTCCTGGAGCGAAAGCAACCGATGCAGAAATACTAAGCCTCTGGTATTCAGGTCGACTAAGGGATACCCCTGGCAGGATAACCCAAGTGTGATGACTGCAACAGTGAAATTCGAACATCTTCTCTGTCTGGAAGATTTTCAATGCATGTGGACTCTAGTGCAATATATGGAAATTAATTTTCCAGTTTAGCTCGATTAAATAAAATAAAGTGGATCTTAGTGTGCAGTCAATACATGTGCTACTACTCAAGGGAATGCAGATTTTGGTGAAAGAATGACAGGCTGTACTGTGCTTAGATTATGTCTGCAGCCAATTACAACACAAACGTGGCATTTTCTTTTTGTGTTTATAGAGAAGGCTTTGTCAGACAAATTGCTCACAAAGTGAGCTAAAAAACCCAGCCAGTACTACAAAACAGGAACAATAAAATCTGGAGATCAGGAAAGTAGCAAGACACACTCTTCCTTGGTGTCACTCTTCATCTTATAATGAGCTAAAGCATCCCCATGACAAAAAGTGGCCTGAATAAACACTCCAGTGAGTGCCCTTTAGTATTCCCTATGCAATGGACAGAGTGCAAGTATTTAATGGGTTAATGTTTTACTTAGCTGTCAGAGATTTCATTCATTTCATGAACTTTGTGTAGGAAGCTTAACTCAAGTTAAGGGAAAAAAACCCACTGAAAAAGGGCTCTTCTTCAGTGATGCCAAAGTACTTGTTTTATTTGGAAATAGAGGCTCAGTTGCCAAACCATCCAATTATTCTGTTTAATAGACAATTTCTGTGCCAAAAACACCACCAATTACTGGGCTGGAGCAACCAGATATACAGGAAAGGGGAGAAAACTGCCACAGAGCCTGACAGAAATCAGGGTACAAGGAAAGAACACAAATATAGAATGGTATTCTAAGAATCACTAAGTCTGGGCAGGAGGATATAAAATCTGGTCACAGAGTTGATAAAAACTGGTTCCATTAGCAATATCATTAATAAACAGCAATGGTGCCACTCTGGTGGCATAGAGGGATAATGATGTTATGGGTTTGATTAGTTGCTCAGGTGATTGACAGAGTCATAATGAGGGATGGATATTACCTTTGTGGTTTGATGGTTCTGTGATGATGCCTGGTTCAGCCTGGGGATGTCATATTAGAAGGTGTAGGCCAAAGGGAGAAATAGAGTGGGGAGAAGGCTGAGCTGCTGCAGAGGCAGAATGATATACTGCATGACCCCATTGCATGCCCGCTCCTCTGACATACCACAAGAAGGGGGGGGGGGGAGCAACACAGGTAGTTCACAAAATTGAAAACCTCTGGGGGATGTGAACAGCCAGGCCCACTGGACACTGTCAGATCTGAGTCATCCCCAGCCACATTACAGATGGTCTAATGAGTTAAGAATGTGGCTGGCAGACCTGAAGATGGATACTGGGTACGGTTAGGAAGCCGAAGGATTATGAAGGGAGAGAGAAAAAATGATGAAACAAGTCCTTTACTAAAGGGTTGTCTGTGTGGTTTTGATGTGCCGGGGAAGACAACCTAGCTCTCGTTCTACATATTTAACCTTCTTTTCATACTGACAGTCCAGTGAGAAGAAACACAGTAAAGACACTTGAGACCACTTTTTGGCTTTCGTTGATTACTGCCAATTGTTACTGAAAACGCAAGTACACATAGAAGTTATTGCAAAAAATTAAAATGTCTGACCAAGGTAATGCACAAAAATCAATACATTTAGCTGCACTGGTGGTGTAGAGGGATAAAGTTCTGACTACGGCTCAGAAAACCACCATCTGATTAGAGGCTTGGGCAACTGACAGAGTGACAGGGAAGTGATGGGTGTGCTTGTTCTGTGTCGGAGAGCATTCGTTGATATGCTCCTTAACAGGAAGTGTAATTCCAATAGGGGAGTTGTCCTCGGATGTAACCAAAGTGTGTGGGGATGGAGAAAGTAGGCAAAAAAAAAAAAAAAAAGGAAAAACAGAAGCGCAGACGAGTCTAGCCCCCAAGATGCCCTTAGGATCCACCTGGGGGAGTAGGAGAATGGATACTAGATCTGGCATGGACGTGAGACCCTGGGTGCTGGGACACTAAAGACGAAGTTCGAGGAGACCAAAAAAATTACTAAGTCTTCCACTGTCATCTTTTTGTTTGCAATAGCACCTATTTGGTGAAGTACTGCTTCAAAATTTTAAATGCATCTCTTCCCAAATCCATACATTTAAAGCATTTATTTCAAAAGCGAAAGTTGATTAAATGTTGAACCATGAAAAACCAATACAAATAATAGCAAAACTTTGAAAATGTTTCAGAAAAAAAGGACCCACTTACCAGTTATTAAATTTACTTAGACAATGGGCTTACTGTACATCAGTACCCTGATAGGAGAATGAGCGTTTTCCAGCAGGGTATTAATGTACAAGTAATGCCCGCTGAGAAACGAGTCCATCTCTTCATGGCAGCATATCAAGGTGTTGTGGAGCTTGGACTGAGAAAACGGAACGGCTGCCATTATTTTACACTCACTAAGCAGCACTTTTGCTGTTTAGCGAGTGTAAAATATAAAAAAAAAAAAAAAAAAAAAAAAAAAAAAAGATAAAAAGGTATGTGTGCGTGTGTGTTTATGTCTGTGGTTTGAGTATTATGTGTGCATGTCAGTGAAAGTGAGAGCGAGCGACCCATTATTTTATGCTCTCTACGCAGCGTTTTTGCTGTTTAGTGAGTGTAAAAAAAAAAGAAAAAAAATTAAAATAAAGCGTGTGTGCATGTGTGTGTGTGTGTGAGAGAGAGAGTGTATGCGTGTATAAGAGTAAGAGAGAGATTGATTGAACAAAACAGAAAAAAGAGCGTTTATGTTTCTGTCTGCATGTGTGTGTGAATGTGTGCATGAAAGCATAGAGACTTGTGTGTGTGTGTAAGCAGAGCAGACTGTGTGAGAGATCGGGAGAGAGCGAGACTGAATGTATGTATGAAAGCAGCTGGAGACAGAGTGACTGAGAAAGAGGGTGAGACTGATCTTGTATGAGTGAATATGAGTATGAAAGCAGTAGAGACTGTGTGTGTGTGTGTGTGTGTGTGTGTGTGTGTGTGTGTGTGTGTGAAAGCAGAAGAGACTGTGTATGGGAGAGAGAATGGGCTGTATGTAAAATTGTTGCGTTTCACATGTTAATTATTTTTAAGCACTATATTACTTTTTTTAAACATGTTTGATGTAAAATGCTTCCGCCTACACCATTAACATATACTACAGCAAGTTTGAAACAGTAGGCGGAGGAACTACTTTACATTAAAAATATATATAAAAAAACTAATATAGTACTTAAAAAATAGTTAAGATAGTAAAATACAACAATTTAAAAGACAACCCATTCTCTAAGCACAATAATGCCCTCCAGAGTGCATGCTACTGTGTAATTAATGCCCTTCCAGGGGTGCAGGGGCCTTCCGTCTGTGGCGTCGGGCCTCAAAACACCCCTGAGTGGGTGTTAATTACAGATTAACACACACCCTGTCATGCATTATTGCTTGCATATTAGATAAATACGATTGTCTCAGAATGGCAGGAAAGAACTGAAAAGCCCACCTGGCCCTTTTATGGACATTCAGATGATGAAAGGAAAGTAGACTGCAATGTGAAGAAGGAGAAAGTACAGTTGTGTACACTTACCATAAATGTAGATGTTAGAGTGTATTCACTGTTGCAGTCCTAATAAATGGGCTATCTGGCTCCTGGTAGCCTTCAGTCAGCCAGAATATCAAAGGTAAGTAAAAATGACGTTGGTTGCCATTGGTTGTAAAGGGCATCAGGACGTCCGATACAAAAGGAGGCAGCCAACGTCACTTCCTCAGTCTTTCTTGCCATAACAATCAGAAGCCCCCAGAAAAAAGGCTAAGCCAAATGCCAATTTGGCAAATAATATCCAATTCAGCCTGTACCTCAGGAAAAAAGGGGAAGGAGGGAGGGAAACCAGGACTGCAACAGTGAATACACTCAAACATCTACATTTATGGTAAGTGTACACAACTGTACTATGTTCATCATGTTTCACTGTTGCAGTCCTAACAAATGGGTTGATTATCAAAGCCCAGTGAAAAGGGAGGAGAAACCAACAGAATCATGGGGTGGAGATAATGCCCTGCAACACAGCAGTGGCAAACCCTGCCTTGGCTCTGGAAAACAGAGGCAAATTATAATGTTTTGTGAAAGTGTGAACAGAAGACCATGTGGCAGCCTCCAAAATATCCTTAGCAGGGACACCCCTTAAAAAGGCTTCAGAAGTGGAAGCTGCTCTAGTTGAGTGGGTCCTAACCCCTTGAGGAGGAATCTTGCCATGAAAGGTATAACAAAAGTTGATGCAATGTGCAATCCACTTGGAAATGGTTTGCTTAGAAATAGCCTTGCCCTGAGCTCCAGGAGCAAAACTGACCAATAGCTGAGCTGATATCTGAAGGTCTTTAGTCCTGTCCAGGTAAAACCTGAGCTGCCTGTACACATCAAGAGAATGCAGGATCCTATCACCTTTATTTCGAGGATTAAGAAAGAAGGTAGGAAGGTGTATGGACTGATTAAGAGTCAAGCTAAAAACCACCTTAGGCATAAAGGAGGGATTGGTTCTCAAGAAGACCCTGTTTGGTTGGAAAATAATAAAAGGCTCCACAGCCATCAAAGCCTGCAGCTCCGAAACCCTCCTTGCTGAAGTTATAGCCAAGAGGAAGGCAGTCCTCCAAGAGCGAAACTTTAAATCTGCAGTGGCAGCTGGCTCAAAAGGAGGAAGAGCGAGTTTCTCTAGAGCAAAATTAAGATCCCAGGCCAGAGTAGGAGCCCTTCTGGGAGGTTTTAAGTTGCAAGCACCTCTGAGAAACATTTCCATAAGGGGATGAGAGAAAATGGGTTGCTCAACAGAACAATGAGCAGAAATGGCTGAAGCATGGAGCTTAACAGAAGAAAAAGAAAGACCACCCTGAAGCAATTCAGCCAGGTATTCCAAGATCAGAGGAAGGGCAGGCTGAGAAGAAGATTCCCCTCTAGCCTGCATCCAATGAGAGAACCTTTCCCATTTGCCAGTGTAGGACTTCCTAGTGCTAGGACTCCTGGCCTCCCTCAGCACATCAACCACCTGCTGGGAAAGTGAAGACGATAAGGAAGGAGTCATACAATGAGCCATGCAACCAAATGAAGGGATTGAAGATGAGGATGCAGAATGATTCCTCCTTCCTGAACCAAAAGATCTGGCTTCAGGGGAAGATGCCAAGGAGGAAATTGGGAGAAACTGCGAAGCAGTGGATACCAATGCTGTCTGGGCCAGTCCGGAGCTATGAGACTAGCCATTGGTTGTTCATCCCTGAACTTCAATAATACTCTGGGTAGAAGAGGAAGAGGAGGGAAGACGTAAACTGATAGCAACGTCCACGGGAAGGACAGAGCATCCACTCTACAGGCTCTGCTGTGATGCTGTCTGGTGCAAAAATGAGGGAGAAAATGGTTGTCTGGGGAGGTGAAAAGATCCACCTGAGGTGTGCCCCAATGTTGAATGATGCTGTAAAAAACTGCTCTGTTCAGTTGCCACTCGTGAGGATCCAGGGTTTGCCTGCTCAACTGGTCTGCCAAAACAATGAGTCTTCCTGGAAGAAACTGAGCTAGGAGATGCAGGTCCAGGGATGCTGCCATGGACCAAAAATTCATGCTTTGTCTGCACAGGGGGTAAGAGCGAGTCCCTCCCTGCTTGTTGATGTACCACATGACTGTGGTGTTGTCTATTCTGACAAGTAAGGTCCCTGGAGAAAGAAGGTGTTTGAAGGCTAATAAGGCCTGTTGAACTGAAATCAGCTCCTTTAGATTTATGTGCAGATGCATCTGCTGGGTGTTCCACTATCCCTGTATGCATCTGTCATCCAGGTGTGCTCCCCAGGCATAGTCCGATGTGTCTGTAGTCAGAACTTGAATGGCAGGAGGTGTCCGAAAGGGAATGCCATTGTTCTGTAAACAGTCTGATGCCCACCATAGAAACTCTGTCTGCAGAGATGGAAGCACAGGGATCATCATATCCGGATCCTGTGCGTGTTGACACAAATGTTCTTGAGGTACCATTGCAATTTCTTCATATGCAACCTTGCATATGGAATCATGAGAATACAAGATGCCATGAATCCCAGAGCTTGCAGGTATTTCTTGCAGGGAGCTGGGACAGGCTTGCCAAGTCCTTGAAGTAAACTGTAAGAGTTGTCTGCTTCTCCTGGGTGATATATATCATCTGGGCGGCTGTGTTCAGACTCGTTCCCAGGAATGTTATCGCCTTGGATGGTACCATTTTTGATTTTTCCTCGTTGAGAGTGTAACCCAGGAAAGAGAGAAGAGTCTTCATGAATTCCAGATCCTTTAGTAGCTGCTCCTGAGAACTTGCTTGAATCAGACAGTCATCCAAGTATGGGTAAATTTGAATTTTCTTCTGCCTGCAAAAAGCAATGACTGGGGCCTGGCACTTCTTGAAGACTCTGGGAGCAGTAGATAAGCCAAAGGGCAGCGCAGAGAATTGATAACGTTGCTTGCCCACTCTGAAATGAAGATACTGCCTGCAACTTTGCCTGATGGGGATGTGCAGATAAGCCTCTGAGATCCAAAGGTTACCAGCCAGGAATCCTTTTCTAGCATTGGTAGCAACTGATGCAGAGTGAGCATTTTGAACTTTGGAATCACTAGAAAAGAGTTCAGAATGGAAAGATCTAGGATAGGATGCCAGGTGCCTTCTTATTTTTGGAACTAGGAAAAGCCTGGAATAAAAGCCCTGGCCTACTGCTGAGCAGGAACTGCTTCTATTGCTCCCAGATGAAACAAAGACAAAATCAGTTTTTCTACTTCTGCCTTTTGGTTTGGAGGAACATCTGGGAATCCCTTGGGAGCTGAAAAGGCGCGGAAAGAAAACTTGTGCCCCATGGGACACCATTCTGAGCACCCATTTGTCATTTCTGATAGAGGGTAGACAAAAAAACAGAAGTCAGCAACTGTGAGCTGTGTGAACTAATTTAATTAGTTACAAAAATAAAAAAAACACAAAAATAACAGACCGGTTTCGGCTATGGTGTTAACCTAGCCTTCATCAGTGTAAACATTCAAGACATTTTGAGGTTCTTTTTATACATTGACATAATTAGTCACAAAATTTCATTGGTGAGCTCATGGATATTCATCAGTATACAAAATCATAAATATTCATTAAGGCCAGACTGGAAAAGTCCACCTAATTTTACAATCCATTTCTTTTCTTTTGGATTTAGTTTACTGTGCCACCCAGATTTGTTAGATCTGTCTCCAATTATTTTATCTATGATGGTAAAGTGAAATCTGGCTGTAGTGTGTTTGAGAGTGTGTTTATACAAAGCATTGCTCATCCGTATACATTTTACATCACTAAGATGTTCTGAAATACGCAACTTAAGAGGCCTAGATGTTTGTCCTATATAAAATGCATGACAACTACAAGAGGCCATATAAATGATCCAATCCTTGCTGCAATTTGCAAAAAAACCTGATATCATACATCATACTGCAATTACTACTGGAGAATTGTTTTGTTTTAAGCACATCTTTACAATGGCTGCAGTGACCACATGGCATGCAGCCCACAAGTTGGTCTCCAGAAATAAGGGTTTGAGTCATGTTCTGTTTATTAGAATCATGATGATGTTTGTAATGACTGAAATGAGATCCAACATTTTTCCCCCTTCTAAATGAAAACATACAAGTTTCGGATAAATACTGTGACAAAACATTGTCCGCTAGGAGAATGTTCCAATGTCATCTGATGGCATCAGTGACTGTTTGTATTATTTGTGTTTGTACTTAAGAAGGTCTTCTCTATCCAGATTTGCAGCATGATTGCTTGCTGTATGTACATATCCCATGCTGTAGCCCCTTTCTTCAAACCTGTTCAACAAATCCTTACTGAAATCCTTGAAAGTGTTTTCTTCTGAACAAATACGTCTCATCCTAAAGAATTAAGACTTGGGGATGTTTTTGGTAATATGTGCTGGATGAAAGCTGGATGCGTGGAGTAAGGTGTTATATTCTGGATATTTTCTGAATACTTCTGTACAAAGGGTATTATCCTTATTCCTTGTTACCAGCACATCCAAATACGTGATCTTTTGTTGGTCATAATTGATGGTAAAATGTAAACCCCATTTGTTCTCATTGAGATATTCAACAAATTCCATCAAGTATTCTGCATCAGACCTCCACACCATCCAGCAATCATCCAGATATCTGCGCCAAATATCAATTTCCATTAGATATATGTTGTGTGTAACATCATAGATAATTTGTTCTTCTATGTATGCCATATATAGATCTGCATATATGGGGGCAAATGATGCGCCCATCGCAGCACCCCGTATTTGAAGATAACATTGTTTTCCATAGAACAACATATTTTTGGTGAGAACATGTTCAGTTAAACATATAAGAAAGGGGTTGAAACCAGGTTTGTATAGTTCTGATTTGTATAGCCAATATTCTATAGCATCAAGCCCTGCCCAATGTGGTATGTTACTATATAATGCACTAACATTCAAGGTGCATTAACAACCATTCATCTTCAATTTGCATCTCATTAATAATACCTAAAAATTCTGTGGTATCCTGAATTCTAGATCTTACCCATCTCAATAATGGTTTGAAGTGTTTGGTTAGAAACTCAGAAACGGGTTCAGTAAGAGAACCATTGCCTGCCACAATTAGCCTACCTGGGGGATGCAAAAGATCTTTATGAATTTTGAGCAGAAAATAGATATATTGGCTATTGGGATCAGATATAGTAAGATGACTTTTTGTATTTGGTGTAATGATGCCATTTTCAACTGCCGAATCCAAAAATGTATCTATTTGTTGTTTAAACATAAGTGTTGGATCAAGAGGCATTTTAGTATAAGATCTGGCATCTTCCAACTGTCTGTGTGCCTCAGCATCATATTGGGTCCAATTCATAACTACCACAGCACCACGTTTGTCTGCAGAAATGATGACCAGATTTTTGTTATTAATGAGTTCCTGTAAAATCGACATGTCTGTCTTTGAGAGATTATTGGATTTAGGGTGAGTCATACCCAAAGTAAAGTGTAGATCTTTGAGAACACTATTTTGGAAGAGACTCACACAATGATGCATGGGTGGGGCAAAGGTGGATTTGTGGTATTTGAAATTATCAACAGCAACATCATCCTGTTTTGTGTCATGAAAATAGAATTTTAAATTTAGCAATTTACAAAATGCTGTTACATCATGTGCAAATGTATCTCCAGGAACAAAAAAAAGGGTATAAAAGAAAGACCTTTATTTAACAAAGCAGTTTGTGAGTCAGATAATGTTACATCAGAAATATTTTGTACATTTGTTCTAGCATGCTTGTTTATTTGTTTGTCAACAGTTCCATTAGACCCTCCAAACTTATTTTTTCGATGTTTCCTGCCTCCCCTCTTGTAAGGCCTAAAGGGGCCACACTGATATTACGTTTGGGGGTGGGGGAATCTGAGGTTTGCTGTATGTCCAAATCTGTACCAGAAGAGGAATTGCCCCCTGATGAATCAGTATATGGATTACATTTCCTAAGGATAGACTTGGGACGTTTATGCTTGGGGGTGGTATTAGGTTTATGATAACCACCTTCAAACCTGACATGTCTAGTATTTTTGAAAGGGACGACCTTTGTCATAGTCTGTTTGGTCCCTATGAAGTTTTTGAGTTTCCTATCCTTAAGTTGTTGTTCAAAGGTAAGTAAGTCTGAACTAAGTTTGGACAATAAAGTGGAAAAAAAAGGTTGGTCCTTGTATTGATTACAGTCATCACATGATTTACTCACATTAAGAATTTCCCTGTCAACAGTACATTCATAGTATCTGGATAATGTTTCCACAAATTTCATGGAACAATTTTGTTGTATTGTTGACCATTCACTGGTTAGCTGTTTATCTAATTCAGTTACTAATGGCTGAATGTAAACTCTAAGCCCTCCGGGAGTTATCCCTTTGGCCATGTATGCTTTGAATAATTTGAGATGCCATACATTGGACCTTAATGTTTTCATACCTCTATTTAGTTGCTGAAACAGCTTTTCACAATGGTTTTCGGGATTATCTACGGTATTGAAACTGTTATCACTGGGTCGTTCTCCTATTCCAAAAATGCCCAAATCCTCTTTGTCAGAAGAGAGCCCAACCAGGATCCGATTCAGATCCATTATGGAAAATAAAAAAAGGGGAAGTTTGAATACTAGGGTATAAGAGAGCCACACAGACCCAAATGTAGGTCAAAGACAAAATCAAAATAAAACATATAATCAAAGTCCAAAAAACAGATTCACACGTGTATTAGCCAAAAACCAATTCCAATTTTTGAAAAAATAAAGAAAATGAATGCAGTACCACGTCCTAAAGATTGAAAAGATTGTATGTGGAAACTGGGCAATAGCGGCCAATCAAACTTAGCATCTAAAGTCTAAGTTGTTAAAAGCAGCCCTGACAAGAATAATCATACAAAAATCTTGTCTGCTTGCACCGAATATGTCATAGAAATGTTTATAAGTATAGCCTCTGATGATTGACAAAAAACTTTGCCATGTCCAGATCCACTTATAAATACCAGATATTAGAACAATAATGGTAATTGCAATATGGTTGTATCACAATGGCCATTGGCAGGTACCACATTTTTGAAAAATACAAAGTTGGCTAAAAAAACTGTGTGAATCAATATAATATAATTGTCTATGATCTACTATTGAGTCCATCAAAGAGGCCCATAATCTGTTTAAATTGGAGTCATGTAACTTGGACAAAATGAACTAACACAAGGAAATATTTTGCAATATATACTATATGTATATGTATTATTCCGTAAACCACTAGGAAATAAGCTGAAAATTAGGACATGTATATGTCTAACAAAATAGTGCTACATAATGTAACCAGATTTGGTGTGACCATATATATAAATGGTCTTAATATGTTCAATAAAAAATTATTAACAATATTAATGGCATCCTAAGAATAAATACTCATAGCTGTATTAATGTGAACTGTAAGTTATCCATTAGGGAATATTTAGCTGTAACACTATTTATTTGGAAATCCACACTAAAATTATGTTAAATAATACCTGAATATTTATGTTAGTAAGAACAGCTTAAATTAAGACCATGTCAGACATGTAAACAGTGCAATAATAATTGGCAGCATAAATCTACATCTGAATTCCAAAGTTGTATTAGCCTAGTGTCATAAGATATGTCTGAGAATAAACATAGATTTGTAAAGAATATTCCAAAGCAAACTGCCTGCTCTGAATCCTAGGACAAAAAGAGTGTGATACTTAATGTAATACCGACCTATCGATGGAATTGTTATATCCAATCATATAGATGTATAATGGTTATATCGGTAAAGCACACAATCATAAATTGGTCCTAATAATTAAAAAAACAGCCCTCAACCTAATGTATCACAAAGTGATAGCCCCACTATCTGCAACAAATGACACAGCTTTCCATGTTAATAAATCAAATTGCCACATAGTATAAAATGCTATACATACACAAGCTACAAAAATATACATATGTATAGTCCGTCCCCAACAGAACACAAAATGATGTCTTTACAATAAAAAATGGTATAATTTGTTTATAAAGTTCAAAAATTGTTGTTGGATGTCATAAAAGACGGTCCGAAGTAATGTAGCAAGTGTTCGGTAGTAACAAAATGGTTCTGCACAGGATTCCTGGTATAGTCCTAAAGTAAGTCACTGTTCATTGACCATAGATGTTATTGGTATATAGAAATCCACTTAGTCATGCTCGCAGCAGTAACCTATATTAAACACCCTGTTGCACCCTCATAAACCTGCAGTAGTGTCCAGACTAGTAATTTAACAATGTCCCAATATTGAAAAAACGGCCTTGAGAATGTAAAAAGCTGAAAAATATGGCCAATGACAAAATAGGTTCTGTCCCAAGTTCTTAATAGGATCTGTGAAGTTTATAACCATTTGTAACCATTTGTTATCCAAAAATTGTTGTTAAAGTATAGAAATCCACTTGAACATGCTCACAGCCGTTTTGCAGTAGTCGAATGATCGTGCTATGTGGAAATGTGTATGGTATAGCAAGTAGAATCGAATTTCCGCCAAATAGTCAATGTTAAACACACTATTAAGCCTTAATGTACCTCCGATGTCACTCCAATGAAAAAAATCATGTAGAAATGGATTGGATACCAAACGACTGTAGTAAATAGTGAAGTCCTGGATTCAAAGGCCCAGTCGATCAACTTTGGGAACTGTGCGCAAAAAAATAAAATCGCTACATCCCAGTTATGGATTGTTTAAGCAAAAGTCCTCAGATGTATAAAAACCAATGGTTATATCCAGCCAAGATATAAACAAGAGCTTCTTCTCCATTATACACCTACTATACATATATACACTCACATACATATAAGTATATATTATACACACATATATATATATATATATACACACACATATTATATATTATACATATATACACATTATATGTGTGTGTGTGTGTGTGTATATATATATATATATATATATATATATATATATCTATACATATATATTCACATGTACACAAACACATATTATACACACATAACAATAACCGACGACACGGGCTTGGTATATTGAAAATTTACACACGGTTGGTGTGGTTTAGTCATGAAGGCGAAGCACTGGGTTTACATTAGTGATGTGTTAAATACTTGTGAAACAAGCAAAACCCTATTTTGCTAAGCCTTTATGCACTTTTCAAACTGAAAGGAACATAACCCCAATGAATATTCAGTACAAGTATTACTTTTCTAAGTGTAGTTTACAAACCTGGTCTTATTGTGCTGTCCCTTCCAAACAAGTGCAGTCTCCTACGTCCCAGGCAGAAATGCTCAATAATGTGGAATATCTCTACAGGTTTTTCTATGTTGCCAATCTCAGGCTCCTCTGTGATGATAAGATCAATATCAACATTTGCGTGGATGAAATCTCCATCTGTACTGCGGCGCACAGTTCCTTTGATTCCCATTAGGCAGTGCTCCTACGGGAAAGAGAGTGAGAAATAAAGTGATGAAAAGCTGGGCAAGTACTGCAATCAAAGTAAACCACTCTATAGAAATGTCATGCCTGTGCATTTAAGCGCCACATCTTGATACTGAAATCTGTATTTCTGAATGGACTACTGTACATCTCCTCTTAGCAAAGCACTTGCCCAAACACAAGGCAGCAGAAATAGATTGCAAAAGACAGCATGCTCAACATTTTCTTTTTCCCTTGCACATTCTGTTAGTTTAATCTTGAGAAAAGGTATGGGCTAGACAATTTAAGAAATGCAGAGGTCACTGTATTGCTACTCTGCAAAAAGAAGGGATTTTTTAGAATACTTAGTTTTAGCAAACTGCTGCTTAATGCTTTCTAGGACAATAACATAACCCTTGTAATGTGCTTCAGCCTGCTAAATGGAGAGTTAATGTGATTTTTTTGTTACAGTAGCCTAGCTTACTTTTAAGCAGGAGAAATTTGCAAAACTGTAGAGCTAGTTAATAGATGGGATTGAGTGAATTGAGGACTTGGAAAATAACCTCTGCACGTTAGTTGTTGCTCATACTATCTCATGCACATATGCACTGGTCTTGACATTTAAGATATTCATAACATAGGTTTAAATTTTGCTAACATGCATTTCAGGTCAAGATCATTGGATATTTTTGTATGTCACTAATATTTCATGATATTACTTGCTTTCATCAGGAAGTGTTTTCCTTTTGCAATTTCCAGTACTGCCTTATCCTTTTGAAAAACATTCAGCTTACTATTTTTATACCTATATTGTTCTAAAAATGGGTTCCTACTCAAAGCTACATAGTTACGCTGGCCTTCTTGTTGTCCCTCAGAGTTTTCTCTCACAGCTAGCAGCATGTCAACAGTCTCACCCTTCCTTCATTATTTCTGCACACCTGGAGACTGTCCCACTATGAAAGTGCGCTATGAAGGTCCCTGAATGCCTCCATACTCCTACCCATTTCACAGGGTTCATTAGTTTTACAGGCCAACACAATTAAATCATTGCTCTAAATGCAAAAATGTATGGTCACCCAATACCCTGGACATAAAGTTCCAGTGGCATCAGAAGCCTGTAGCTATAAGAACAGTTTTAGATAGATTTGTACCTTTATTAATCTTAACTTCCCTGCTGTGTGCCCATCATATGAACAATTTTTGAGTCTATAGGTTACAGTAATTTAAGCATAATGACTATTCCCACCACAGGCCTATCACGTGCTGAACTGTCCCACTTATTTGCTGGGAAAACAAATCAAGTTACATACCTCTACTAAAATCAAGCTAGATGCACTGTGTGCATTACAAGTCAATAATTTAATGAAAAAAAAAATTATATGTACACACACACACACACACACACATATATATATATATATATATATATATATATATATATATATATATATATATATATATATTACATATAGGGTCTATGTCATATGATCGACTTTTCAGAAACTCAAAAACAATATCAAATAGACCACATAATCGAGTTTCTCTAAACTCGAACATAAAAAATAAAAAAAAAACACAAAAATCTACCTTTTTTATGTTTTTGCAGGAAGCCCCTTGCCCCCTGCAAATTTTAAATACCACCTCCGAGATCACACTACAGTGAGGAAAAAGTTAAATTTCCTGAACCTCACTGTACAGTGATCTCCATGAGTTGTGAAAACCTTGATCATATGGTCTCAGCCATATGGAGTTCAAGTTTCTGAAAATTCGATCAACTGATAGGGACCCATATATTTACCAAAAAAGAAAAAAAAGTGCTCAAGCTTAACAGTGTTGTATGGCGATCATCACAGGTTCATAGGTGTGTACTAGGCTAATGGCCCTGGAGCCTTTACAAGCCTAGCCCATAGAATTACCCGGGCATCGTGCCACCCGCCCTTATTTCCCAGTGCCTCTGTCAAGTAGAGCCACTTGAGTGATCCCCAGGGTTAATTTTCTATTTCCCATCCACTTATCAAGATTTCTCTTGAAGAGGGCTAGTGAAGCACTCTGCTTGACATGTATGGGGAGTCTATTCCATAGCAAGGGCAGTCGTTCTGGGTTATGAACCTGTCCCTCCAGCTTGTTCTGTTGATTGTGGTAATGAGGTTGAGGTTTCTGGAGCGTGTAGTGCAGAGGGATTGGGATTTCTTTAGATGTAGCATTTCTAACAGAGCTGGGTCAGACATGGCTTTGTAAGTCAAGCAGAGATTGCCTCTAAGTAGGCAATATAAGACAGAGAATAGTTGGAGATTTTCTCTGTCCATATAGGACAAGTGTTTAAGGCCTAAGATCCTCTTTGTGAGGTATTTTTGTGGCCTTTCTAGTTGTTGTAGGTGTCTAGTGAGGTACATGCCAAATGAGGGATTGTACTTGATGATTGGCCTAATGAGCAAGAGTAGAGGGAGACAATGACCTCTTTCTTCCTGGATGCAAAACACTTAGTAATGAGGTGCCACATAGAATGACTTTCTGACCACAGTGGCAATGTGGTGGTCAAAAGACAGGTCGCTGTCAACCTGTGTTCCCAGATCTCTTATGACGCCTTCTGTGTTCAGTGGACTACCATCAATGTGGTAATTCATGGGAACCGGGTTTTCCCAAAGGGGATGACGACACATTTTCTGGCATTGAGCTTAAGGTCATGGTTCTGACACTAGTCACTGGTCTCAGTGAGGCCTCTCTGTCGGATGTTATCACCACTTGGGGAGTTAATCATTGCTCCCAACTTCCAATTGTTTGCGAACTTTGTCAGCCAGAGTCTCTCTGTGTTGCCCTGAACTTCAGAGAAGTAGATACCAAACAGGAGAGGACACAGGACCGAACCCTGTGGGACTCCACTCGTGATTGGTCAACAGTCTGACTTGGAGTCAGCTACTTTCACACTGTGGGCTCTTATATGTGAACCAGTTTGCAACCCACCTAGTGATATAGGGGTTGATGTCTAGCTTAGTGAGTTTTTCTATGATTCCTGAGTGGGGAATGGTATCAAAGGCCTTGGCCAGATCAAGGTAGGCTGTATGAACCACCATTTCCAAGGTGATTAGTTTGTGGTCGGATCTAACCAGGAAAGAGATGACTATTGGTACAGAGCAATGGACATCCATGTTAGTAATGACCAGGTCAAGGATGTTGCTACCTCTAGTGGGGGTAAGAATGAGCTGGTCCAGGGCATTGGAATTAATGAATTCCAGGAAATGTTGGGTAAGTGTATTGGTACATGAGTAGTTTTCCCAGTTAATGGAGGGGTAGTTGAAGTCGCCCAGTATGAGAGTGTCAGGTTGAACCCTAATATTCTCCAGGGTGCTTAGGAACGTGGTATGTGAGTCTTGGGTCATGGTTGGGGACCTATAGCAGGCTACGACCTGAATCACTGTCTTACTCAATGTTAGCTGCACCTGAAGTATCTCTGATGCGTCATGTTGGACTACCAGTCTGGAGGTGTGCGCATCCTTTATGAATATGGAAACATCACCGCCTTTGGAGATTTGATCCAAGTTCTGGGGATGGAATGTATGGAATGAGTTATAGCCTGGTAGTGGAGGGGTGCTATCTGCTGCCTTGAACCAAGTCTGTTACAGCACAAATCTCAATGTTCTCCATTTTAAGGAGAGCTTCGAGCGAGTGCATTTTGAGATTTAGACTTCTAGCGTTGAGCAGCATGACCCTCAGATTGCATTTGTTTGTAGCTGTTACGGTGGTAATTTGATCTTTGGAACACTGCCTAAAAAAGGCACTACAGGGGTGTTAAAAAAAACAAACAAAAAAAAACAAAACAAAACACATGCAGCATGCCAGGAAAAGAATGTTGCATTACTGTGAGGCAACAGGCAAAACAAAATGCTTTTTGCTTTTCAGCAAAGTTCAGTTCAGTAAAATTCCATCATTAGTACGTATGATTAAATAACCAAAGCTTAGGACACCTGACCAGAAAGCATGCGCGAGCACGCACACACACACACACACACACACACACACACACACACACACACACACACACACACACACACAATAGTAATAATAATATTTAAAGAACTTCTCTAGACAAAAACTTACCAAACTAAACTGATGTTTCAGACAAAGCTTAAGTCGAATAATTAAGAATCATCCTCATAAAACATTTACAGAAAATATGACAGAAAAAAATGCATACTTATTACCCATCTTTATCAATAATTCTCATGTCTGCAATTTCAACCAGTGAACTGTCCACCTGATACAAATATATTTATATCTGCATGCCAAAAAAAACTTCTGGATCTACAGAGAAGAAAAACTTACGACACCAAGGACAGATTTAAGTGCTTTCGTTTGCTGATTTAATAGTCGAACTTCATCAGAAATAACGCCAGTGGTGGCGTAAGGGGTATATAAAGTTAAGCTAAGTACACAAATTGAGTGACAGTTCGATGGTGTGATGGCAGGTACTATATGTTCCATTTAAGGAGGGGATTAAGCATGAAGGATATGTGGGGGGCAATCAAGAAATGAAGCGTGCCTTGGGGATTCCCCTGGAGGGAGGATTAAAGCGAAGTACCAGCTGTATTTGTTGTTTATGAGAATATTAAGAAGGTCATAACATGGCTGGTCCCTACAGCTAAAAATCAGATTCATAATGGATTGATTGAAGGATCATCCATGAGGGATCAAACTACACTTGCTGAGTCTGTCTGCCAGAGCACTGAATTTCCCCAGTACGCATGTGTTAGAAATAGAAAGCTGTTTGAAGAAACCTCCTATTCCCAAAACCTTGACGGTCTGACTGCACAAGTAGTAAGAACAGTTTTTTTTGTTTGTTGATATACTGAGTCACTGACATGTTGCTGGGGTGCACTGCAATAGTCCCCAGGGGACAACATCCTGAAAGGTTTGCAAACTGACAAGGACAAGTCTTCTCTTAAAGACACTGGTATGCCACCTGGACCCCAAGGAGGATCACGTGCATAGAACCATCTTTTACTTGAAGTGCCCCCCTCTACCCTGAATGGGGAATGTCCATGGTCACTGGCTGTGGAGGAGAAAGGGGGTAGAAGAAACAGCCTGCCTTGGAACAGATCGTCCAACTGGATCCCCCAGATACAAAGAAGTCTGTAAAACTGGGTTTATAGGAACAATTAGATGTAAAAAAAAAGAACAGAACCACGTGGTTGTAGAAATAATCTCACTGGGGGTGGATGGAAGTGACCACTAGTCCCACACTTCATTTAATAATGTGATGTGTTGAAGAGGCAAAGATGCTGCCTGGTTTGTGGTATTCAATGAAAACCTATGAATTCCAAAAACTGTACATGGGATAGGTTAGATTTTGCCCAATTCACAGTAATGCCCAGGGATCTGATGATTTGAACACACCTGAAAAACCTTTGAGCCTGAAGTGAGCACAGCTACTACTGCCATGCGCATGAAAAAACATCTAGAGGGCTGTGGCGAGTCTGAAGGGCAGAGCTCTGAACTGGCAGTGACTGGCTCCAACCGGAGATGCAAATGTCTTCTGCAGCGTCTAATTTGATGTAATAGCATGTACCCTGAAAATGTACAGAATACAGAAACGGCAGGATGGACTGAACCTTGCCCACCTGAACTTTAACATTTTAGATTGTTTAGATCTAAAATGGGAAAAAGGGAAATGTCATAACCTCTGGCTATCATGCTTAGCACCCAGGCATTGTTAGCAAAGCTGTCTCAGGTCTCCAAGTACTGGGGAGAAAACGACCCCGACTGCCTCCACAGATGGGCCGGACAGTGCTTCAGGAGCACTGACAGGGTCTGTCCGATAAGATAGATCTCTGAAGCTCTGGTTCTGGGGAGTGCCTCTGCTGCTGGGTCCAAGATTTGACATTTGGCCTCCCAGGAATGGCCGCCTCCTGAAAAGTGAGGCAAGCAAGTACAGTAGGCACATCCCCGGAGTCAGAGTGCGGATCAGGTGAGAAGACCTGATAGGTCCAACTCTGAGAAGCCAACACACAGACTCATCTCCCCAGAAACCCTGTTTGGGGGGAAGGAAAGCTAGTAAGATAAAACTCAAAAGGTATGTTATTGCCCAGTACTGCATTTACTTATTTATTTTCAGGCCTAAAGCATAGGACTGCATGGATCTTACACTTATCCTGTAGCCAAAGGGTTGGGCCCATAATGGTCATCTGGGTAGTGTAATCATGGCCAACTTTAGTTCTGTGAACAAAACTAACTGAAGAGATTGTCCAGTAATGTAAAGTCTTTGAAGCAAAAGTGCATTGGGTCCAAAGAAGCTGCACCATCTTAGCAGTTCAAATCCCAAGGGTTTCTGATTTGAGAAATGCCTGACACAGACCTGTCAGATCATAGGCTTAGGACCTGAAGAAGGTGGCTCAACAGCTCAGATTTGAAGGGGAATCTGATCCGAGAAATGTCTGATGGCAGCCCCATCCTTTTTTTTTTTTTCATAAAGAGGAAAAAAAGTACAAGCAATAGTAAATTCAGATCAGAGGAGTGTGAGGAAATATGCATCTACTCCAAGGTTTGGATACAAAGGATGGAAAGCAGAATCTGAACAGTTTATCAGGTTTCAAAAGAAGGTGTCATATCCAAAAGGTGTCCCTTTTGTCATGGCTACCTAGTGTCTGTTAGGATATGACAGAAAGGGGGTGATGTAACCGGCTGGAAATCTAGTAACTTCAGATGTGTAGACACCGGATCCAGGAATAGCACAGCACTCTTGGGCTACTAGGTTTAGGGACCACTGGCATAAGAATGTAAACAGACTGGATCTGAATGCAAGATTCAGCCTCAGACCGTTACTGATCTAAGGTGTCCATTAGGCCTGTCATAGATCAGATCCAAACACTTAGTATCCGAGGTATATGGTGCAGTCTCGGCTTAAAAGATCAGAGGACCTTGGATCTGATGAAGACAGAAATAAGCTGAAGAATCTGTAAGCACAAACCTGACCAATCTGAGGATGACACAGGATCTGGAGGTCCCATAATGTGGTTCCTTTCGTTTCATCCTCTTTTCTTCATTTTGTTTTTTTTTTTTTTTTGAAGGTGTTTGAGCCAGGATTTGTACCATTATGAGGTGTGTAAGGTACAAAAAAAACATCTAAATTGCTCCCAGCAGACAGACAAGGACAAACTCGGCACACAACTCATGGCCATAGCTCTCAACCTCTTACCACATAAAGTTTTGTACAAAGCTAAAAATAATGGGTCGACAAAGCTCCAAAAAATAGGGACAATTACTGAATATTGCCATAATAAAGTCTTGTGCTATCACTTAGGAATCTACTGTCTGACCACGCTGATGGCAAATGAGATCTGAGGAGTTAGAGGTAGTGTAGTGCATTATGAGAAGAGGGATGAGCTCAAGAATAGGATCTAAAATCTGGAAACTGTGGCTGAGTCGGATCTGAGAACTGGATCCGTAAGCCATCAATGAGGAAGAATGAGAGGGACAACATCAACTCTAGCAAATTGGCAGAATACCACAAAGAAACACGCACTATGAACTATCTATTGGAACGGTGTTCCATGCCACATAAAGCACAGTACATTCATTACTCTATTCAAACAATCTGGATGAATGGATGGCTCTAATCTCACATCTGACCCAGCTCAGCATCACTGGCCCTCATGGATAGGGGACAGACAAAATTATCTCAACATATACTTTTTCAGCCCACCTTTGGATGTTCATATTGCAAAGTGTAACAACTAATAATTACCATTAGAATTCAAGGCTAGGCTTCTTAAGATCTTCGACATATGCTCTGAAATTCTTTTTGTTTCTTAACCAGCTTATGTTAAATCACCAATGTTTTTTCTCTACTCATTGCAGGACTTTGCCCTGACTAAAGCATGGTTGGATAAAAGCAATTGGATGAGTCTGCATTTCCTTTATTACATATTTATGTTCTCCTGTTACATATATCCTATTTAATGTAGACTGTTAAGAGATACTATCCTGAAATACAGATCTATATCCTTTTCCTTCGCCGACTTTCCCCGATCTCTCAGTCCATAATTTTCCATAATATGTTTTAGTGGTCTTCTTTCCATCAAGAGCTTCCCTGCCCTTGGTCCTCCACTTTCATCCTCTTTAGATGTCAATAAATTCCTGTTCAGTTAGTATTCCTTGCCCCTGGTAAAACTCCATTTAAAACTATATATATATATATATATATATATATATATATATATATATATATATATATATATATATTGGAGAAATAAAGAAATCCCTCAAACTCACATTGCTACTCCTTCAGTCTCCCTTGACCAATACGTACCTCCCCTGCACATTTACTTTCTTTTCCTCAATATATTTCCACCAATCAAAAATAAATCTACCACGTTCACCTTCCCTCAGGTAACCTGCACAATGGCCATCTTCAAAACCTCTCTCAAATAGCTTGTCATGTTCAGTATATGATTTAATGTGCTTCATGGAGCATTACGGTGTCATCATCACTTTGTTTAATAAATTCCAGCACCTTCTATTTCTTACTTTTATCTGCTAGATCATTCACATTCCAAGATGTTATCTTCAATGCCATTTCTTCTGACTTGCCTCTTCTATATTTCTATAACCCTCTTTTCCCACTTTTATTTGAACTGTCATGGCTGTACAGCCCTCGCCCCTTTTCTAGTAATACATATTATCTTAACTGGATTTTAAACCCTTTACTTTGATATGACTGCACATGACTGTGGCAACAATACAAATACAATGAATTAGTCTATTTACTATATACGAGTGCAGTCCACTCTGTCTTCGGTCACGCTTTCCTTCATATTATGAGAAAATGCTCTTGTGTGATGCCCAAGCTTTGTCTTGTAGCTCTTTATTCCTTGCAATAATCTTTCATGTTTTCCTCTTGCTGCCTTCTCAATATACCTTATTTCTGCCCTGCAGTATTTGCGGTCATGTCAGCAGCATCTTGTGTAACTGCACTGACAAATCTTGTTTTTTTAAACCCTCATCTTATTGCTTTTCTGCTACGCTCTCACAAAAGTTAATGCTGTCATTTTGTTTGCTTACCAAGCTCTTACTCACAAACATTAAATTACATTCCATGGGCCTTTATGTGGCACTTCAGCAACTTCTCCCTTTTTTTTTTTTTTTGTTTTTATTGTAGGACCCTTTATTTTCCAGTCTTGTTCATAAACTTGTTTGACTTCAGCTATGTCACCTCCTCAGTTTTAACTTCTTAATATTTTAGCTTGAACCATAACTGTTTGTGCTGATCTATGTATGTACATCTCGTTTTTACTTCTACTA
This sequence comes from Protopterus annectens, assembly GCF_019279795.1. Taxonomy (NCBI): domain Eukaryota; kingdom Metazoa; phylum Chordata; order Ceratodontiformes; family Protopteridae; genus Protopterus; species Protopterus annectens. Next base: position 1,432,432,903 of record NC_056728.1, read on the forward strand.
GCTTCTTTGCAACCCTTCGTTTCATTAATCTTACTGACAATTACTGGGCCATCTCCTCCATCAGCTTACTTTACTTGGAATTTCTTGTACTGAGCCTTACATCACCTCTTCTGATACCAAACCTGTGCAATGCATTACCAGACTCAACATCTTATTTTATCACAGTTTCTTACATTCACACTAACATTGACTAACATGATGCTCCCCACTGTCTTGATAAAGCTACTCCCTTCCCACTTTTGGTATTGAGCTTATTACAGCTCTTCTACCTCAGTTACATGCTGTCTATTTACAAAAAGAAAATGAGAAAAAAAAAAACTTATTCTAGTGTTATACCAACCCAAACTAAGAAAATCATCGTTTCTTAGTTTTACTACAGATCTCACTTTAACATCAGTCTTACCTTACATTCTGTTATCATATTTTAAAACAAATGTCATTCCGAAATGTTTCCACTGCTGATTATTAAAGATATTTTTTGGTTTTTCAACATTATCATCATAGCTCCCATTGGCTTGCCACGCTTTGCTGGTCTACAGCTCCCTGGTGGGTACTCTGAATTCTCCGTCTAACACTCTTGGTGTTGTCTACCATTTCTCTCTGCTCATCTGGCATCAGTGTATGAAACACTGAAAATGGTCTTGATAACCATATCTCCATCAGAGTCACAGTTTGCTGATGGGTGCCTCCTGATATTCTTTCACCACGTTCTGTCTGGCTGTTTTTACTGAAGGAATTGCTAACACCTCTCTATTTCTGCCATAGTCACATCTGGTTCCAAAAACATTTTTGCACTAGTGGGGTAAAAAACCTAGACAACCAGAACAGGAGCTTAAAACTCAAGTTTATATTTTTACATAGGTTTATGTCACATATCCGACTATTTCACTTCTGCCTCATGTCCAGGGAGTAATCCTGGCCATGAAACCCACTGCTTCCCCCACCAGACTTCTCTTTTTTCCAAAGCTCACGTAAGAGTTGTTCTTTTAATGATAGGTTTGCACTTTCACAATAATGAATCTTGAGATAATCAAGCCCTATCAGACTCAACACATTTAGTCACTAGAGGTAGGGAAAAGCTATCTAGGCAGACATTGCATCAGACCTCTTTGGTGCTGTCAAATGGCATTCCAGCAATGACATTTTTTGTATGCAAGGCTTAATCCCCTCCCCTTGAGTGGTGCCATGGGCAGACATGCCACCGTAGGGACTTCCTATGCTCCATCATCAGTGTGCATGTATGACTCCACTTAGTTGAGAGGGACTATGATTACCAGCTCTGGCAATCTTGCCCACATTTCCCCTATGCTGGTTCCAGTCGGAGGATTCTGTCACTGCCCTTCAGCAGTTGTCAGGTTGGGAGTGACTGCAAGAGCCAACTGAGACCCATCACACCCATCCTCCAAGCAGCACAACAAAGTGCCCAAACTATTAATCAAACTTGCAAAATCAACAGACTCTGCCAAAGGTGTCCCAGCTGGGAATTTTGTGTGTTTTTAACAATTTTGTTTTTCTTCGAAAAAAGAGTGTTTTTATCGCTGTTGACACAGTGCAAGCTCGTGGTGGTGTACCTTGAAGATTTTCCTAATTAATCAAGCTTGGCTCACCTGGGCTGTAGTCCAGGCTTTATCCCTTTACACCTCCAGTGCAGTAAGTAATTGTAGTTAATTTTAATAGTAGTTACATCAGCAGTGAGCAGCTTACCTTGGCTTCTAGTCCCTTACACATGACTAAGCAACACTATATAAAGGCAGACAGTAAAGTGTATTGAACAAAACACCTATATAACCTCTAACCAAATAGCACAAGTTAATAAGATTAAGCTTAAAATGGCCTGCAAGGGCAGCTAGCATAGTAGTTACCTGTGTATCTCTAAACAGCCTATGATAAACCAAATCTAGTTGCAATTGTTTAAGCTTATAATTATAGCCAAAAGCCTGCAGTCCACAAATGCAATTTGTGAAATACCTTTGAGTCCTCTTTAGTTTGTTCAATTCTGAGATAGAATAGTTACAAAAGAAAGTAATGGATTCTATAATAGGGCTTGACTACTACATTATACACGAAAACAAAAACAGTCTTCTTTGACGTAAACATAGTTAATACCTGCATAGGTGAAATTTCACTATTAGCAGATTACATATATTACTTCTACACACACACTGATTAGTTACTACTGATAAACATTCTTGATAAGAGATGAAGCACAAAATGATCCTTTTAGTACAGTTGCCCACTCTAACATTATTTTATTTATTCATTCATTCATTAGCAGGAATATTAGAACAGTATAAAAAGAAATTTCCTCTGCACACGTTCCTGCATTTGAAACAGTAGGAAGGTTTTATCAGTAGGAACAGTAAATTATATTCATGATATTTTACTAAGTGTCAGGAATTAGCAACAGTTCCCATTTTTTTAATTTTGTACTTGTTATATGCAATTCTCAGTTATATAAACTCGTAATCGTATTCCTTGAAGTACGCAACATATATGCACTATGTTTACAGTGTGAACACTATAAAGATTTTACATGAAGTTATTAAGTGATTTAAAAAGCATATTAAAACAATGTATATTCATACAATTATTACACTGCAGGCATGCTAAGGAAGCAAGACACAGCACAGTAAAGGAGTACATACTCTACATTATACTACATTACATGTAATTTGAAGTCAGTGTACACCAACATCTAATTATTGTGTATTTTATGCAATTCTACAGCAATGGATTCTCAAAAGAATATGCAAATATTCAGGTTGTGATTAAAACGGCTACACACAATGGATCAACTTACCTATCCAGTTAACAGTAACTACAGATTTGTTTTGCCAGTTTTGTTGTCTTCAGCCAATGTCAGGGCTTAAGGGACTTTCTGGGCCAATCAACTTAAGTGCTTATCTATTAAATAAACAGGTGAAATTAACAGACAAACAAATGTGCATTTTTAGTGCAGGAGACTTGCAATCACTGTCAGATTGCATACCCACCCTTGCTTGGCCAATACTTGCGTTTATGCAAAGGGGAAGCAGTTTTCTCTCAAACCTCTGATGGAATAAACTTTGTGTCACAAGAAGCAGTACCCCTCTACAGGGGTCAGAAATAACTAGCCTACCAAGTTATTCCAACAATGAAAGTGAAAAGAACCAACACGTCTGTTTGGGGGAGCAGGGACCTCAGCATCTGTGTTCTCTCTGTATTGACAAATTGTGTGCAAATTCCACACAGTGGCCAAGGTCTGTAACAAATTCAATAACCTGAAGCAGGAGCTTTGAGTAAGAGATCCTATAATCTACAGGGCCACATATTCTGTTTATCATCACTCTATCAGCATCCTTAGTTTTTAAGAACTCATTAAAATGCATCGATTAAAGGAGACAGGATCACAATATTCACATTTACTGTGGTTACTTGCCCCAAATCCAATTAAAGGCAAGTACAATTTTTGCCCCTCATAACAGCGGGACTATCTACTGACCATTCTTCTGGTCTCAGACAATAGAGGAGATGGAGAATGGAAGAGGACAGAAATGATGGCTATGTTGCTCGTGTGTGTGTGTGTGTGTGTGTGTGTGTGTGTGTGTGTGTGTGTGTGTGTGTATATGTGTGTGTGTGTGTGTGTGTGTGTGTATGTTTGTGTGTGTGTGTGTGTATGTGTATGTGTATGTGTATGTGTATTACCATAAATGTAGATGTTCGAGTGTATTCACTGTTGCAGTCATTACAATTGGGTTATCCTGCTGGCAGGCTACCTGCAGTCGGCCTGAATTCCAAAGTCTAGGTCCAGCGTTGGTTGCTGTCGCCTCTTCCCTGACGTCAGTGTGCCTGGGGTATAAAAGATGCATCTGACGCCATTTTCTTCAGTTTTTCTTGCCCCAGATGTCAGGTGCCCAAAAAATGGTAGGCTAAATTATGTCAATAAGCATGCATGCATAAAAAAACAACTTTTCCTTCATCTACAAGCAAATACACCACATAGGTTGTATAGAATAGAGAAGTACAGATAAGTCCCAGCAAAGGAAAAGGGGGATGGTGGGAGGGTAACCTGGACTGCAACAGTGAATACATTCGAACATCTACATTTATGGTAGGTACACAGCTGTACTATGTTCATCGTGTTTCACTGTTGCAGTCATTACAATTGGGTTGAATCCCAAAGCTAAGGTTGGGAGGCTGGTGCTAAGAAGGATTAGGAGAGGCTATCAGGCCCTGCAGAACTGCAGTGGCAAATCCTGCCCTGGATTTAGAGTACAGAGGTAAATGATAGTGCTTTGTAAAAGTATGCACTGAACTCCAAGTTGCAGCCTCTAAGATGTCTTTGGTTGGTACTCCTCTGAGGAAGGCTGCTGAAGTGGCTGCTGCTCTGGTTGAATGTGGCCTGATGCCCTTAGTCACTGATTTGCCATGCTGTGAATAGCAGAAATGAATGCAGTGACCTATCCACTTTAAAACAGTCTGCTTTGAGATAGGCTTTCCTTGTGATCCTGCAGCATATGCCACTAGAAGTTGTTCGGTCTTTCTGAAAGCTTTGGTTCTGTCCAAGTAGAAGCGTAGCTGCCTGTGAATGTCCAAAGAATGCAGAAATCTCTCACCCTTATTCTGTGGGTTTGGATAAAAAGAAGGCAAAAGAACTGTTTGGTTAAGGACAACACTGGACACTACCTTAGGCATAAATGTAGGGTTTGTGCGCAGAGAAACCCTATCAGGATGGAAAATGATAAAAGGTTCCACAGCCATGAGTGCCTGTAACTCTGAGACCCATCTAGCAGAGGTTATTGCTAGGAGCAGAGCTGTTTTCCAGGATAGGAATTTAATATCAGTTGCAGAGGCTGGTTCAAACGGAGGCAGTGTGAGTTTTTCCAAGACATAGCTGAGGTCCCATGAAGGTATTGGTGCTCTCCCTGGGGGTCGTATGTTTTTGGCCCCTCTGAGGTACTGTCTTAGTAATGGATGAGAAAAAATAGGTGGTTCCATATTGTAATGAGCTGAAATGGCAGAGGCATGAATTTTAATTGATGAAAAAGAAAGGCCTTTATCAAGCATCTCAGTTAAGTATTGCAAAATCTGAGGAATATTTGGAACAATTGTGTCAAAGCCTTGTGCCTGGTTCCAAGCACAGAATCTCTTCCATTTTTCTGCATAAGATTTTCTGGTGCTAGGCCTCCTGGCCTCCAAAATAACATCCATCACTGCTTTAGAGAAAGGTGTGCCCTGACTGGCTACATTATCCGCCATGCTGCCAGGTTTAAGGTCCTGAGTTGGCTGTGCAGTATTTGACTGTCTTGTTGGGTCAATAAGTGAGGAATTTGAGGTAAAGTCCAAGCTGGGCATTGAGACAAGCTCTTTAGGACTGGGAACCAGTGCTGGCGCGGCCAGTCAGGGGTAATTAGTATTCAGTTTTGGTTTCTCTTGTCTGACCTTGAGGAGTACCTTGGGAAGGAGAGGCAGAGGAAGAAAGGCATATACTGTTAGGTGTTTCCAGCTGAAAGATAGAGCATCCACTTTCCATGCTTGTCCTTGTGCAGAATCTCTGTAGTTGGTAGTTGTGAGGAGAGGCAAATAGGTCTATGTCCGGGCATCCCCAGTTCCTTGTTATCATGGTGAAGACTTGTGGAACCAATTTCCACTCATGGGGATCCATTAGGTTTCTGCTTAATTCGTCTGCCAGAGTATTTGTCCTTCCTGGCAGGAACTGTGCTTGCAGATGTACTTGGTAAGTCAATGCTGTGTCCCACAAGTTCATGGCTAGCCTGCAAAGGGGGTAGGAATGTGTGCTTCCCTGCTTGTTTATGTACCACATAACTGTAGTATTGTCCATCCTTATCAGTAGTTGTCCTGGATGAAGTAGATCCTTGAAGGCTGTCAGGGCGTTCTGAACAGCTAACATCTCTTTTTGATTGATATCTAGATGCATTTGACTTTCAGACCATGTGCCCTGAATACATCTTCCTGCCATATGGGCCCCCCAGGCATAATCTGATGCATCTGTTGTCAATGTCTGCCTGGCTGTGGGTAAGGTGAATGGCTGTCCCGTGTTGTGGTGACAGGCTTTTGCCCACCATCAAAACTCCTGTTGCAGGCAGGGAATGAGGGTAATTATTGTTTCCAGGCTGTGGCAATGTTGAGTCCAAACACTTTTTAGATACCATTGAAGTTTCCTCATATGCAGTCTTGCATATGGAATTAGGAGAATGCAGGATGCCATGAAGCCCAAAGCCTGCAGAATTTTTCTTGCAGATAACTGGGTCTTTGTTGCCAACATTTTGAAATAAGTAGTCAGTTGTGAGATAAGCCATCTGGGCAGCTGTATTTAAGCTTGCACCCAGGAATATTATCTCTTGAGAGGGTACGAGTTTTGATTTCTTTTCGTTTAGTGTGTACTCTAGACCTGTTAGTAATCTTTTTACAAACGCCAGATGCTGTAGTAGAATGTCCTTGTTCTCTGCTTGAATAAGGCAGTCGTCCAATTAAGGATATATTTGTATTCCTCTTTGTCTGCAAAAAGCAATCACTGGTGCCAGGCATTTTGTGAAGACCCTGGGCGCAGTAGATAAGCCAAAGGGCAGTGCAGAGAATTGGTAATGCACTGAGCCAGCTATAAATCTGAGGTATCTTCTGCATGATTGTCTGATTGGGACATGCAGGTATCCCTCTTTTACATCTAAAGTCACAAGCCAAGCCCTCTTGCCCAGCATGGACAGAAGCTGCTGCAGAATTAACATTTTGAATTTTGGGATATCCAGGAATGTGTTTAGGAAAGACAGGTCCAGTATTGGTCTCCAGGCTTTGTCCTTTCTGGGCACCAAGAATAGCCTTGAGTAGAATCCTAGTCCCTGCTCTTGCTGTGGTACCAATTGAATAGCTCTCATGTCCATGAGGGATGAAACTTGTTTTTGTGCCTCTGCCCATTGATTGCGTGGCAGATCTGGCATACCGTTTGGCCTTGGCAGGGTGTGAAAGTGGAACCTGTAGTCTTGTGATATGATATTTAGGACCCATTTGTCCTGGGTGACCTTGTGCCAATTTTGTGAAAAAAGTGCTAGTTTTCCCCCCAAAGGGGCTGCCAGAAGATAAGTGCTTGGTGCTGGCAGGGGAAAGTTATTGAGACTGTTTCCTGTATGGCTGTGAGTTTTCCTCTCCACTTTTGGAGGTAGAAGCACCCCATTGTTTAGGCCTGTATGAGCCTTGGGGCTGTGATCTGCCTCTGGGGCGTCTGTATCTGCCTCTTTGTGGCCTGACACTGGAAAGGACCAATTCTTTGTAGGCCAGTTCCTGCTAAATCTGGGAGGTTGTACCTGCAAGAAATCCTTGACTGTTTGCATAGATTTAGCTTTGTACTCCATTTTCTTCAACACCTCTTCTGCTTTAACACCAAACAAAGTATCATGCTGTAATGGAGCATCTAATAGTTTTGCTTTGACATCATCAGGCAGATTCTGTTCTTTTAACCATGCATGCCTCCTAATTACAGAACCCGTAACAGCGGCCCTGAAGGAGGCCTCTAGAGAATCAAAACCACATTGCAATGTATGTTTTCCTACTTGTTCAGTAGCATGCAATAAATCCTGCATTTGTTTATTTTTTGCACATTCTGAATTTGTTAACATTTTCTGTTTAAACAGTGACATAAGATATTGCTGATATTTAAGCATATGAAATTGGCAATTTAAAGCTCTTACAGCCAAGGTAGCAGAAGTATAAATCTTTTTCCCCCATCTGTCCAGGGCCCTAGTATCCCTATCAGAGGGGATAGGATTTTTTGCAGTGGAAGCCTTGACCCCTTTGGGACCCTGAGAGATGGTTTCTGGGTCAGCAGCAGGGTTTTTATAAAGAAATTTATGTGAATCAGGAACCCTGTAGCATCTGTCTGGCTTAACAGGGGCTGGTGGTAAAGAGTCTGGAGATAGACTGGACTCTGAAAATACATCTACAATGTCTAAAACAGGAGGGATAGCAAGGGGCCTGTGATGAGGTAATAAAAGGAAGTCTGAGCCTTTTCTTGGATTCTGAGTAATCCTGGCTCTCCCAGTGGAAATGCTCCCCCATAGTATGCAGAGTCTCCCCAAAAGAATAATCCTAAGGAGGAGAGGCTGAAGGGATAGATTCTTCAGCATCAGAATCCTCATAGGGAGGAATGGAATATTCCTGATCGGAAGAGGAATCAGAGGAAATGGAAACCTGGTCTGAAGAATCGTATTCTATCTTTTGACTAGGCCTCTTATCAGGTGGGGGATGGAAACCCTGATCAAAGTAATTAGGTCTTCGGCCATTTTAAGCATCTGTTTTTTAGTCATGGTGGCCTGTCCAGAAGAATGCTGTACTTGTTTCTTTGTCTTTAGAACTGCTTTAGTCTTTGCCTTTAAAGCTGAAGTAGGTTTCACATATAACTGTGTAGGCCTGAAAACACCCTCAGAAGCTGATGCCTGCTCAGCGGCTCTGGACCCATCTGAGGGAATATTTTCCGAGTGTCCAATACCTTGAGTTTCCAGCGGCCTAGTCGGCTCCACGTGGGAGTCGGAAGCGGCCTGTGGCTCTGAGGTTGTGGGAGTCAAGGGCTCCGAAAGCGCCTCACTGAGAACCGGCGAACCAGCGACAGGCCTAGCGGGAGCCTCGTCGTCGGTTTTGGACCTCAGATGCCTGTCCTTTTCTTTTTCTTTGCGCTTTTTATAAACTCTGGTAGTCAGCTTTTCCGACGGCATTATATAATTGAACCTTCTGCCAAAGTAATGAAATGCAAAATCGTACCGATGCTTAATAATGCCTTGGTTAAATCTAGCACAAAACCGACAACTAGCAATGTTGTGATCAGGGCCTAGGCAAGGAATACAGTAAGAGTGAAAATCCTTATGAGGTATTTGCTTCCCACAAGAAATACAATTATTAACTTTTTCTGACATCGGTTTGGAACAAGAAAAAAATTTCCCCAACGGGGTACTTAGCTTTAATGAAGACTTCGGATCTGAAATTCGAATTAGAAAATCTCAGGAGTCTGCTGACCGGCACTTACAAACTGCTTTTACTTCGTGCACCGCGCAGCAAGAAATACTGAAGAAAATGGCGTTGGCTGCATCTTTTATACCCCTGGCGTACTGACGTCAGGGAAGAGGCGACAGCAACCGACGCCGGACCTAGAATTTGGAATTCAGGCCGACTGCGGGTAGCCTGCCAGCAGGATAACCCAACTGTAATGACTGCAACAGTGAAACACGATGAACATGTAAGGGGTGCAAGCTTCATGTTTCATTCCCTTGTGGAAAGCACAGAATGCAGAAGGATGCCTTTCTTAGGGAAGACTGCAGCAGATGGCTCTCCCTAACAGCAGTCCTCTGCGTACTCGCACTCAGACACCCAAAAGCATGCATACAGGTGAAAGCAGGGACAAGAAATTACCCTGTTACTTAGTATACAATCTCCTAGTTACACACTTAAGACAGATCACAATTACTGGAATCATTCATTCAACAGGCACAAATCTGATTATAGCTCAAAACCGACCTCTGTTAACAAGACGGATTGCATGAGAAATATTTGTATGAAATTGCATCAAGCTAATCATCTTTAAAAACAAGCTAGCACTGAAACCTGTACCAAACATCATGAAAAACAGTGTTCCTATGGCACAGCAGTGCAGAGCATCTGCCTTTGCTACAGACCAAACAAAGGATTTGGCTTCAACTCAAGTTACAGCAATTAACTTCCACTCATACATTTAACAGCTATGCCCACCAAGTCATGTAATGATTCTTGAATTTTTTTAAAAATACCAGTTTGCAGACCGTCCTTGTAGGATTCTCCTTCAAAAAGAATTTGCCTGTGTTATTAGCTATGTGTTTTGAGTTTTAATTATTTTACGTATGTTAACGTTTACCTAAGGCAACACTGTAGTCCATGTTAATTCCTTGCATATCAAGGATAGTACTATAATGTGACCGTTTATAAATGTTGTACACAATATATTATAGGTTCGTAAGCAAGTACTAGGCTAGTTGCCCTCGCGGGTCATTTTAAGACTAGCCAAGTTTGCTTTTAATGCTTGAAATAACCTATCCCATTTGGTTATAGACTGACCTGAACTTCAGAAGTTAATTCTTATGTCATGATATTTCCTAGTACTATAAAAACACCACTTCTACTGCTGATAAATGCCTCTACAAGTACTTGCTAAATTTCTGAATTTTATAATGAGAACTTTATTTCCCAAGCTTTTCTCCTTAGGTTAGCTCCTGAGAATGGGTACTGGCCCAGAAGGGCTATAAGACAGTTAAAAATAGAAATAAAAACATATACAAATATACATAAATAAATACACAGATACTCATTCTTAAAATAAAGTGCCCCCAAATTATGCTGCAAACATTTTGTCTGCTTTCTGTTCCCACCCAGTCCTTCTCAAAAACAAAAATAAATGCTCAATCAAGTCAAACTGCATGTTTAATTTCAAACAAAATGGGGGGGGGGCTTTTAAATATCTGACAACAGAGCAGTATGCGACTCCATCAACTCAAGCTATAGCAACAGGTAAAACACAAAGAAATAATAAGAAGCATTCTTCAAAATATCAGGCCGCCTGTGTACAAAGATATTTCCACGACCTTCCCCTTCAGTAATCTGCATTTCAATGTCTCTCCAATGAATAAGAGTATTCATGTAGCAATCAAAGAACGTTTTACAGCTGGAAAGGATATGATTTGTGATGCCATATTTGTCAACCAAGAAGAATATGGTGATCAGTGGAACGTTAACTATCCATTCTGTGAACTCGCTCTCCATGTAATCAAATCTGAGTAACAAAAACTCTCCTACATACAAATTTAAAACAAAATGCAAATCCCACATGGAGTTTCTCTGTGTCTGACTTGTATGTAGGACAATATAAGTAGCACCCACGTGAAAGACAATGATGCAAAGGTCTGCATAAATTACTTTGCACAATTTACCTTTGTCCTCTGGAAGACAGCCTTTGGGTCCAAAGTTTTAGTCTTTCCTGGGTTGTTCTTGTTGGTTTTAATCCAGCAGATGTCCTCACTCCTTCTAAACCCCCATCTACGTAAGCACTGAAAAAAAATAAAAAGCCATTTTTTTTAAATTGCAGACTATATTTAGGCTTAAAAAATATATCTATATTTTGCTATATATCTGGAGCATTTCTCCCCGGGCCTCCGCTGAAAGTTGGCTTTGTTCCAAGTATATAAATAAATAAATAAATGCTGTGTTTATAACATATGCAGATGGTGGCAGTGTTGATGCACAAGAAGGAAAAAAAAAAGCATATCAGCACCTACAGATCTTGAAAAAAGCCACAAAGGATACCAAAACAATAATTTCCACTTTTCTGTTTTTAAAACATAGGCTTTTTTTTTTTTTTAAACTTCATCACTCAACATATTAGTAGGAAGTAGAGTTATGAGTCAGAAAGAACAAAACAGATGAAGTGGGATATTATGTTCACCTCTTATGAATGACATGTACATAAGAAAGTAAGAAGCACTAATGCAAAGCAACTGCAAGTACTCCAAGTTCTGTTGCATTACTCATGTCAGCTGTTATTCCACTATTTTATTATGGTTTAATGTGTTGTCCTTTTAATTACATTAGGTTTACTGTTCTTGCCAGTATGGCCCAGGACATTTTAATTTTCCAGTAAACAAAAGATAAATGGATAAATATTTGCATTAGCACTACAGAGTCCAAAAAAGGAAGAATTCCACATGTCTAGTGCATCATGAAGTCACACGGGAACATGTTATTCACTGATACAAGCTACAGAGAAGCAGAACTTTAGCTTATTTGGTATAACACCATTTCCCGTGTAACATGAATACAAAAAGTACAATTGTGTACACTTAACATAAATGTAGATGTTCGAGTGTATTCACTGTTGCAGTCATCACACTTGGGTTATCTGCTTGCAGGAAGCCCTCAGTCGGCCTGAATACCACAGTCTTGCGATTTCTGCATCAGATGCTGTCGCCTCTTCCATGACGTCAGGTCGTCAGGGGTATAAAACATGCAGCCGACGCCATTACATCAGTTTTTCTTGCCCCAGATGTCAGGAGTCCCCAAAATAGCAAGCAGTTACATGGTGTGGAACACCTCCAGTAAAAAGTAAATACCGATGCCATAAGATATGGCCAAAAAAAAAGAGGATAGGTAGCAAGTATAGATAAGTCAGGGGGCTGGAGGGAGGGTAACCAGGAGTGCAACAGTGAATACACTTGAACATCTACATTTATGGTAAGTGTACACAACTGTACTATGTTCTTCATGTTTCACTGTTGCAGTCATCACACTTGGGTTGATTCCCAAAGCTGAGGAAGGGTAGAGGCAGTCAAGAAGTATTAGGGCTGGCTAGCAGGCCTTTTAGACTGCTGTAGCAAATCCAGCTCTGGATTTAGAAAAGATAGGTAAGTGGTAATGCTTGGTGAAGGTGTATACAGAACTCCAGGTTGCAGCTTCCAGGATGTCCCTGGTAGGGACTCCCCTGAGAAATGCTGTAGAATTTGAGGTAGCCCTAGTGGAATGGGTTCTGATCCCTTGTGGGGTATGTTTTCCATGGTGATTGTAGTAGAAATGGATGCAGTGTGCTATCCATTTGGAGATGGTTTGCTTTGAAATGGCCATGCCCTCTGCCCCTGTAGCAAAGCTGAACAGCAGCTGGTCAGATTTTATGAAAGGTTTAGTCCTGTCAAGGTAGAACCTAAGCTGTCTGTGCATGTCCAAGGATTGCAGGATCCTTTCCCCTGTATTCTGAGAATTAGGGAAAAAGGTGGGTAAATGTATGGATTGGTTTAAAGCCACACTGGATACCACCTTAGGCATAAATTATGGGTTAGTCCTGAGGGAAACCTTGTCCGCATGGAAGATAATGAAGGGTTCCACAGCCATAAGTGCCTGCAACTCACACTCTTCTTGCTGAAGTGATGGCTAGAAGTAAGGCTGCTTTCCAAGAGAGGAATTTTAACTCTGTTGTAGCAGCAGGCTCAAAAGGGGGAAGCGTGAGCTTCTCTAGTACAAAGTTAAGGTCACAGGCAGGAGTGGAAGCTCTCCTCAGGGGTCTTAAATTGTTAGCTCCTCTCAGGAACTGTTTGACCAGAGCGTGAAAAAAGAGGGGTGGCTTAATATTGTAATGAGCCGAGATGGCAGAGGCATGAATCTTAAGTGAAGAGAAGGACAGGCCTTTGTGGAGCAATGCTGCTAGTTAATCTAGAATTTGAGGTAAGGTAGGCAAAGTTGTGTCCTTACCCTGAGTCTGGCACCAAGAGCAGTATCTTTTCCACTTTTCTGAATAGGGTTTCCTAGGTACTAGGCCTCCTGGCCTCAAGGATGATATCCAGCACCTGTTTGCTGAGGGCTGATGGTGATGCATTCAGGGAATCAGCCAGGCTGCTAGGTTCAGGGTTTGCAGCTGAGGATGCAAAATCTGGCCCGCCTGCTGGGACAGCAAAGAGGGGGTCTGATGCAGGTGCCAAGGAGGCACTGCTGTCAGACTGTGTAAAAGTGGGTACCAGTGTTGGTGTGGCCAGTCTGTTGCAATCAGGATTGTCCTTGGCCTGTCCTGTTTTATCTTGAGTAGCACTTTCAGGAGGAGGGGCAGAGGGGGGAAGGCATAGATTGAGAGGTTTTCCCATGTAAATGAAAGGGCATCCACTTTCCATGCTTGACTGTGGTGAATTCTGGTGCAAAATTTGCTCAACTGGTGGTTTTGGGGGGGAAGCAAAGAGGTCCCCCTCTGGTGTTCTCCACCTGTGGATTAGAAGTTTGAATGTGTTTGGGTCCAGTTTCCACTCGTGTGGGTCCATTAGATTTCTGTTTAAATTGTCTGCCAGTGAATTTTCTTTGCCTGGCATGAATTGAGCTTGCAGGTGTACTTGATTGCTCAAGGCTGTGTTCCACAGAGCCATGGCTAACCTGCAGAGTGGGTGGGAATGAGTTCCCCCGTGCTTGTTGATGTACCACATAACTGTGGTGTTGTCTGTCTTTATCAAGAGTTGTCTTTTAAGATAAGGTATTTGAAGGCTGTCAGTGCATTCTGTACAGCTAACATTTCTTTTTGATTGATATGCAGGTGCATTTGTCTTGGGCTCCATTTGCCTTGAATGCATTTGCCTTCCATGTGAGCCCCCCATGCATAGTCTGATGAGTCTGTTGTCAGGGTTTGGGCGGCGGGGAGTTGAGTGACAGGGAGTCCCTTGTTGTGGTAGCAGGCCTCTGCCCACCAAAGGAACTCTGTCCTTAGGCAAGGAATGATAGGAATCATTGTTTCCAGGTCCTGAGAATGTTGACACTAGAGACTTTTTAAGTACCACTGAAGTTTCCTCATATGCAGTCTTGCATATGGAATTAGTAGAATGCAAGAGGCCATGAACCCTAGAGCTTGCAGTATTTTTCTTGCAGATAGCTGGGTTTGGGTGGCCAGTAGATTGAAGCAGTTTGTCAAATAAACTTATTTTTCTGGAGCGAGGAATGCCATCTGGGAAGTTGTGTTCAAGCTTGCTCCCAGGAATACAATTTTTTGGCAGGGTACCAGATGTGATTTCTTTTAGTTGATGGTATGCCCCAGGGAAGTTAGAAATCTCTTTATAAATGTCAGGTGCTGAAGTAGTAATTCCTGTCTGTCTGGATCAGGCAATCATCCAAGTATGGGTATATTTGAATTTTTCTCTGCCTGCGGTATGCAATGGCTGGAGCCAGGCATTTTGTGAATATCCTGGGCACAGTAGATAAGCCAAAGGGAAGTGCAGAGAACTGATAGTGCATACAGCCTGCCCTAAAACATAGATATTTCCTGCAAGATTCCCTTATGGGGATGTGCAGATAAGCTTCTTTTAAGTCTAGGGTGACCAGCCAGGAGTCCTTTGCTAGCATAGGAAGCAGCTGTTGTCGAGTAAGCATTTTGAATTTCGGAACCACCAGGAAGGTGTTGAGGATTAACAGATCCAGGATAGTGTGCCAAGAGTTTTCTTTTCTGGGCACCAGAAACAGTCTGGCGTAGAAACCCTGCCCCCTTTGCTCTGTTGGAATAGGTTGAATAGCCTTGATACTGAGAAGAGAAAGTACTTGCGTTTAGGCCTCTGCCCACTGGTTTGAGCGGGGGTCCAGCAATCCGCTTGGGGTTGGCAATGAGTGGAAGAAGAATCTGTATCCCTGTGATACAATGTTTAAGACCCATCTGTCCTGGGTAATGTACTCCCAGTTTTTTGCATGCATGTTTTCCTCTTAGGGGTGCAAGTACTTGGGCAAGGCTGGGAACGAAGAAGGACAAGTCACTGTGAACTTTTTCCATAGGATGGTGGCTTACCACTCCCTGTTTTTAAGGAGGGAGCACTCCATTGTTTAGACCTTTGCATACCCTGAGACTGTAGTCTTGGTGGTCTGCTGCCCCTGGGTTTGGACTGAAGGTCTGGGAGGGACTGGAAAGGACCACTTTTTTGAAGGCCAATGCCTACTGAATCTAGGTGGCTGTACCTGTAGGAAATCTTTAACAGTTTGCATAGATTTAGCTTTTTCCTCCCTCTTTTTAAATACTTCTTCTGCTTTAGTGCCAAACAAACGTTCTTGGTTTAATGGAGCATCTAGTCATTTTGCTTTGACATGGTATGGTAAGATTTGTTCCTTTAGCCAAGCATGCCTT
This sequence comes from Protopterus annectens, assembly GCF_019279795.1. Lineage (NCBI taxonomy): Eukaryota > Metazoa > Chordata > Ceratodontiformes > Protopteridae > Protopterus > Protopterus annectens. Next base: position 1,432,448,537 of record NC_056728.1, read on the forward strand.
CTAAGAACACACCCAGTGACAGCAGCCCTGCAAGATGCTTCTAATGCATCAAAACCACACTGCAAAGTATGTTTTCCAACTTGGTTTGCAGAATGCATTTACTCCTGTAAATCTTTATGTTCTGCACAACCAGGAATCAACATAATTTTTTGTTTAATAAGCTCCATAATATGTTGCTGGTACTTCAACACGTGAATCTGGCAATTTAAAGCCCTGATGGCAAGAATAGCAGAGGTGTATACCTTCTTTCTCCATCTGTCTAAAGCCCTAGAATCCCTGTCCGAAGGGGTAGGTTTTTTTTGCTGTAGTAGCATTAATGCCTTTAGGACACTGGGAAATGGTCTCTGGATCCACAGTAGAATTCTTAAACAGAAATTTGTGAGTCAGGTACTCTGTAGTATCTGTCAGGTTTTCTAGGAGCTGGTGGCAAAGTATCAGGTGTAAGACTGGATTCCATGAAGACATCATCTACAATTTCCAGAAAAGGAGGGATAGCTAGAGGCCTGTGCTGAGGCAAATTTAAAAATTCCCTGAGTCTTCTTTTTGGACTGTGTGTAGTCCTGGCATTCCCAGCGGAAATGCACTCTGAGGGTATGCAGGGTTTCACTGAAAGAAAAATCCTCTGGAGGGGAGGCAGAGAGAATGGAGTCCTCATAGGTAGATAAGGGTATGTCCTGATCAGAGGGGTCAAAGTCATCGGACTCATGATCTGAAGAATCAAAAGGAAAATCAATTATTGGTCTTTCAGAGGGGGAAGGCTGGCTTCCCCTAATTACAGTAATAAGGTCTTCAGCCATTCTAAGCATTTGTTTCTGTGGCATGGGAGCTTGAGAATGCGCTTTGGTCGCCTGTTTCCCAGGTGTAGTGTGAACTCTGGGCCTGCGAAATTCAGTAGTTTTAGTCTGAAACAAAGTATTCGGTTTAATACAAACATCAGAAGGTCTGAATACACCCTCAGAAGCCACTGCCTGCACAGCGGGGCTCTGGACCCATCCACGGTAGAGACATCCGCAGGTTCCATAGTCGAAGAAGCATCTTGCGGCATACCGGACTCCGAATGGGTCTCAGTAGAGGCCTGTGAATCTGTAGAAGCTGTTATCAGAGGCTGCAAAAGCACCTGAGTACCGGTGGATTAGCGACTAGCTTAACGGAAGCGTCATCTGCAGTTTTGGACCTATGCGGTCTGTCTCTGTTTTTATCCTTACTTTTTTTGGAAGATCAGTAGTCGGATGGCTTACTGAAGCCATTTCGAAATACGGAGAATGAGAGTGAAAAAATTTAGCGACAAAGATAGCCCCATAACAAATAGTTCAGGCGTTGAACAGGGCACAAAACCGAAAGCGAGGAACGTCATGGTCTGGGCCTAAACAGGTGACGCAGTAAGAATGAAAATCTCTGTGAGGTATTTGCTTTCCACAGGCAAGACAATTATTAATTTTTTCTGACATCAGTTAGAGCAAGAAAAAAGAATCCCCAACTTGGTACTTAGATTTAGAAGACATCAGGTCTGAAACTCGAATAACGAAAATTTCAGGTAGCGGCCGACCGGTACTTGCGAACTGCTTCTGTTTTGGGCTCCGCCCAGCAATAAAAGCTGATGTAATGATGTCGGCTGCATGTTTTATACCCCTGACGTCATGGAAGAGGTGATAGCATCTGACGCAGAAATCCCAAGACACTGATATTCGAGCCAACTGAGGGCTACCTGCAGGCAGATAACCCAAGTGTGATGACTGCAACAGTGAAATACGAAGATCATCAATGTTTACCACCAATGCATATATGCACTAGGAGGTAACAGAATGCTGATTCAGCATTAGCTTTTGCATCTTTGTCCATGATCTTTACGGATTTCCCCAACAGATTTAATTCTACGAGGGGTGGGGCTGTACAGTGGAGTGAAGACAAAGGCTCTTTGTCATCTACGGCATAACTGCGAAGTGACTCATTCTGAGTTTGCCAAGTCTTCCTTCTCAATGACATACAAATTAGATGAAAGCATAGAAAATGGTTCTCTCCTTAAGTGTGCGGAGCTGTCACAATAGAAGTTACAGAAGGTGGAGGGGTGCAGGAGAATCTGGAACAATGCTACATACTCTCTTCATACAGCTTTAAAATGTAAACTTAAGCTGAAAGCATGGAAAGAATAGACGAAAGCAGGAATCCAAACTCACACCAGACTCAACCTATAGGCAGGCAAATATAGTGCTGAACACTAAAACTGAGTTACTCTTCTATACTTAATAAAGCAATTACTTGTGGGAGTCAAGGGACTGTGACATGTCTCACAATACCAGGAAAATACAGCCGTGTAAGTAAACTTATCAAAACAGTACCTGATCAAATGATCACTGCTGCAGTAGCCTTAGCTATGCAGGTAATATCTTGCCAAGGATATAACAGATGGCCAGAGCTTCAGGGCATCTTCCATGCTACCAAACTGTCTGGCAGTTTGAGCTGAGCTGATTAAAAAACAAGTTCGAGCACCAAGCCCTTCGGAGCTTTCCTGCCAACAGAGAGGGAAGCTGAGCTCTGAAAGAGCAATACTGGGAAAAACAAAATAAAATAAACCACCACACGCTGACATAAACAACACACCAAAAAACAAGGAGGGTGGAGGGAGGGAGCAGCTACTGCAGCAGAGATCTTATGGCAAGTTTACTTACACAACTGTATTATGCTTATCATACTGACCACTGCTGCAGTAGCCTTAGCTATACTAGTAGATTACCCTAGCTTACTACACTGGGGATGTGAAATTAGAAGAGCTCAGGAGCCCATGAAGAATGGTCCTTGCAAAGCCTTATCTAAACAAGAAATCAAGCATATTGCGCTTTGTAAAAGTACATACAGAGGACCAAGTAGCAGCTCCTAGAATGCATCTAGAATCCAGCTCTTTCCAAAAATGCAACAGATGATTCCAAGGCCGTGGCAGAGACACTGCCTTGAATAGTTTTGCTATGGGAGTATAACAAAAATAATATCCTTAGGAAATAGTCTACTTTGACATAGGTTGTCCCTTATTTTTACTTTCCGAAGAACTGAACAATTTATCCAAAGATTTCAAAAATGTAGTTCTTTCAAGACAGTACAAGCTGTAAGTGGACATCCAAGATATGGAGAATCTTTTCTCTCTCATTTTTTTTGGCTCAGGAAAGAAAAAGAGAAGGTGGATAATTTGAGCACTAATCTTCCTTTTATGCCTAAAGAAACCCCGTTCCTGTGGAAAATGAAGTAGGGTTAACTCACCATAAGAGCTTGCAACTCAGACATCTTTCTTGCAAAGGTCAGAGCAATCAGTAAAACTGTTTTCCATGTTAAGAATCTCATCAGCCAGGATAGATGGTTCAAATACAACAAGTGTTAGCTTCTCTTAACACAAAATTAAGATAGCAAAGAGGGATCCCCTGGTTTTCTTGGAAGTTAACTATGCAAATCCACTTTCAAAAATAGTTTGAAATGAAAATGCACTGAAAGAGGAGGATCCATGGGCAGACATGCTGAAATTGATGATAAATTAATTAGGGTAGAGGAGTAATATACCAGAAATAAATGCCAGCTCAAAATCCAAAGTGCTAACAATAAACTGCGGATTTTGAGCTGGTATTTTATTCAACTGTTGATGGTATTCGTTTTTCTAGGGTATAGTAAGAAAGGCCACAGGATAGTAACTCACACAAATACTGTAAAACCAGAGAACAATTAGCCCCGAATGGGTGCTGGTTATATTGTTGGCACCAACTAGAAAACCTTTGCCATTTGCTAATACATGATTTTCTAGCAGCAGGCTTTCTTGCCTCCATTAGTACCTGTTGCACGTCCTCTGTAAAAAAGAGCATAACGGAAATTAAGACCCCATCACCCAGGCAGCCAAATGAAGTAGAGATTGGGATCGGGGTGTATCAAACACCCCTGTTCTTGTGTGAGTAGATCCAGTCTGTGATGAAGTTTGTGGTAATTGCTCCTGGCCATTTCCAAAAGAAGGGAGAGCAATGGCTGCCTGGACCAGAAGGGAGTCATCACAAAGATCTTGGGGGGATTCCTTCTGAATCTTCAGAAGTATCCTGGATATTGGTGGAAAAGCATACAGGAACACTCCTGTCCAAGGAAAAGAAAAGGCATCGGTCTTCCAGCCCTTCTTGCATGCAGTCCTGGAGCAGAAGCTTCACAGTTGACTGTGCAGAGAGGAGGCAAAGAGATCTACTTAAGGAAATCCCTACAGATGGAGCATATCTTTGAAGACCCATTGATCTAGTTTCCATTTGCAATTGTCTGTTTTTGTCCTGCTCAGCTTCTCTGCCACACAATTTTGCTCAGATGACATACAAGATGCATGTAGAGTGAGAGTCTGTTGTGAAGCTATATCTCAAGCCAACATGGTCAGACTGCAATGGGAGTAACACCTGGCTCCCCTTTCTTATTGAGGTACCATATGACTGTGGTAGTGTCTGCAACAACTTGAAGAGGTACTGGGGACCAAAGGAGATTCACAGATTTGAGTGCCTTGATCAGTGCAATTATCTTTTTTATATTATATTTATGCGCTTGTGTTTGTCCATAATGTCCCATTCGCCTTGCACTTTTGTCCCTCCTGAAACTGCTCCCCAAGCAAATTCTGAGGCAGCTGTATTGACTGGCTGCTTTGGAACAGGGAGAGGAGAAGGGGAGACCTTGATTAAGGGACAGCTGTTATCTCCACCAAATGATTTCCCTTATGAAAAACCTCAGCACTGATATCTGAAAGGACAAGGGTACTGGTGCTGAGACCAGACAGACTTCAGATACTACTGTATCTTTATCATAGGGAGTCTTGCCAGGGGTATCATGAGAATCATAGAAGCCTTGAGACCCAAAATCCTGAGGTATTCCCTCAACTGACCAAAGCCTGAGTGGAAAATCCTAGAAATATATCTAGATATAGATCTATTTTTTTCCTGTGGAAGAAAAGCTCTGAACTGAGGTGTCTAGTTGATATCGCTGAAACACAATCCAGTGAGATGGTGTGACGAAAGGCTTTTGGATGCTCTCTTAGAATCCCAGCTTGTGTAAGAGACCTCACACCCAAGGCAGAGATTCCTGACACTTTGAAAAAGACTCTGCAAAGATAAGTCATCTAAATATGGAAAATGGGGATACTGTATATTCTGCAATGAGACATAACTGGAGATAGACTCTTTGTGAACACTCTTGGTGTACTGGATAGTCCAAAGGGTAAGGCAGATAACTAGTAATGTGATCCAGATAAACAAAACATTAAGAAACACCTGAAGTCTGGATGAACAGGAATGTGATGATAAGCAACATTTAAGTCTAGTGTCATAAGGAAATGTGAGTGAGAAAGTAGTAGTAACAGGTTGTGAAGTGACATCATTCTGAATTTGGGAACCATCACAAACGGGCTTAGAAAAGAGAGAGAGATCCAGAACTGGTCTCCAAGCATTTTCCTTCATTGGCACTAAAACAAGTCCTATATTAAAACCCCTTTCCCACCTGAGAAGGGGGAACCGATCCTTTCACTCCTCAAGACAGAATGTGATGAAGGACAGATGCAAATAATAGTCTGATCTGGAGTATTATGAATTACCCCCTGGAAAGAAGGCATTCCCTCCCAATGTCATCTGTAACCTTCATGAATGATCTTCAGACCCCTTTTGTCTGAAACTGTTGCCAAAGAGAAAAGTGGAGATTTAGACTCTCTGAAAGACAAAAGGGGCCGCCAGGGTCGGAGAGGGGAACAAGGTCTATTAAAATAGAAGTTATGTTCTTACCATAACGTTCCATGTTAGTTGTCTTCTTCTCGCCTTCTTCTTGCTGGATGGGTTCGGAGCCGACCTCGGCTCCGACTCGGCCACTCTAAAGCTCGAGAGTTGGTTCCACCGGCTCGAGGCTCCCCTTATATCCCACAATGCTAGGCGAGAGTTACCTCAGATCTCGTTTGTAAGCTAACCCCAGCTTATAACAGAAACAGTATAACTGTAAAAAACAGAATCCACCTCTAAGAACAGGAAGAAGAAGGGTGACCTACATCCCGAAACAAGAAATATGCATAATAGCATATAGCTAAGAAAGAGGTGGCAGAAAGAGAGGTCACGATCACAACTCCTCTAGGTCTGTCCAGGCCAGGGGGAAGGAGGGTGGGACGCAAGAAGAAGGCGAGAAGAAGACAACTAACATGGAACGTTATGGTAAGAACATAACTTCTATATGTTAAGTTGTCTATCTCGCCTTCATTCTTGCTGGATGGGACCGCGTCCCTAGCACCTTGTCCCGGGTGGCCTACCGGAACAGACTCCTGAGAACAGTGGAACCAAAATTAGCTCTATGCCTAGAAGCTAAATCCAACTTATAATGGGAAATAAAAGTGTGAGGAGTAGCCCAAGTAGCCGCTGCACAAATGGTGTCAATAGGCAGTCTGTCTTGGAAGGCTAGAGAAGTAGCCAAAGCTCTGGTGGAATGTGCTTTAGGCTTATTAGGCAGTTTTTGGTGTCTAATCTCATAAACAAGGGTAATCAGAGATGTTAGCCATCTGGATAAAGATACCTTTGAAACTGGAAGTCCCTTTCTGCTTTCCGCATAGGAGACAAACAGTTGATCAGATTTTCTGAATTGTTTCGTCCTGTCCAAGTAGTACCTTAATTGACGATGAACATCCAGACAGTGTAATTTTTGTTCAGACCTATTTGAATACTCAGGGAAAAAGACAGGGAGGTCAATGCACTGGTTTAGATTTGATGTTGAAACCACCTTAGGCAAAAAGGACGGGTTAGTTCGTAAGGAAACTCTGTCCTTATGGAACACAAGGTAAGGAGAACGACAACTGAGTGCTTGAAGTTCTGAAATTCTTCTAGCTGATGTGATAGCCACCAGAAAGAGAGTTTTCCATGATAATAACTTTAAGGAACATGAAGCTGCAGGTTCGAAGGGGAAAGAATCAAAGAAGCAAGAACTAAATTTAGGTCCCAAGGAGAAGGAGGATTTCTTACAGGAGGTCTGAGAAGAAAAACTCCTTTCAAAAAGGCTTTGCAGAGTTTGTGGGACATTAGGGCAGATTCAGAAATACCCACATGGAAATTAGAAATAGCCGCCAATTGAACCTTAAGAGTAGATGGAGATGAACCTGCATGGAAAAGTTCAGCAAGAAAATCAAGGACTAGTTGGATGGAAGCGGTGAAAGGATCTATGTCCTTTCCTTGTGCCCAATATGAAAAACGTTTCCACTTACTCAAATAAATCTTTCGAGTGGAAGATTTATGGGAAGCTATCAAAATATCTCTAACAGAGTGAGATAATTGAGGAAGCCTGGCTACGGTTGGAAGTGGAGGAACCAAGCAGTGAGGTTCAGAGAGGGGAGGGAGCGATGAAACTGACCCGACTGATGGATCAAAAGATCTGGAACTAGGTCCAGATTCCATGGTCGCTCCAAAAGAAATCGATGCAGAAAGGGGAACCACACTTGCCGAGGCCAGTAAGGAGCAATGAGGATCAATGAGGCCTTCTGAGCGATAGCTTTCTGTATTACTTGAGAGATCAGTGGGAAAGGTGGAAATGCATACAGAAGTCCCCGGGACCAAACTTGGACTAGCGCGTCCCTGCTGGGTTGGCCTGGTAAAGGGAATAGAGTGAAGTATTCTCTGCACTTGCTGTTTTGGGGAGTAGCAAAAAGATCGCAGCAAGGCTGACCCCACTTGAGAAAAATCTCTCTCACTACAGAGTCTTTCAGAGACCACTCGTGAGGCATGAGAATAGCTCTGCTCAACTTGTCCGCAATGTGATTGGACTTCCCGGGGATGTGCGTTGCTATCAGAAAACGCTGAGAAGAAATCGCCCATTGCCACAGTCTGAGTGCTTCTCGACACAGGGGGTATGATCTGGTTCCGCCTTGTTTGTTGATGTACCACACCACAGACATATTGTCTGTCTGGATTGCAATCGTTCCCAAAGGAAGAGAGTGTTGAAGGGCTTGCAACGCTAAAAGCACTGCTCTCATCTCCAGAACATTTATGTGCAAGTGGCATTCGTTTGGTTGCCATGTGCCCTGGACTGTCCTGCCCTGATAATGCCCCCCCCACCCGATCAGGGAGGCATCCGTTGTCAGAGTAGCAACCGGAGGAGGTGGAACAAATGGTCTCCCCAACAGGAGCTGGGGGGAAGACATCCACCACATGAGATGCTTTTTGCACGCTTGCGTGATCATAATGGTGTGAGACATTGGAAGTTCCTGGTATGACCATTGAGAAAAAAAGCATCCACTGAAGGATCCGCATGTGGTATCTGGCCAATGGAAGGAGAGGTATGGCCGCTGCCATGATTCCCAACACCTTTAGAACTAACCTGGCTTTGGCTCTGTTGTTGTTGAGAAGTAGTGATACTAATTTTTGAATGTCTGATATCCTTTGGTTCGTTAGTGTTGCAGACATGTTTACAGTATCTAAATTTTTGCCTATGTAGGTAATAGTACGACAAGGCGACAAAACAGACTTTTCGCAATTTATTGAGATACCCAGTTTTTGACAGACGCGAAAAGTGTAATCTCTGGCCATCAGAAGGAGATGCTTGGTGGGAGCTGTGAGGAGCCAGTCGTCCAAATAAGGAAACACCTGGAATCCTTGTCGTCTCAGGTGAGAAGCTACCACTGCCATGCATTTGGTAAACACCCGGGGGGCAGTGGTGAGACCAAAGGGCAGGGCCCTGAATTGAAAATGACTGGTTCCCAGCCTGAAGCGGAGGAATCTTCTGGAGCGTCTGTTCATCTTTATGTGATAGTACGCGTCCTGAAGGTCTATAGAGCACATCCAGTTTCCTTTCCCCAATAGGGGAAGAATGGATTGCAGCGTGACCATCCGAAATCTTGTTTTCTTGACCGATCTGTTCAAGATACTGAGATCCAAAATTGGTCTCCAGTCCCCTGTTTTCTTTGGAACTAAAAGAACCTTGAGTAGATTCGGATCCTAGTTGGTCTGCTGGCACTGGCTGAATAGCTCTTTTGCAAGCAGTTTTGAAATTTCCAAAGCTGCTATATCCCTTTGAGCGGTGGAACATCTGGAAGGGATTTTTTGACTGATTTGGAAAGCGAAGAAAGGGAATAGAATAACCTTCGGAAATGATGGACTGTACCCATTTGTCTTGTGTCAAGGATAGCCAGGCTTCTGGGTACAGTGACAATCTTCCCCGACTGCCTCGAAGATGGGCAGTCGGGCAACACCTCAGGGATGCTGAAAGGGCTTATCGGAGGACGTTTCTCGATTGCCCTGGTTCTGCGGACCCCTCTGCCTCTAGGGCGGCGTCTACCATTATTGTTCCCCCCTCTGCCTCTGGCGGGGAACCGACTCTGTGCATCAGGCGAAGTCCCTTGAGATTGTTTACGGAACCACATCTTTCCCCTTCTGGCCTTTGGGGTAAGGCCTAGAAGGAGTAGAAAAACGGACTCCGACGGCAGAAAGGGTCTTGCCATCAGTCTCGCACCTAGTCAGGGTCTCTTTCACTTGTGGACCAAAAAGAGATGATCCATCAAAAGGGAGTTCGTGAAAGACGCCTTGAAAGGTTCCAAAATTGCATAGCCGCATCCAGGCGTGCCTACGTAAGGCTACCCCTGTTCCTGCGGCTCTGCTCGCTCCATCGGCCGCATAAGAGAGGAGGCGCATGGAGGAGTTGGAAATAGAATTAGGATAGCCAGCTGCGTTCATTTTCTCTTGAAACCCGCAGCTGTAGGGTCCTTCAGCATTTCACTCGCTTCTTTGATCAAGTCCCTTTGAAGACGAGTGAAATGGCACAGGTAATTCAGCTTAACGCATAGTAAATGTCGCTGAGGAGAACATCCGCTTCATACCTATCCATGGACCTAGATTCCTTGTTAGGTGGATGGACAGGCACTGAAGGATCAGCCAGTTCCTTCTTTGTGGCGGCAGCTACCACCATAGCATCCACAGAGACTCCTTTTGATAAAAATTCCTTGTCTGATGGAGCTGTGATGAATTTGGAGGGTCTCCTGGGAGTGGGGTCCACTGAATCAGGAGCCGTCCATGCCTTTTTAGCTACCACCTGCATGAGGGGGTCAAAGGGGGGAGACACCCAGGAGGTGGAAGGACGAGAGCCAAACGCCTCAAGATACACAGATTCGTCCTCCGAAGGGTTGAGGGCTGGCCAATTTCCCCTCTGTTTAAGGATCTCCAGAATGTCTGCAAATGAGACATCTTCAGAAGGGGAACGGGGAACCCTCAGAATCATCCAGATCTGTGTCCGACGTGATAGACTCAGGTGAGTCAATGTGCTTCCTCTTGCACTTCCTCTTCCGAGGGGGCTCTTCTGCCAAATCAGGAGAGGCCTCGGAAGAGGATGAAATCCCCAAAGGGAGCTCCTGAGGAGTTGGCTCTCTGCGGTCCGGGATGAGGGAGTGAGTCGACTTACCCTGAGGCAGCATAGAGGGAGGGGCTGACGGAGCCGACTGTGGAGTAGAGCCAGGCTCTAACACACTCCGCATGACCTCGAAAGCACCCCTGTCAGGCAGAGCCAGAGGTCCCCGCCCGAGGAGCTAAGGATCCCCTCGGCACCGACAGTGATGGCTCCGAGGTCGATGTCGGAGCCGAACTCACCAGCGCCAAGCACCGAGAGGGAGAGGAGGGTCGGACAAGGGTCCGATGCCACTCACCCCTCGAGCCGACGAGGGAAGTCCGGCCGAGATTCCTCCATGGAAGAAAACGGAGCCGACGACGGAGCCGAAGACAATTGTCTCGGCCCGAGGTGACCACAGTCTCGGTTCCGACGACCCGGCCCGAACTCAAGAGAGTCGAAGGAGGAAGGAGTTGATGGACGGGCAGGCACCGACTGATGAGTCGGGCTCTGAAGCATCTGGGCTAGTGCCTCGGACTTGAGTAGTCGACTCACCACCCTCTGAAGGTCATGATCGGACAGCCTCGATGACCTAGAGGAATGAGACCTTTGGCTCCGTTCAGACAGCAGGGGAGATCCTGGAGCCGAATGAACGGAGCCAAGAGAAGGTGACCTAGACCTCTTTCTGGTTGTCGGCTCTGAAGATCTTGTCGGAGCCGACACGGGTACCTCGATAACCTCGGCTCCGGCCGGAGCCGAGGAAGCCACAGAAACTGTGGACTGAGTCTTATCGGCTCCAGCCGGAGCCGATAAAGGCAAAGGTTGAACAACCTGAGGTCTCGGCTCAGAAGCCGGAGCCGAAGACCTCGATGCCTTGGAGGGCTTCCCTGTTGAGACAGACAGGGAATCCTCAGGCTTCAACAAGCCTCTCAAAATAAGCTTGTTTTTTCTTTCCTGCAGGACCCTGGGGCTGAAGCCATGGCAGACAGCACAGGAGTCCTGCAGGTGCAAAGGCCCCAGACAATAGACACAAGAAGACCTTTGCTTCTTTTGACATAGCCTAACTGGTGAACACAAACACACACTCAAACACACCAGTTATACCCTGTCAGAATAACAACTTTAGTAAAAATACTAAAAAATAAAGTACAATAACAGTAGTACACTACACAAACACTCCCTAGGGAAGGGAAGGCCTAAGGCCCAAGGGAAGAACTAAAAGTTCTTTTAACAAGAAACGGGAAAAAATTAGGTTCGGGGATAAAGTTCAATGAACTACACTAATTTAAGAATAATTAAACTAAAAAAAGGGGTAAAAAGAGTAACTTTTTATAGAAAAAGCTAAAACTCACCAGGAACCGGTAGAACAACCAACCTCGAAGCTGCAGCGGCAAACGAGATCGGAGGTAACTCTCGCCTAGCATTGTGGGATATAAGGGGAGCCTCGAGCCGGTGGAACCAACTCTCGAGCTTTAGAGTGGCCGAGTCGGAGCCGAGGTCGGCTCCGAACCCATCCAGCAAGAATGAAGGCGAGATAGACAACTTAACATCAGTCATTCGGACCTACTGGACTGCCCTTGGTTTTGTGAGTTTTCAGAATTCTTCTTGGAACCCCCTTGCTATTTCTGAATAAAAATCTGCTTCCCTGTTTATTTTCTCGTACCAAAACTAGATGAGAATACTGCGGTGGTGGTGCTGCAGTGGTGTTGTCGCCTCACAGCAAGACATTGTCCCGTTCGATTCTCAGCTAGAGCGTCTTCTGTGTGGAGACATGCGTGAATGGGCGTACCTTCGTTGAAGGTTGTGTGTCAGAGCTGGCAACTCGGCATGTAAAAATCTACTGCCAATCATTAGCGGACCGGAGTTCTGCTGTGGTGACCCCTAACCAGGAAAAGCTGAAAGATACAACACCAACAACCAAAACTAGATGAGAAACGAGAGAATCCGTTAAAAAACTTGGAAAAGGAGGTGTGAAAATCTTTGAAATTCCCTGTCTCAGCTTACTCCTTTCGTCACACTTTTTGATCACCTCTGCAGCAGAGAGGCCAAATGCTGTCTCCATCCAAAGAAGAATTTAAAATCTCACTTTTTATCATCTGTAAGGTTCTGACAGTGCAGCCTTGCAAACCTCCTCAAAACAGTACCAGTGGCCATAGCCCTTGAAGAATTTATCAACGGTGTCATAGACGCACTGTAAACAGTAAATAGTGAGTTGAACAACAGAAGAAATTAAATTATTTAAAGCAGATATTTCCTCACAAAAAGTTGCAGATAAAACATTCTTCACAACTTCATAATTAGTCAGAAAAAAACTTAACATACAAGCCTGAGAATTCAAAATTCTGAAAATCAAAGTTGCAGAAGCACATACTTTTTTTTCCCATACTTATCAATAATCTTCCCACCCTTATCAGAAAGAGTAAGATTGGAATCTAAAGCTATAGCTATTCCATCAGGTTTGTGAAGTATGTATAAAAACTTAAAAGACTGAGGAACTTCATACATCCTATCTACCTTTTTAGGAGCAGCTGACTGACTGTCAGGAAAATTGCAGGCAGTAAAACACATCCTTGAAAGCTGACAGAACTGGAGGAATGGGTGCAGGTTCTGGAAATTCCTCCTGTAACAGCTCATAGTATTTTCTGAGAGACAGACTTCAGTGTTCTCCCACTGAACACTTATCTCATTCTAGAAAGACTCAAAATAAGAAAAATTTCCCCACAGGGACAGTCAAACTGAGCTCTCCCCAGAGTCTGAATTTGAAATCTGAGGAGAAACCCAATATCTGTCCTTTCATCCTCCAGTCCATATTCTTGAATCTCTTAGGGAAAAGAGGTATCCCCCTTTCTTTTACCAAAAACACTAAAAAAAGCATCAATAACCTGAATTAAAACTGAACCAGACCCAGTAAAGTACTCCTGTCTAAGGAAATTTGAGGAAGGCTAGACACATTCTTAATTTTGCGTTCATTTTTGACAGGAAAATGGGACAAAATATTATTAATGGCAGCAGCAGCAGCTTCCTGAGGGTCGGGTACAACATTCTTTCAAAACAGGGACGCCATCTTCTCTGCTTTCTATCTTCCAGTACCAACAAGACTAGTTCTCTTTTGCTCACTGATGGGGCCCCAACAGCCAAAAAGGAATTGTCTAATCTCTGGTTCACAGTGGGTGTACTTGCACACCAGAGGGATCAAGGGTGAAAGAGGAGTGGTCTGACGTACAACTAGTGACCAAAACAGTCACCCACCTGCAGCTGAGGTAAATTGTGTGCCTGCTGTGATGGCAAAGGTTGTTCCCTTAACTACTACTTTTTGTGACTAGAAGAAGGACTGACCGTGGGACTGACAGTGTTCCATGGTTAAGCTGAAAATGGTGTCTTTTCCCGAGAAAAACAAGCAGCAAATGCCAACAGTGTCTTTAAAAATTACTTTTTGCTTCACTAACACAATAAAAAGCACTTTAAAACACTGCCAGCCCCACAAAGTAAAATAAACACAATTTCTTCACAGAAGAATGTTTTTCAGTAACTTTAAATAACTTTTTAACTGACAGGAAATCAGAGCACTCCTACTTAAAAGAACAGTCTGTTAAAGCACAAAAGTTTCATGAAGAGGGAAATATTAATAAAGAAAATTTAATGAATGGAAGTTTTCCATGAAAGTGAGAATCGTACTCTTCGGCGGCAGTAAAGCCATGGAAGGCTTAGTGACCAAACCTGTCTTTTAGTCAAGTCAGCTCGAGCTGCCAAAGAGTTTGGGTGCATGGAAGGTGTCCTGAAGATTTGGAAGCTGTCTGATGTTATACCCCTAGCAGAAAAAAAAAAAAAAAACATATAGCCAAGTCTACTGCAGTGATCAATATGAGGAACATGTACTTCTAGAGGAATTTAAATTATGGGTAAGGAGCAAAGAAATGCTTTGCACCAGTGGGACTCCGTAAGCTTCTATCATGAGTTTTTGAACTTAGTCAGGCAATAAGTGCTCAAATGTAGAGACTCTAGGAAAAACAAGTTTTTCACACAGCAAATAATTTAACGTAGATATTACATACTGAAACCAAGTTTAACTTTCATAGTCCAGCATATGCAAAAAAACATAATAGCAAAACCTATGACTGTTTTGCAGCCACACAAAGCAGAACAAGACAAACATTATAGTATTAGTAGTACGATGAAATAAAGGTTTCAGTGATTTAACAGCTTGTGAAGGTACAAAATGCTTTGCCTCAGATGGTTTGATGAAGAAAACAATATGCATAAACACATGCAGGAATGTTAACCTTTCCAACAGATGGACTGCAGCTTTAGACATAATATTCTTCACAAAAAAAGAAAAGGAAATATGTTTTGCAGAAAAGTTAAGCATCAAACTATCTGTTTGGTATCTAAAAGCATCATTACTTCAAATCTATAAACTCCAGACATTTTCTGTTTTTTGTCCACATAATGATCCTATTTGGATCCTCATTAAAGTGGCAGACAAACAAAAATGTTACAATGACTTCCATTACTCATTTACACTAGGCAAAAGAAGAGTCATTAAAATGAAAAAAATAAGAGGGGAGAAATCTGAAAATTTTCTGAGGTCTGTTAAGTGGTGACACTTTTAAAACAAATGAGAAACAAATATTAAAAACATTTGTAAAGAGCAAGATAAATGAACATCAACTCTTCTTTCATTAAAAGGGAGGCCTGACACAACAAAAATAAATGTTCTTTTGTGGATTTTCATAATTGCAACAAACCCAATCTCTCTTCCGTGGTCACCATCTCCAAGAGGTGAATTTGATTTTATGTCTGAGTCTTCCATTTGTAGTTGATTATAGCCCAGCATAACCATCCGGACATTACACATGAACCTGAAAGAGTTGGCAGCTCAGAGTATATGAAGCATCTAGCTCTCACTGCTGTCTGCCAAGACAAACTAAACCTCCAGACCTTTAGATAACTGGTAAGACAGTTAGTGGGCATGTCTAAACCTGGGAAAAATTCCACCACTTGCATTCTTTGGACACAGATAATAACATGCCTTCCACTGAGCCTTATTTGCTGCAAGTAAAAAGGCTGTTTACATTTTTTTATACAAAAATGAAAAGGGTTTAGAGGGTAAAAAAGGCAGTTTATATTTTTATATACAAAAATGAAAAGGGTTTAGAGGGTAAAAAAGGCAGTTTATATTTTTATATACAAAAATGAAAAGGGTTTAGATGGTTCAAAGTTAAAAAAATGAATTTGAAAAACTACAGTAGGCCCTCAAATCACTTATTTTAGTACTTAATACATCCAAAATGCAGTGCATGCCATCTGACTCAAAAGTCCATAAAAGTGACCAAGGTGAATGGCTGCTACTACTGCAGACTCCTTATGCGGCACCTCAAAAAGATGGTGCCCAAAGTACCTTTAACACCAACCCCCATAAGGAATTTAAAACAAAAGCGAAGACTAGAGAAAAAGTTATACCCATGCCACCTGCAGTGAATACAAAACTATCTCCCTCTGAAGTCTTAAAGAAAGCCTGTACAAGCCCAATTGCAATGTGGCTTATTCTCCACAGAGGAATGGGTGGGTACAAATAATCTCAATACTTGCAAAATCTACTGTAAAATGGCCAACCTAGCTACTGAACACAGACATAAGAGCCATCATTGCTCAGCCAATAAAGAAGAAAGTTGGACTGAACTATAGAAGAGACATTCACACCATGTACTACATCAAACTCCTTTATAAATGTTAAGGTTTGATCTACCTTGGTCTCTCTTCACTAATAACTTTCTCTACTTTTAACAGCTATAGTTCCGTGCTCAGATATTACCATCTACATTCTCTCTTATATCACTATATGAAACAGAAAGTTTACAGAATACTAATGGAATATGTTTGTGTGTAAACAGTATATAATGATCACACTGTAATGCTATGCCCCTATAATACTGTATGCTCTTTTGCTGTCATACCATACTGCTGTTGTTTTGGAGGCTTTCACCCTGGGCCTCTATTGAAAAGGGGCTTTATGACAGACTACTTTGGTCAGCAAATGAAAAATAAATAATCAATTGATCAGTGTGTTTGGAAACAAAAGAGGTACTGTGATGTCAGTTATGGAAATTTTATTTTAAAACATCAGAATACCCTGCTATCACAAACATGTAAAATATAATAAAGAATTCAAAAGAGATCCAAAAGCTTGCACTTGACAGTACAGGTGTGAGACTACTCACTGTAACAATAAATGTTCAAACAACCCGACTCTGAGGCATACAGAGATAAAGCCCGGACTGTGACTCTGGTGACCGGAATTTGTTTACTGGTCTTGGCACAAGAGTTGGAAACGGTAAGAGAGGAATAAAAGGTGGAGGCCTCTCACCTCTCTCAATTATGATGGTATGGATAGCTTCTGCACTCATGCACACTTTCAGTGGTTCAAGTACTGGTAGGGGCTGGACTAGCACCGAGTTGCAACTTACAAGGGCTGGGATTTCAAGACATTAGTGTGGACAGCAATCGCAGATTTCATTGTACGTTCCTCACCTTCAGCATGTTCTAGGCGCATGCAGTGGGATGCTAGGCATAATGTACAAAAATGCAAGTTATATACATACAATAATGATGGAGCTGTGTTGTCCGTCACTATCCAGTTCAACCTGTGGGTTATTAGATCAGAGAATGCCCATTTTCAAAGACTTGACCGGAATTTGTTTACTGGTCTTGGCACAAGAGTTGGAAACGGTAAGAGAGGAATAAAAGGTGGAGGCCTCTCACCTCTCTCAATTATGATGGTATGGATAGCTTCTGCACTCATGCACACTTTCAGTGGTTCAAGTACTGGTAGGGGCTGGACTAGCACCGAGTTGCAACTTACAAGGGCTGGGATTTCAAGACATTAGTGTGGACAGCAATCGCAGATTTCATTGTACGTTCCTCACCTTCAGCATGTTCTAGGCGCATGCAGTGGGATGCTAGGCATAATGTACAAAAACGCAAGTTATATACATACAATAATGATGGAGCTGTGTTGTCCGTCACTATCCAGTTCAACCTGTGGGTTATTAGATCAGAGAATGCCCATTTTCAAAGACTTCAGCTCCCAAGCTAAGCTTCACCTACCCATACCTTGCTGTAAGTTACCTCACACCAAGTTTGCCCATCTCCAAACAACTTCACTATAAAATGAGGACACCAAGAACCCCCCAAAAAAGCAGGAGAAAGAAGTCTTCATGACTTAGTCATCCAAGAATCAAGAGGAACACAATACAGAATGGGGCAGGTGGGAGAGATGGTTGAATCGAATGGAGACAGACAATACTGATCAATCACTATCTAAGTACATAACTTTTGTATCCAATAGTCTTTTCCATCTGGGTTCAACCTATAGGACAGAGTTCTCAGCCACGGGATGACCCAGGGAGGTCTTACAAGAGCACATTCCACAATACGGTGGAACCAAAGGAGACTAACCCTTGACTGAATATTCAGCTTGCAGGGAGACACAAAAGGTGTGTGGATCCATCTGGTTTGCAAGGTAAAGTCTTTATAAAGTGGACTTCAACACTAGGTTTCCCAACCAGGACTTTATAAAGAAAGACATACAATTGCTTATACATTCTAAGGACTTGGTTCTACCCAAGTAAAATCTCAGTCTATGAATATCAAGACAATGTAAAAAATACTCCCCTTTGCTTGAAAAATCAGGAAAAAACACAGACAGATTCAAACTGTTTTCAAATACCACCTTATAGAAGTACCAAGGATAAAGCCTGCAGCTCTGACACATGCCTGGCGAAGTAACAGCTACCAGCAAAAGGGTCCTCCAAGACATAATCAAGGGAACAGTTACTGAAGGCTCAAAAGGAGATCCAGTAAGGACATGAAACATAAAAAGGTACTAAAAAGATACATCTCATGGATGGACAGGGTCCTGGATAGGGGCTCACAATAAAAAGGTTCCTCTGAGAAAAGCCACTGAAACCTTTAAACACCACCACAGGCATACTGTCTCTACCAATGTAAAAGTTGGAAATAGTCGGCAATTGCACTTTAACAGTGGAATAACAAGATCTGAAAAGAAGCATGTCAGCAAGGAAATCAAGGATAGCCTCTAAAGTTAATGAAAAGGATCTAAGCCTGTAGAAGAAGCCCAAACGTCGAAGCATCTCCAATTACTACCACAGACTTCATATGCAGACATCATCTGACAAGAGGGACAAAATGTGGACCACTCTAAAAGCTTGGGATCTCTGGCCAACAGGGGAAGTGGAGAAACCATGCAGTTAACTTGACTTTACAGAGGTTGGGCGGGTCTAAACCCAACAGATGAGAGGTCAGATCTGGAATGTGATCCAGCACCCAAGGAAGGTACCTCAGAAGAAGCCATAGAAAAGGGAACCATATCTGCCAGGGCCATTAGGAAGCAATAAGGATCAGTCGCTCTGCAATGGGCAGCATTCTGGAGGAACTTTATTGTTAGAGATGTCCGTGGATAAGCATACAGGAGACCTGGGAGCAAAGCATACAGAAGAGTGTCCCTGGTCGACTGTCGCTGTGGAGGAACTACGGCTTAATAACTGCTGGACTTGGTGCTGGGCAGGGAGGCAAACACAGAGTGGCCCAGCACCAGAAGATCAGAGCCGCTACCCTCAGATTCAGGGAACACTCATGAGGAAGAAAAAGAATGTTCCTCCATAGATTGTCCGCTAAAATGTTGTATTTCACCAGTAAGTGCACTGCTACCAGCAACTGTGGAAACAAAATCACCCACTGCCAAACCCTCATGGCCTCCTGAGAAAAAGATTGGATTCCTCCCTATTTGTTCAGATACCGGACAACCGACACTTTGTCCATAAAAGTCCTGAAAGGCCTGCAACAAAAGGAGGACTGCCCTCATCTCCAAGATACTGATGTGAAGACTGGCCTTGTGTGTAGACCAAGTCCCTTGGACTGCCTTCTCTTCAAAATGCCCTCCCCTACCCACCCAAGAAGGGAGGCATCCGTCATGACCATACCCTGAACGGGAGGAAAAACAAATGGTCACCTGGCTGACAAAGGGGAGACCCCAACCACCACCTGATTTGACTTCAACAGATCTCTATAACCCTGACGAGAAACTCCACAGAGTGATTTAAGTAGGACAACTGCATTGCTAGTGTCCACTGCAGTATCCTCATATGGTATCTCGCCAGGGGGACTAAGCAGATTGCTGCAGCCACGTGACCTAAGAGTTTGAAAACCAGGGAAGCTGGAGGTTTCCTGCAAGATAGTAAGAAACTTTACAAAGTAAGAAGAGTTGATACCCCGAGAGCCACGAGTTTTACAATCTGAGATACTGTGTTCAACTGCCAGCCTATGAACTCCAAAGTGTGACCTGGTAGAAGGCTGTACTTCTGAGAGTTTATGATGATTCCCACAGAAAGGCAAAATTGGAGCAAATAATCCCGGCCCTGACTAATGATGCCCTTGTGGAGGTCGTGACAAGCCAATCATCCAGGTAAGGAAAGACCTGGAAACCCTGCAACCTGAGCCAATCTGCCACAACTGCCATGCACTTGGTGAACACCTGGTGGTGAGACCACAGGGCAGCACTCTGAATTGATAATGAATGGTTCCCACCGGGAAGCATGGATACCTCCTGGACTGCCTTGCAATCTTTATATGATGGCAGGCGATCTTGAGGTCAGTCGAGCACATCCAGTCATCCTTCCTCAAGAGAAGTACAATGCACTGCATAGTGATCATCTAGAACTTGGTCTACTTCACAAAGTGATTCAATTTGCTTGGCCTGAGGTCCTTTTTCTTCTTTGGAACCAAAACAAAACTGGAATAGACCCAAGATCCACATTGGTCTGATGGGACCACTTTGATGACACAATTTGTCAACAGCTTTTGGATTTCGATAGCTGTATCCCTTCCCTGTTGGGGTGGTATATCTGGAAGGTACTTAGCATTTTCTTTTGGTGGGAATGAAAATGGAGTCACATAACCTCTGCATATGGCTCTTAACATCCATTTACCCAAAGTTATGGCCTCCCAAGCTTCTGGGTGGGGTGTAGAGCCAAATGACCCCCGACTACCTCCACAGCAGCACAATCAGGTACCCTCTCAGAGATGCATGCTGAAAGGTCCTCCTAGAAAAAGCTCTGCAGAAGCCCTGGTTGTACGGATCGCCCCTATGCCTTGGGCAGCACCCATTCTAGTTGCCCAGTGCCACAAGGGGAACTCTCTGAAGGAGCAACCTGAAAAGACTGCTGCACTTTTCTAAAGAGATATGTTCCCCCTCCTGGTTCCTCAAGAAGGTCTAAAATGCAATTCACCAGCAGACAGCATATTTTTGTCTTGCTCACTCCTGGTCAAAATGTCTTTAATCCTGGGCCCAAAAAGTGGAGAGCCATGATAGTTAATGAAGGATACCTTGAAGCAGTCTGCAAAGTTGCACCTCCTCATCCAAGCATGGCGATGTCTGGCAATGCCAGCTTCAGCAGTCCATGCCATTGGCTGTATTGGATAGCAGATGCATGGACACATTAGAAATAGACTGCAAAGGAAACTATGTCACCAGAGTCTTCCGAGACTCAAGTCTTCTGTGTATAAACCTCTCTTGACACTTCAGACAAGATGTCTCAGAGTCTTGTCAAGTGAGCCAGAAAACAATACTCTCAGTGTTTCTTGCAAATGCCAGTAGCCCTCTTGCAGGCAAACATTTGGATAGATGCCAATGTTTCCAAATAGATAGAGGTAAACACAACAATAAGCATGTATGTACATATATACAAACAAATACACCATAAAAGACTCCCCCCCAACAGCTAGCTATTAGGAGGGTAAATACCCTAGGAGTACCACAGAGGGGAAGGAGGGAGGGTAATCCTGACTGCAGATGCTATCCAGTTCGGACATCTACATTTATGGTAGGTACAAAACTGTACTATGTCCTTCATGGATGCATCTGCAGTCATAACAACTGGGTAGAATACCATAGCCAACTAGGGGAGGAGGATAAAAGTAGATTATGGTGTGTTTAGGATCCCTTGCAGTACAGCAGTGGCAAACCCTGCTCGGGATCTGGAATATAGAGGCAAATTATAATGCTTGGCAAATGTATGCACGGAGGTCCAAGTAGCCGCCTCAATAATGTCTTTGGTTGCCACTCCTCGTAAGAAGGCTGTGGTAGTGGCTGTTGCCCTTGTAGAATGAGGTCTTATGTTCTGTGGAATTGGTTTTCCATGGAAGGAGTAACAGAATCGTATGCAATTTCATATCCATTTGGAGATTGTCTGTTTGGAAATAGCTTTTCCTTCCCTTCCTGTTGCATAGGCTACAAAAAGTTCGTCAGTCTTTCTGCTATTTTTTGTTCTGTCCAAGTAGTAGCGTAGCTGTCTATGTACATCCAAGGTATGCAGTATTCTTTCCCCTCTGTTTTGTGGGTTGGGAAAGAAGGTAGGTAGGTGGATTGCCTGGTTTAAAGACACTCTGGATACCACCTTGGGCATAAATGTAGGATTAGTCCTCATGGACACTCTATCTTGGTGGAAGATTAGGAAGGGTTGCACTGCCATTAAGGCCTGTAGTTCTGAAACCCTCCTTGCTGAAGTAATTGCCAGTAGGAAAGCAGTTTTCCATGACAGGTGTTGTAGGTCTGCTGTTGCTGCTGGTTCAAAGGGTGATAGTGTCAACTTTTCTAGCACAAAGTTTAAATCCCAAGCTGGTAATGGTGGTTTCCTTGGAGGTTTTACATTCTTGATTCCTCTGAGGAACTGCCTGAGCAAAGGGTGCTAAAAACAGGTGGATCAAAGCTGTATTCTGCTGAAATAGCTGATGCATGTATCTTGATGGAGGAGTAGGACAGGCCTGAATGAAGAAGTTCGCCAGATACTCCAGAATGTTAGGCATATCTATGTTTGACACATCTTTTCCTCTTTCCGCACTCCAAATGACAAACCTTTTCCATTTTCCAGCATAGTTCCTTCTTGTTGAAGGTCTGCGTGCTTCAAGAATAATGTCTTTAACTCTTTGGGAAAGTTCTGGATTAGCTGCTGCTATGTGATGTTCCATGCAGTCAGTTGCAACCTTTTTAGGTTTGGATGTATGATGCTGTAGTTGTTCTGAGTTAACATCAAACGCATCAGGGGTATTGGCCACATATTGTTACGTGACATGCTCCTCAGTAGTGGGTACCAGTGTTGTCTTGGCCAGTTTGGAGCTATCAGGATTATCCTTGGACGTTCTTCCTTGATTTTTAGTAGTACCTTGTGTATCAAAGGAAGAGGTGGGAATGCATATGCTGTTAGGCCTTTCCAGTTGAAGGAGAGCGAATCCACTTTCCATGCTAGTGGGTGGAATGTCCTTGTGCAGAATTTTTGAGCTGGTGATTGAGAGGTGATGCGAATAGGTCTATCTGTGGCATTCCCATTTCTTTGAGATGGTCTTGAAGATGTCCGGGTGCAGCTTCCATTCGTGGGCATCCGGTGGTTCTGCTTAATATGTCTGCTAGAGTATTGTCTTTCCCGGTACAAATATTGCCTGTAACTGGATGTTGTAGCTGAGTGCCAGGGTCCACAGCTCCAAGGTCATTCTGCATAGGGGTATGAATGAGTGCCTCCCTGTTTGTTGATGTACCACATGACTGTGGTGTTGTCTGTCCTTATCATCAACTGGCCCTCTTTGAGAAATGGTTTGAACTTTTGGATTGCCAGTTTTACTGCCAGCATTTCTTTTAGGTTGATGTGCAGGTGAAGTTGATCCTGTGTCCACAATCCTTGCACGCATTTGTCCAGCATGTGGGCCCCCCATCCTAGGTCTGAAGCGCCTGTTGTGATGGTCTGGCTTGCTTGACATCTGCGAAAGGGTAGGCCTGGGTTTGACTGGCATGCCTGAGCCCACCATAGGAACTCCTGTTTTAAGCATGGAATTAGTGGGATTTCTGTTTCTAGACTGTGTCTGTGTTGGGACCATAAATTCTTTAGGTACCACTGTAGTTTTCTCATATGTAGTCTGGCAAATGGAACCAAGATTATGCATGATGCCATGAAGCCCAAGGCCTGCAGTACTTTTCTTGCTGTTAACTTGTTCAGTTTTGTTAGTGCCAAGAAGTAAAGAGGAAGTTCTTTTGTTTTTCTGTAGTCAGGAATGCCATTTGTTTTACTGTGTCCAATTCCGCCAAGAATGTCCTTGTTTGGGATGGTATCAGCCTTGACTTTTGTAAATTGACTGTGTATCCCAGTGCTTGTAGCAAGTAAATGACCCTTTGTAAATCTGTTGTCAGCTTGCTTTTGTTGTCCCCTTGTAGCAGGCAGTCGTCCAGGTATGGGTAAATTTGAATTCCCTGTAGTCTGCAATGGGCGATTACTGATGCCAGGCATTTTGTGAATACTCTGGGCGCAGTAGATAAGCCAAAGGGCAATGCTGAGAATTGATAGTGCTCTGATCCTGCAAGAAATCTGAGGTATCTTCTGCAGATTGGTCGAATGGGGACGTGCAGGTATGCCTCCTTGAGATCTAGAGTTACCAGCCAAGACTCCTTGCCCAGCATGGGAAGAAGTTGCTGTAGGGTCAGCATTTTGAATTTTGGGACAATGATGTATGTATTTAAGGTGGACAGGTCGAGAATTGGTCTCCAACTTTTTCCTTTCTTGGAACTAGGAATAGTCTGGAATAGAACCCTTTCCTTGCTCTGCTGTTGGCACTCTTTCCACAGCTCTCATGTTTGCTAACTCCATTATCTGGCGTAGAGCCTCTGTTTTTGATTTGGAGGTAGATTTGGCATTCCTCTTTGACTGGTAAAGTGTGGAAGTGAAACCGTAACCTTGATCTATGGTTTGTAAAATCCACTTGTCTTTTGTTATGTAGTGCCAGTTCTTTGAAAATAAGGTTAACTTTCCGCCTAGAGGAGCTGCTATTTGTTCCCTGGTAGGCGGATTTAGGGTTAAGTCACTGTGGTTGTGCTGATGTAGTGGCAGTGGCTGTGTCTGTGCCTCTGTTGTTACCTTGCCACTGTCGTCCTCTGTAGGCACCTCCTCTGGATTGGTTTCTGCCTCTGGAACGCCTATTCCTGCCCCTTTGGCATTTTGTGGAGTCAGGAAAGGACCAATTTCTGACAGGCCAGGTCCTGCTAAACCTTGGGGTTTGAACCTGCAAGAAATCTTTAACAGTTTGAACAGATTTTGCCTTTTCTTCCATTTTCTTCATAACCTGCTGGGCAGGTGTACCAAACAAACTTGTCTTGTCCATAGGAGCATCTAGCAACTTAGCTTTAACATGATCCGGTAAAGCTTGTTCCTTTAGCCATGCATGCCTTCTTATCACTGTGCCTGTCATGGCTGATCTAAATGAAGCCTCCAGTGCATCATAGCCACATTTTAAGGAATGGTTGCTAACCTGTTGTATGTTATTTACCATCTCTAATACATATTTCTTATCAAGAGATTCATCAGTGGTTAGTTTTTAGTTAACTGATCAAGCATAAACTCTTGGTATTGTATCATGTGAAACTGACAGTTTAAAGCTCTAGCTGAGAGAGTAGCTGAAGTGTAGACCTTTTACCCCATCTGTCTAATGACCTTGCTTCCCTTTCAGAAGGAATAGGGTTTTAGCTATGGTCGCTGCTACTGCCTTGGGACCCTGGGATATAGTTTCTGGGTCTGCAAGTGGGGCCTTGTAAAGGTGGTGATGAGTATCTGGCACCCTGTAAAATCTGTCTGGTTTGGCAGGGCTGGGGGTAAAGAATCTGGAGCGGAGCAAACATCATTGAAAGCATCATCCACCACAGAGAGAACAGGAGGTATAGCTAAGGGCCTGTGCTGTGGGAGGTGCAGAAAGGTCCTAAGTCTTTTCCTGGAGTCTGAAAAATCCTGTTGCTGCCATTGGAACTGTTCTCGCATGGCATGCAAGGTTTCCCCAAAGGAGAATTCTTCTGGTGGGGAAGCAGCTGGAATGGACTCTTCAGCATCAGAATCTTCAAAATTGGAGAAGGGAGCCTCTGGCTGGTCAGTTATGTCTGATTCATCAGCAGAATCATCAGAAGACACTGGCTCAGGGGGCTGTGCCCTAGGTCTCTTCTCTGGGGGCTGAGAGGCCATGTCTGGGTGAGATTGAGATCCTCTAATTAAAGAAATTAAATCTTCTGCCAAAGTAAGCATTTGAGAACTAGAAGAGGGCCTGGATGTGGGGGGTTTAACAGGCACTGTTTTAGTAGTCTTGGCTGCTTTAGCCCTGGTGAAGCCTTAATGGACATGGCTGCTGGAGGCCTAGCAGCACCACGTGCTGGGGTAGAGACATCCAAGGGGATGGTGTCTGATAAGTCAACCACCGTAGTGGGTAAAATTTCTGAGGTCGATTCAAGAGTTGTAGCAGGGGCCTCAGTTGTAGGAGTAGGTTCAGCCGTACTTTGATCAGTTTTCTCGGTTTCGGCCGAAACCGAGACACTCGCGGTTTGCTTAACCATGGTTTCGGCCGAAACCGCGGACCGCGAGTGTCGGTCTTTATCTTTGCGTTTTTTGGTAGATTGGGTAGTCGGAGGATCCGACGGCATAATGTACGCAAAATCAGAACCGAAAAACTGTTCTGCAAACTCCGACCGACGCCTAAGCGTTCGTCGGTTGAAAGAAGCACAGGCCGAACAGGCTGCTACGTCGTGGGCTGGGCCTAAACAAGGCAGACAGTAAGAGTGGAAATCTTTATGAGGTATTTGTTTCCCACAGGTTAAACAATTGTTAACTTTTTCTGACATCGGCTGAGGCAAGAAAGAGTCCCCAACGGGTACTTAGCTTTAGAAGTCTTCAAGTAGTATTCGGTAGAAGTAATCTCTGGATCCGACCGACCGGCACTTGCGAACAGCTTCTGCTTCGGCCACGCGCAAGAAAGACTGAGGAAAATGGCGTCGGCTGATGCTTTTATACCCGAAGACCAACAGAGATGACGTCGGGTGGAGTGCGACATCAGCCGAAGCCGGACCCAGACTTTGGAATCCGGCCGACTGAAGGGCTGCCTGACGACAGGACAACCCAGTTGTTATGACTGCAGATGCATCCATGAAGGACATCAAGGAAGAAGGGATGCCAGTTGGTGCCAACCATTCCATCTCCAAGTGGGAGTTCATTCTTTTTACCATGATGAGGCAGAGACTGAAGCAGGCCACCCAGAGTCTGCATTCTGGGATTTGAAGACTATAAGGATGTATCAGAATCTGCAGCCATTTCCATCTGTCCAACACCAAGATCGGAGACAAGCTATCATGAGCTGAAGCAGACTGACACTGAAACCCAAAGCACTGACCATGACCCAGAAGCCTCAGCCCCAAAAGGTTGGCTTTGACTCCTGCTCAACTCTTGAGACTGCCACAGTCAAGAAGGCCAAGGCATGGGTGGGAGCTAAAAATCAGCTAAGGCCATCAAACCCAACCCTAACAATGGTAAGGCAACTGGCTCCAGGAGCCTCAGAGTCACCAGCTCAAGGGAGGAAAACAAATTAGTAGGAACCAAAGCCTCAGGTCGAGGACAAAAGGCTGAAGGGATAAGGGCCTAACTGCATCTGGGCCTGCAGAAACGATTGCATCAGCTGCTACAAATTATCATATCTAACACTCCTGACCGACTGGACAGACGAAGAAGCTACCAAGGGGGCCTTGGCGGCCTACCTACCAGTAAGAAGGCTCTGAGGGCCAGGCCCTATTCTAAAAAGTTTGGATCCAGGGCGGAGATGACAGACTCTGGAGAAAATTTCCAGGGAGTAAAGGTGGAAAAAGGAGAGTGAATCCTACCCGAGGGAACCCCTCTCAACAGAAAGGGACTAGGGACACTAAGCTTTGGGGAAAGAGCCTTTGCTATAGATGGGGCTGCAGGAGAATAGGTCTGAGTCACTGGAACCAGAAGACCCAAAGATCTTTAGATCTTCAGATCCAGCCAGCTAGAAGTACGGGGGGAGGCGAGCACTTGCAATCCCCCTTAGAAGATTTGGGGTCCTTAGACCCCTCCTTCCAACCCAGATCACTCTTATCATGTTTACCATCTGCTGCAGAGGAGGAGGAAGCATCCCTGGCAGGTAAAAGACCCTTAAGGACCAGCTTTGCCCTTCATTCACTGACAGACCTGGTTCCAAAGCTGTCACAAATGGAGTAGTGGGTCTCCAAGTGAGCAGCCCCAAGACAGTAAACCCACTGACTGTACAAGTCCAGGGAAGGGAGCTTGTGGCCACACCCCATGTACTTCTTCAAACCCTTATCAATATACAGCAGCTGAACAACATCACACACTAAAAAAAGAACTACCTAACTATGTAACACAGTTACTACTAACTATGGAACACAATTACTACTAATCTAGCAACTATAGAGAAAAACACTGCTACAAAAACATTTACATACAAGGTGGGAAATCCTGCAAATGTTATAAGATAAACTTACACTACATAACACAAAATGAACACCCCAGTAGAGCTCAGGATCTAGCTGCTGTCCTGAAAGGCAGCAAAAAAGTTCTGGGGTAACTCTGTATACAGCAAGATATTATGGGTAGAGGCATCAGAGTTTGGGGACTGAAGTCTTGGAAATGGACCAAATGTTGAACCTGGATAAAAAATACAATGGGTCCCTCTATTTAAGTGACAGTCCCTCCTCAAGTTAGCCTGATCCAAATGAAGGAATGAGCCACAGAACCCTTGCCAAGTGGGACCAAATACATCAATGGGGTAACCAGGAGGGATAGATGGTGGTCAGTGGAGTACATAGCCTAAAATAGGTAAATACAAATAAAAAATTAAATACAAAATGTTCACATAACAGAATCACTGTGACAGTATAATTCATTACCCATGAGATTTAGTTGCAGGCACATGTCTGTCCATCTAGTCTGATTTCCTGAACATTCTGACATCCCTAGAGCAGATTTGGACTTTTACTCACACTGAGAACATTGCCATGATGCTTGGCTAAAACAAGCAGTACGTGCCATCTTCATTTCAATATCCAAAGAGGAAAGAGCACCCCAATTTCCATCCTCCTTAGCAATTAAGAGACTTTGTTGATCTTTCCTCCAAAGTTTATTTCAATACAAAGCAAGGTAAGAACAAAGGGAAGGTGGAGGGGAGCCTATTACGTAGCAATGAGCCTATACTGCAGCAAATATTCTCAACTGCACAAATGTACATTACAACAATATTTATTATCTAAGAGGAAAAATACTACAGCGGTTAGCTATTGTTGAGATAGTATGACACCACACTGGAGTGGAGATCATAGCATGACATAGAGAATGGCAAAACCTGTTGTGATGGGCCCACTACCCCAGGCCAGTAATCAAGGAGCCTCAATCCTCACCACAGACACAGATGATTGACTGTCACTAGGAACAGGAATGAACTTGCACAGTATTTTAAATGCAGTTCTCTGCATCATGCACAATTTCCCTCAAGTGCACACAGGGAACCAGTTCCATACCTGGGACTGGACTCTCTGTCTCTCCAGATCCCAAACCAAGACTCACTTTGGAGCACTGTATCCCATTTCCAAGTAGCTGACATACCCCACACCTAGGTAGTTGATTTTTAAACACAAACACACACAGACACAGGCACAGACACAAGCATAGACACCAGCACAGACACACGCACAGACACACACACACACGCTGTCCGGGAAAAGGCTGGTACAAGATTTATTTGCTGCATCCCTTCTGCCCAGCCTATAAGGTAACCTCACTGCCACCAGTCAACCACTGTCAGGCTCTTACAAGGGTATTCACTTATACAGAGTAAAATCAATAACATAAATGGTAGACTGTAATCAAAGCAGATGGGCTTCTCAGAGTGGTCAAGGCATCACTAAAATAAGCACAAGTACTCTCAAGATTTTAAAAGTATTCTCTAAAAGACCAGCCACAATGAAAGGCATACAACTATGTAATAATAAATAATAAAACTGAAAACATGAGAATACTAAATATCTAAGTACAATAAACAGTTTTAATCACAGAAGAAATAAAAATAACTCAGATGGACTGATTCAAACAGATGCAGAAAAACACTACTTAACTGATGTCACTGTATTTCCTGACTGTCTAAAGAATAACTGTTCCCTAGCTAACTTAACACAGCAAGGCAAGATTAGATGCTGAGATGCTTATTTCCACAAGGCAAGGTGATGAGTTTCTAATAGACTGAATTAACGGACTGTGATAACTGAAACGGATCTTTTACACCAGGTTCCAAAGAAAACAAAAACTGCTGTGTGAGTTCCATCTTTTCAGTGCTGGTTATAGAATGACATCACATTTGATCACCTGACTCTGGTACAATACACACTCAGAGCTTTGCTAGGATCTGCTGCAGTATTTGAAAGCTGTAGAGCAATTTCAAAAACTTCTACTCTTCTCTTTCAGAATTCTTTGTTTAAACAAACTTTCAATCAGTTATAACAACACTGCTGATATTTTAGCACAAGCATCTGTACAAGTCAGTTATGACAGTCAAATGACACAAAATTATTTACAAAACTCCAGCTAACTATGCTGGCATATGTTACACATGCTCTGCCTTACTCTGCCTGGCACAGATGGCAATACCTGTGCTACTTCTGGACTGTATAGTTGACATGCATTACTTGGAGAGGGTACAGATGGTAGTCCAAGCAGCTACTTCTCACTTTAGGTAGAATCAGTTTTGAAGAAGGCTAATGTCTTGGTAGAGTGCGTCCTTACTTGTCCTTCCAATGTTTTTTTTTTTTTTTACAATAATAATAATAATAATAATAATAGCAACAATAAAGCAGTTAGCTAGCCATTTAGACAGATTTGTTTAGATGCTGGTTGGCTTTGCTTCCCTAGCCAAAAAAGAAAAAAACCTGATCTGTCTGCGTAAATGGTTTGACTCTGTACATAGCAGTCAAACTGCCTGTGCACATCCATAATTCTCTCATCTTTGTTTTGGGGACTAGTGAAGAAAACTGAAGCTGAATGGCATAATTTGAAGCTAATTATGAAATCTACTTCCAGCACAAATGACACTCGTTCTAAGGCTAACCTTGACCATATGGCAAATGTTATTTGGTTCCTTGTACATTACAGCCTTCAGTAGAGAGTACCTCAGTTCTTATGCCAGGGAATTCTATCATATAAAGACTGGAGGAAGAGTAGAAATGTGGGTCAAAATGGTAGCGGCATGAACTTCAATGGAGTAGGCAAGGCCTTTACCTACTAGGCTAGCCAGTTATTTTAGGATGGTAGTAATGTGTGCTAAATTGGAATCGAAGTGCTGCTTCTGGCACCAAATAGGGTATCTTTTGCATTTGGCTAAGTATGATTTTCTAGGGCTAGATGTTCTGCACTTGCTTACTGAAGGTAATGTTGCAGCCGATTGCTGCAGATTTATCAAAGCTGAAAGATCAAGTGGCTGAAGTTTGGGGTGAAAAATCCTTCCTTTTTTAGAGCGAGAAGGTCTACTCTCCAAGGTAACAGCCATGGGCACTGATTGAGGAGAAGAGGATACCAGGGTTGTCTGGACCAGTCTGGTGCTATCACTACTGCCCTTCAACCCTCTTCCCTTATCTTTAGAAGAACGTGAGGCAGTAGGGGTAAGTGGGGCAGTATATAAATGAAGAGGTCAGTCCAAGAGAAGAAGAAAGCATCTGTTTTCCAGGCAGAGTTCTGTTTGATCCTGGCAAAGAATTTTTTCAGGTGAGCATTTTCCTTGTTGGCAAATAGGTCTATCTGAGGGGCTCTCCAACTGAGTTACATTGAGAAAAATTTCTCGATACATGTGTCATTCATGGGGGTCCATCAAGTTTCTGCTGAGGTGATCTGCTACAGCATTTTGAGCCCCTGGAAGGTATTGTGCCATGAGCAGCAACCCCAGAGAGTGCACAGTTTCCCAAACTTGCATCACTAGGCAGCACAGGGGATAAGAGTGTGTGCTTCCCTGCCTGTTTATGTACCACATGACTGTGGTATTGTCTGCTTTTACTAACAGTACCCCTGGTTGTCATTCCCATTTTTCTTTGAAGGCCATCAGGTCTTTTTGTACTGCTGTAAGTTCTTAACAGTTGGTGTGTTTGTCCTTCAACTGAACTCCCTACTTCCCTTGGGACTGGAGGTGTTAAAAAGTGAGCCCCCCAGGCTGTCTCTGGTGGTGAGGGTTTGGCCCTGTGGAGTGGAACTGAAGGGAAGGCCTTGATTTTGGGTACAAGCATGTACCCACCAAACAAGCTCTTGTTTGAGATAAGGGGAATCAGCTGTATCTCAGTCTCTAGAGAGAGAGTTCTGGCTCCTTAAGTTCTTGAGGTACCACTGAAGCCTCCTCATATGTAGCCTGACAAGGGGAACCATGAGGATACAGGATGCCATATATTCCAATACTCTGAGAAACTCTCTGGCAGAGATGCAATGTTTCGGCTGGATTTTTGGAAGGAGTTTGTCAAAAAGGAGACTTTTTCTGCAAGTAAGGAAGGCTTTTTGAAGTGAAGAGTCCAGGACTGCCCCCAAGAAAACTATCCTTTTGGTTGGGGAAGTGCTGGATTTCTGAAGATTTATTGTGAATCCCAGGGAGGACAGGAGATCTTGGGTGAAACTTTAGGTCCTTGAGGAGTTTTTACAGGTCTGTGGCCTGCATCAGGCAATTGTCCAGGTAAGGTATTTGCACCCCCTTAGTTTTGCAGAAAGCAACTGCAGATGCTAGACACTATGAAAACCCTTGGAGCAGTAGAGAAGCCAAAGGGCAGTGCTGCAAAATGATAGTGACTGGAGCCTGCCCTGAAGTGAAGAAAACGTCTGTGAAACGTTTGAATTGGAATGTGCAGACAGGCATATTTTAGGTATAGTGAAGGCCTGAGGGGTTATCATGGGTAATATAGCTTGTGAAGAGTTACATTTTGAACTTTGGAACTAGAAGAGACTGATTGAGGTTGGACAGGTCCAAGATGGGTGCCAACAGCCTTCCTTTCTGGGAACCAGGAATAGCCTGGAGTAGAATCCTCTGTCTTTTTGATCTTCTGGAACTGGTTCCATAGCTCCTTGAGCACAAGATCTGAATCTGGGAAAGGGCTTCTGATTTTTGATTTTGTGGAACATCTGAATAACCTGAGTTTTTTAAAGGCTCTTTGAAAGCGAATTTGTAACCATTTGAAATAATGTCTAGAAAACACTTGTCTGAAGTAATATGGGTCCAGTTTTGTTTGAAGAATGACTGCCTTCCTCCTAGACTTGGGGTGGAGGGGGGCAGGGTGGATGAGTCATAGTCACCCTCTGGTAGGGGCTTGGGACCTAGAATTCCCTTGACTGGGAGCCTCAGAGGTCCACTACCTGCTTCTTTGCAGCTGTTGCTGCTGCTTATAAGTTATATCCCACTGTGGTTTCCTCTGTCCACCCCTTGGCTGGGAGAGAAATGACCAATGCTTAGTTGGAAAGTTCCTACTGAACCTAGGAGGCTGCACTTGAAGGAAGTCCTTTACAATTTGCATAGACTTGTTTTGTCCTCCATCTTTGAGAACTGCCACTGCCTTAGGGCCAAAGAGAAAGTCTTTGTCCAGGGGAGCATCCAGGAGGTTTGATTTAACATGGTCAGGAAGAGACTGTTCCCCAAGCCACACATACCTTCTAATAACTGAGCCCGTGGCAACTGCTCTGTAAGAAGCTTTCATGGCATCATAACCACAGTGTAAAAAGAAGTTATGCACTCACCATAACATTCCATCTGAGTTGATGCTCTTCCATTTGTCTTCAACCTGTGGGAACACGAATCCGACTCGGCCGTATTTCTCCAAAGCTCCAAGCTCCTCCCCTACCCATAATGCCCCTGTCTCCTTCCTCCCTTCAGATAGAGTTTGCTGCCCGCCATAGCAACCCAACCTGAGACAGTGCCTTAACCCTTGGCAGAATAACCCAGATACTATCAAAAGGAATGACCATTTATGCCCAAGAAAGGGCCATGTCTTTTCCAGCCAGACCATCACACAGCCCATATAAGGCAGGGGGAAAGAGGGAGGAACAGTTGAAGACAAATGAAGAGCAACAACTAAGATGGAATATTATGTTGAGTATATAACATTTTTATCTGAAGTTGTCTTCATTTGCTCTTCAACCTGTGAGACAGAGTCCCCTGCTACCAAATACCTGGGAGGCTTTCATGGAAGGATATTCCATAACATGGTGGAGCTAAAGGATGCCCTACGTCTGGAGAGAAGATCCAACTTGTAATGTGAGATGAAAGTATGTGAAGATGAAGATGACAGCAAATGTCATACAAGGAAACTCAGGATGAAAAAGCATCTGAAGTAGCCATAGACCTAGTAGAATGCACCTCAACTTGACCTGGCAGAGACTATCCTTTGGTTGAATACGCCAAGAGTATACACTTAGAAATCCAACAAGCAATGGTGACTTGATACGGGTTTCCCTAAAAAGGGCTTAGAAAAGGAAACAAAAAGTTGACTGGACTTGCGGAAGGCCTTTGTTCTGTGCAAGTAAAAAAGTACAGTTGTGTACACTTACCATAAATGTAGATGTTCGAGTTTATTCACTGTTGCAATCATCACATTTGGGTTATCTGCTTGCAGGTAGCCCTCAGTCAGCCTGATTATCAAAGTCTTGGGTCCTGTGTCGGTTGCTGTCTCAGTCTCATCTTCCATGACATCAGGTAGTCAGGGGTATAAAGCATGCAGCCAACGCCCTTACATCAGTTTTTCTTGCCCCAGATGTCAGGTGCCCCCATAATGGGAAGCAATTATATACAAGGTTCACCTCCAACAAAAAGCAAATACACCAGAAAGTTTTAAGCATAGTAAACAAAAATAGAGGTATAGTCAATAGAAGTCAGGGGGCTGGAGGGAGGGTAACCAGGAAAACAGTGAATACACTCGAACATCTACATTTATGGTAAGTGTACACAATTGTAATATGTTAGTGTTTCACTGTTGCAGTCATCACATTTGGGTAGATTCCCAAAGCTAAGGATGACAGGAGGCACTTAGATAGCAATAGGACCAGCTATAAAGCCCTGCAAGACTGCAGTGGCAAAGCCAGCTCTGGATTTAGAGAAAATTGGCAAATGGTAATGTTTGGTGAAGGTATGTAGAGAACTACAGGTAGCAGCTTCTAGGATTTCCCTGGTAGGGACACCTCTGAGAAAGGCTGTAGAGGTAGATGCAGCCCTGGTGGAATGAGGTCTTATCCCCTTGTGGGGTAGGTTTTCCATGTTGCTTATTGCAGAAATGAATGCAATGGCCTATCCACTTAGAAATGGCTTGCTTTGAAATGGCCTTCTCCTCTGCCCCTCCTGCAAATGCGACCAGCAGCTGTTCATATTTCCTGAGAGGCTTAGCCCTGTCCAAGTAAAATTCAAGTTGTCTGCACATCCAAGGAGTGCAGTATTTGTTCCCCTTTGTTCTGTGGATTAGCAAAGAAGGCCGGCAAATGAATGGACTGATTAAAGGTCAAACTGGATACCACCTTGGGCATAAAGGAAGGGTTGATCCTGAGGGACACCCTGTCCACATGAACGATGATGAAAAGCTCCACTGCCATGAGGGCCTGTAATTCAGACATCCTTCTTGCTGAAGTGATGGCTAGAAGTAAGGCTGTTTTCCAAGAAAGGAATTTCAACTCAAAGGGAGACAGAGTGAGCTTTTCCAATACAAAGTTAAGGTCCCACGCTGGAGTAGAGGCTCTCCTGGGTGGTCTTAGGTTTTTGGCCCCTCTGAGCAATTGCTTCAGCAGTGGATGAGAGAAGAGGGGTGGCTCTGTATTATAATGTGCTGAAATGGCAGAGGCATGAATTTTGATGGAAGAAAAGGAAAGGCCCTTGTGAAGCATCTCAGTTAAGTATTGAAGAATATGAGGTAAATTGGGTGTTGATGTACCCATCCCCTAAGTTTGGCTCCTCCAGGAACAGAATCTTTTCCATTTTTCAGCATAGGATTTTCTAGTACTAGGCCTCCTTGCCTCCAGTATGACATCCATCACTTGCTTACGTGATTTCTCGTTACCATCCCTCAGTAATTAGCCAGGCTGCAAGGTTCAGGGTTTGAAGCTGTGGATGCAGAATCTGGCCCTCCTGTTGGGACAGCAGGGCAGGGGTCTGAGGCAAGTGCCATGGTTCCAGCAGTGACACACTGCGCAAGAGGGGGTACCAGTGTTGTCATGGTCAGTCTGGTACAATCAGTACTGTCCTCGGTTTGTCTTGTTTGATCTTTAGTAGCACTTTGGAGAGGAGAGGCAGAGGGGGACAGGCATACACTGATAGGTTTTTCCAGGTGAAGGACAGGGCATCCACTTTCCAGCTTGTCTGTGGGGAGTCCTTGTGCAGGATTAGTCCAATTGGTAGTTCTGAGGGGAGGCAAACAGGTATATCTCTGGGCTCCCCATTTGTTTCTCAACATGTGGAATATCCTTGGTTCCAGTTTCCACTCGTGTCGGTCCATGAGATTTCTGCTTAGGTCGTTTGCCAGTGTATTTAGCTTGCCTGGCAGGAATTGAGCTTGTAGTTGCACTTGGTAGCTCAAGGCTGTGTTCCACAGAGCCATGGCTAGTCTGCAGAGAGGGTATGAATGGGTTCCCCCCTGCTTGTTTATGTAC
The DNA here is from genome assembly GCF_019279795.1 of Protopterus annectens. Classification (NCBI taxonomy): domain Eukaryota; kingdom Metazoa; phylum Chordata; order Ceratodontiformes; family Protopteridae; genus Protopterus; species Protopterus annectens. The sequence continues at coordinate 1,432,484,404 of NC_056728.1, forward strand.
CACGTAACTGTGGTGTTGTCCGTCTTTACCAATAATTGTCCTGGAAGAATGTGGTCCTTGAAGGCTGTCAGAGCAGTCTGTACAGCTAACATTTCTTTTTGATTGATATACAGATGCATTTGACTCGGTTCCATTTGCCCTGAATGCACTGCCCTGCCAAGTGAGCCCCCCATGCATAGTCTGATGTGTCTGTTGTTAGGGTTTGGGCGGCAGGAGGTAGAGTGAATGGCAGTCCCTTGTTTTGGTGGCAGGCCTCTGCCCACCAAAGGAACTTTATCTTTAGACAAGGTATGATAGGAATCATTGATTCCAGGTCCTGAGAATGTTGACACCATAGGCTTTTTAGATACTACTGTAGTTTCCTCATATGCAGTCTTGCATATGGAACTAGTAGAATGCAAGAGACCATGAACCCCAGGGCTTGCAGTATTTTCATTGCAGATAGCTGGGTCTTTGTGGCCAGTAGTTTGAAGTAGGCTGTCAAATGAACGTGTTTCTCTCTCTCAACAGGGAGGTTGATAACCTGGTTGATTTGTAGGCCACTTTAGGCAGAAAGGAAAGATTAGTGCGTAAAGATACCCTATCTTTATGGAAGATCATGTAAGGAGGTTTAATCGATAAGGCCTGAAACTCTGACACTCTTTTAGCTGAAGTAACAGTAATCAGGAAGGCTGTCTTCCAAGACAGGAACTGCAGATCCACTGAAGCAGCGGGTTTAAACAGGGAAGAAACCAAGGCTTGAAGGACCAAAGTAAGGTCTGAAGGAGGCATACAGTCCTTGATCGGTGGCCTAATAAGAAAATTACCCTTCAGAATAGCTTTACAGAGCTTAGAAGAGGCTAGAATTATGTGTGGAAATTAAAATAGCCGCCAGCTGAACTTTGACCATAGAGAAGTTGGCACCCTATTGAAAAATGCCTGCCAGAAACTCTAAGATAACAGGAACCAGGGCAGTGAAGGGATCCAAATCCCACTGAGATGCCCAAATTGAGAAATGCTTCCCACTTACTCGAATAAACCTTCCTCATGGAAGAACTATGAGCCGCTACCAAATCTTCTTAACTGAAGAAGATGGCCCGGGAATCCTAACTATTGTGAGAACTGGAGCAGCAAAGCAGTGAGCTTCAGACTGGCCAGATCTGGATGTGGAATCAGATCCAGAACCAGAACCAACGTCCAGGGAGGACACACTACATGAGATCACAAAGAAGGGTTACCATACTTGGTGTGGACAGAAGGGGGCAATGAGGATGACTAAGCTCCCCAGCCATTGTGCTTTCTGAATGAGTTTTCTTATCAGGGCAAGTTTAAGATAAGTACAGGGAAGAACCAGAGGGCCAAGCATGAACTACAGCATCTCGGAGGACTCCCTTGGAGGGGGGTTCAGAGCGAAGAACTCACTGCACTTCACGCTGGAAGGAGAGGCAAAGAGATCACAGCAAGGCTGACCCCACTTTAGAAAGATCTGCTTCGCTACTGAAGGATTCAGAGACCACTCATAGGGCCATCAGGATAGACCTGCTGAGCCTATCTGCTAGAATGTTGTACTACCCGGAATGTGCATTGCCACCAGAAAATGGCTGGTGGAGATCACCCACTTCCACAATCTCATGACTTCGTGGCAAAGTGGATAAGACCTGGTTACTCCCGTTTGTTGATATACCAGACTACCGACATACTGTCTGGATGGCAAGGGGAAGACAGGCATAATGAAGCTTACAATGCCAATAGCACCGTCCTTATCCCCAGGACGTTGATATGCAACTGGGTCTCCAGGGAAGACCATGTGCCTTGAATGGTCTTTCCCAAGCAATGCCCCCCCCCCCCCACACACACCTGAGTAAGGAGGCATTTGTGGTCACTGTGGTCAGAGAAGGAGGAATAAACGGGCGACAGCAAAGTTGTTCCGGGGACTGACTCCACCAGAGAAGAGAAACTGCTTGCAATAGACGAACAGGATGCAACAATGGTAAATCTAGAAATTACTACTGGCTTGCCAGAGTCCATTGGAGCACCCTCATGTGTAACCGAATTGAGGGAAAGAGGGTGATCATGGCCACCATGGACCCCCAATGCCCTTAAAACAAACCCTGCTGGAGAAGATAGAACTTGAAGAATGTGCAAGACAAGAAGTTTGAGGGACTGAAGTCTGTCGGGTGTCAAGAAAATGTTGGTCTAAATGGTGTCTAACTGAGCTCCAATGAAGTCCAGAACTTGAACCGGCTCCAATAGAGATTTAAGATTTATTGTGATGCCCAACTGGTGGGCGGTTTGAATAAGGAAATCCCTGGCTTGGCAGAGTCGATGCCAGGAGGGGGGTGGAAAAGAGCCAATTGAAAGGAAATTGTAGGTAGGAAAATACCTGGAAGCCCTACATCCATAGGTGAGCTGCTACCACCGCCATCACTTCGGTGAACACCCAAGGGGCTGTGGTGAGACCAAAGGGTAGCACTCTGAATTGGTAATGATTGGCCCCCAGCCGGAAGCAGAGAAACCTCCAAGAATGTCTGTCCATTTTGATGTGATAGTACACATCTTGAAGGTCTACTGAGCACATCCTGTCATTCTCCTGTAGGAATTGCAGGATAGACTGGAGTGTGACCATCCGGAATTTCATCTTGGCAACTGATAGGTTCAGGGTAGAGAGATCAAGAATTGCTGTCAAGTCCCCCATTTTCTTTGGCACTAAAAAGAACCTGGTATAGATGCCTAATCTGGACTGATCTGAGGGAAAGGGCTGGATGACTTGTTTTTCTAGAAGCTTGGAAATTTCCTGTGCTGCTGCAACCCTTTGCATGGGTAGAACATCCAGGAGGTGTCCGGGCAGAAATGGCGTTCGAACGAAGGGGATTGAATATCCTCTGGATATGAATCGCAACACCCACTGATCATCTATAACTGACTTCCAGGCTGTTGAGTGTAGCAAGAGTCAACCTCCAACTGTCTCCAGAGATGAGCAGCCGGGCAACCCTTCAGGGCTGCTATGCAGGCCTGTCGGAGAACGAATCGGGAGACCCTTGGTTCCTTGCGCACCCCTCTGCCATCAGGGTGGCAGCTGTCAAATCCCCCTCTGCCTCTGCGGGAAGGTGAATCACGAGCATCCTGGGAATAACCCTGAGACTTCTGGAACCACATCTTCTTTGCCCACCACCGATTCCTGGAGAAGGATCGATGAGGGTTCAGAAGCAGATTCTGATGGCAGATAGAGTTTTCCAGTCCTTCTCGCTCCAGACCAGTGTGTCGCATACCATCTTTTCAAAAAGAGTGGAACCATTGTATGGGGCATCTGTGAATGACACCTTGAAGTGTTCTGAGAAGATACAAAGTCAGAGCCAGGCGTGAAGCTTGATGGCAAAGCCTGCTCCAGCAGCTCTGGCGGCACAGTCAGTAATGTGAGAGAGAAGCCCCATGGAGGTGAGGGTGGCCATTCGAGACGAGAAATCCTATCCTCCGTTGATATGGACCCTGACATAGAATCGGCGACCTTCTTCACTAGGTCTTGCTGAAGCCCAATAAGGTGTGCCATGTAGTTCAGTGCACATATACAGAATGTTGCTGAAGCGTAGGACCTCTTCTCAAAACGGTCCAAGGACCCAGACTCTCAAGTCCTGTGGGTGGACCATGGAGCTCTCCTGTGCAAACTCCTTCTTGGTGGCCACCGCCGGCACCATGGCATCGACAAGGGGTCCCCTTGACCAGTATGGTTTATCAGAAGGGGCGTGGAGGACTTTTTTTTTTTAGGGAGTTTGGGGATAAGCTCCACCATGTCGGGCTTCTTCCACACCCAATATGTAACAAGATCCACCAGAGGATCTACTGGAGGGCACACCCAGGAAGTAGAGGGTCCTGCGCCAAACGCCTCCAGGGACACCGACTCGTCAGGGTTGGGTTTTTGGACAGACCACCCCCCACACTGCCGCAGGATCTCCATGAAGTCTCCAAATGAGACATCCTCTAGGGGTGATCGAGGGGAACCCTCCCCCTTCTTCCTAGTCGGTGTCCTCCATGAAAGACTCCAACAAGGAGTCTAAATGTCTCCTTTTACACATGCGTTTTTCAAGGAACCTCCTCGGGGGGGGGGGGGTCTCTGTGGAGGACTCGAAAACATCCAGCTGTTCCTGTGTGGGAGCTCCCTGGGGCGGACAGGCAGCAGGCTGCCCCTGAGGTGGCAGGATGGCGGAAACTGGACAAGAAATAGAGAGAGCCAGGACTGATTCTGAGGGCAAGATTGTCGAGGGTCTCGATGGGATCGAGACATCCCTTTCCACCACGTCAAAGGCAGAAGGAGAACGAACCTCCTGTGCTGGGGCTATGATCGGCGCCATAATCCTCCAGATCAACGGGGGAGCTGAAGCCAAACATTCAGGTGCCAAGAATCCGACTGGAAGGCTCGCCTCAAAAAAACTCTGAGCCGAAACCACCCCCTCAGATCCGGCACTGGGCTACGGCTCCGACAGCCAGATGGCTCTGAGCTTGTTGGAGCTAACCCCCTCAGTCAATGGTCAGCGTCAAGGTCTGAAGCCCGTGCATTGGCCCAGCAACCAATGAGCCTCAGTCCTCACCACTAACACCAGTGAGGGGCGTCCATATAGGGAAAGGATAACAAATACACACACAGTAAAGTACAATTTCCCTTAAGAGCACACAGAGATCACAGTCAGTCTGGGGCTGGTTTCTCCCTCTCTCTCCAGGTCCCCAATAAGACTCCCCACTGGCACAGTTCTAGGATCCAGATCTCCGCCAGCTGGGCAAGCTAAAACCTCCAGCACCCTCTCTGTCCAACCAGTGCTTTGTGCCCCTGCCCAAGTAGCTGACACACACACACACACACACACACACACACACACACACACACACACACACACACACACACACACACACACACACACACAGATAACAGTGTATATAAACGCACAGACACTCCTGGGGAAGGCTGACACAGGTTCTCCAGCTGTGCCGCATTTACCTAGACTATATGGTAGAAATCACTGCCACCACCCAGCTAATATTTATCAGCTACTCAAAGGCCCTTAAACGGGTGTCCGATTATTTTGTGCAATATTATTATCCAAATGGTAAGTGCAACCCAACAGTCAAGACTTATTTGGAGTGACTTGGTACAGTCTCACTATATACAAGCAATGTACTCTTACAGCTTAAATTATCTCTACACAAAACAGCCACAGTTGAAAGGTTTAAAAATATTTAATAATAATTAATAAAAACACAAGACAATACTTCTTACTATACAGTGCCAGTCAAGAGTTCAGAGATCACAGAGAAATACTTAAAATAATACGGTAGAAAAGTTCTGACATCACAGAAAGCAAACTAGTCTAACCTTATTTCCTAGCTATAGCTAAGAGAAAACACAGTTCTAAATAACTTACATATAGAGCAAAGCAGTGTTGAGTTGAATGTTCTCAAGACAAATGCTCAGAGCTCTCTGATTCTCTCTCTTTAAATTGATAACACAGAGCTGCTTCACATGACATTATTCTTCACACTTCTCTGGTGTTCCCAGGCTAACAGAAACTACATGTAATTTATATCTGGTCATAAACCAGAGCAATAAAGGACCTTTATACCTGCAAATTCTAGCCATTAACTCGGGTCTTAAAACAATAGGTAGGATGCTTCCCTCTAGACATATCGGCTCCAAATTTTATCAAAGACAGTCATGAAATGCTTGATTTAGCTTTCTTACAGCAGAGTGCACGGTTGTTATATTTTTGCAGTTCAATATCCAATGCAGTCTTTTCACATTTAAGAGAACAAGCATGTGGCTTCAATTAATATTTACAAATGACCGAATTATCTACAAAATTCTATCTGGCTAGGCTGGCAGCCTTCACCTATCTCCACACAAGGTACCAGGTACTGTCGGTGCTGACCCCTCGATGCCAAAGGTCTTCAGACCAGGACTATGAAACCGGAGGTTGGATTGGAGAAGGAGTGCTCGGGATGAAGGCAGACTGCATGCCCCCTGCTCCACAGGGAGAGGGGGCAGGCAAGACTCCCATTTTTATCTGAGTGTAGATGAATCTCTGCATCATCCTGTCAACCTCGGCTTCAGAAAAGCTGCAGGTGGATCTGGAGGAAGAGGCCACCGACACCATCCTAGAGAGACGATGAGGTGACACCAAGACCGGGGAATGGCTCTGAGGATCCACCGGTTCTGGGAAGAAACAAGGAGATCAAAGTCGGGGAGAAGGACTGGTAGGAGCCGATCGGAATTTAGCTGGTGGCTCGGTCAAGGAAGAGTGGTTGGGGGACTGCTTCCTTGGCCTGTCTCAATGCTTGCACTTCTCTCTGCCCCCAGTCCTCTTAACAGGAGGCAGAGTGACAGAGGCCGGGGTGGAGACAGAAGTAGAAGCGGAAGGGGTAGCCTGGGCCTCTGTAGTAGGTGGAGGGAGAAGGCCCTTGAGTACAACTTTATTCCTCCTGTCGATCAATGCATGGGGATTGAACCCTGCGCAGATTGAACAGGAGGAATTTAGATGAGGGACCCCTAAGCAAACAACACACAGAGTGTGGCCATCTGCTGGGGAAAGCTTATTGCCACACTCTGTGCACTTACAGAAACCTGGTTTGGGGGTGTCTGACATATTTAGCAGTAGAGAAAACCCAATCAGAAATCACACATGAACACACACACTTAGAGGTAGGGCAGAGTAAGGACAGAGTTTTTTTTTTTTTTACTAAAGACCGAAGCTTGACTGTGAAAAGGTAGTGGTAGGTAAAAGGCAGAAAAAGATTTTAGACAGAAAGATGAGGACAGAAATTTAGATTTAACTCACTTATCCAAAAAAAAAAAAAAAAAAAAAAGCTTAGAGCAGCAGACCAACATGCTTGCAATGAGCGCGGCAAACGAATCTGAAGGGAGGAAGGATACAGGGGCATTATGGGTAGGGGTGGAGCTTGCAGCTGAGATCCGATGCTGGAGAAATGCTGCTGAGTCGGATCCTTCCCAGATCCATGTTCCAACAGGTTGAGGGGCAAATGAAGACAACTTCAGACTGAATGTTTAGCTACCTGAGAACTGGAGTGAGATCTATGAGCTCTTTCAAAAGGTTTTTATCCTCTAGGCAGGTGACCTTCTGTTTGAGCTGATAAAAATGGTTTGCCAATACTTGATCACATGGAATTGACAGTTGAGGGCCCTCATAGTAAGAGTGGTAGATGTATATACCTTTTTCCTGAACCTATCAAGGGTCCCACTCTCTTTGTTTGTAGGTAAATGGTGCTTGGATGAACTGGCTCTAGCCCCTTTGGGCCCAGGGGTGACCACCTCAGGGTCAGCAGAGGGATTTTTAAAAAAGTATTTGTGGGAGTTCTGTACTCTATAAAACCTGTCTGGTTTATATGGGGCAGAGGAAAGGGAATCAGGATTCAAGGAGGAATCCTGGAAAATATCTTCCACTACCAGTAAAATTGAGGGTATAGTCGGGGGCTTATGTTCCACTAGATACAGGAACTCCAAAACTCTCTTTTTGGACTGGGGATATTCCTCTCCCTCCCACTGAAAATGCTGAGGGACCTTCTTCATACCCAAACTCCTCTAGGTCTGAATCTTCATCTGATTGAAAAGGGTCTGGGAAAGCTTCAGAAGGCGTATCCCTTTTCCTTTTTTCTGTGAGGCATCCCCTGTGGCTTGTCTTGATCTAAAAACAGAATTCATTTCCTCAGCTAATCTAATCAAATCCTGTTGGGATCCCTATAAAAGGGAGTCAGAAAGCCTAGGTGAAGGCCCTGCCACAATACCTCTCTTTTGGGAGGATATTTGACCACTGGCCCAGGTGTGTCCAATGACCTGGTGCCTAACTCTCTGGAAGGGAGAAAAAGCACCAGTGTAGGCTGAGGCTCTGGTGGACCGTCACCAGTAGAAAAACTCTCTTCAGAAGCAGAGGCCTGCTGAGTGGCCCTGGAATGAGCAGACAAGCCATATGCTAGGGCTTGTGTAGAAGTAGATGGGACTGACAGCAGGGTCTACTTCACCCTGTCGAAGGCCGACAGTATCGAAGCTGATACTGTCGGCACCAAAATGTCGAAAGCAAAAGTCATTGTGCATGTAAATGGAAATCTCCGTAAGGGGAGATTTCTGTTTACTGCAATGTAGTGCGATCTCAGAGTTGGTATATTTAAGTAGCGGGGTTTGTGGGGGGTGCAGGGGGGCTTGTCCCCCTGCATAGAGCAATTTGTTTTGTGTTTGGGTGTTTTTTTGTTTTTGTGTGTGTGTTCGATGTTCGGGGGTTTCGACATTTTCGCTTCGATTATTACGCTGTCGACAGTTTGAGTTTTCGACAGCATAATATAAACGCCCGACAGCATGCCGGACTCTGAATGGATCTCGACAGAGGCCTGCGTTACAATTTCTGATAGCAAAGGTAGTTGCAAAAGCGCCTTGCCTTCCTCAACAATCACAAGCCTAGAGGGAGAGGCAGATGGCAAATGGTTGTCATCTGAACACTGCAGCTTTTGTTTCTTTTCTTTTTCTTTCTTTCACATAGGCTGCTCAATTTCAGAACGACCGGCGGACACCACATGACATGAGTGAGAAGATTCTTGATTCAGGAATCTTGCTAAAAATTCAGCCCTATGCCTAATAGTACTATTGTTAAAATGAGCACAAAAATGGCAACTAGCGACGTCGTGGTCTGGGCCTAAACAGGTGACACAAAGTGAGTGAAAGTATCTGTGTAGGATTTGCTTAACATAACGGAGACGACAATTTACTTTGACATGAGCTAAAGGAAAAGAAAGTAGTTCCCCAACGGGTACTTATCTTTCCAATAAAGACTTCGCTCTGGTGCAGACAGACCAATGCACTTAAACAATGCTTTGGGCTCCGACGGCAAGAAAAGACTTGTATCATGATGCAGCCTGGCTTCCCTTTATACCACAGTGTACTGACATTGGTCAAGGTGTCCACCAGCCTGGGAGGTGGAAAGAGCTTTCCTGGTAGTTGGGCCGGCAGAGGGCTTTTCCAGCAGGAAATCCCACAGTCAGGACTGCAACAGTGAACAAGAACATCATACATAAATGGTGAATTTTCTCCTGAGACAAGGACACGAACGGATATTTTTTGTCTAGCAGGATCTCCAAGAAGGTCTTTTGAGGATGACTCTGGATGTTGTGATGAAGGGCTCTCTACAGGTCATCTATTGGTGGGACATTGAACAAGCAGTCATCTATCGAGGGATAAATATGCATCTCCATGATCCTGAGGTGGGTGAACATCATAGCGATCAATTTAGGAGAACGTCTCAACTAGTTGCGGTAATGGGCATTAAAAAAAAATAGTGAACTAAAGTACAACAGACTGGATGTATGGGCAAGGTGTCAGTTGTATGCAATGTCACCATCAGTGCGGCCTAGGTCAGAATAAAACGGCGGGTTTGCAACATTAATCTACTATTGCTATTATCATTATTACTTCTTAGATTCAGGAATTTGATCACAATGTCCAAGCCTGGCCTCTAAAGATGCCCTTTTTCAGTACTAAGAACAAACCAAACAAAATCACTTGTCATGTTCTGATTTGGAGACTCTCGCCAAGTCTCCAAAATGTAGACAATGTGCTACAATCAGTTGTGCAAATTTATCTGATAAAGGATGGGGGGAGAGAGCTCCCCAAGAAATTGGGGAAAAAGACCAGAACTCTGTTTTGGAATCACTGGCAATTATCTTCTTCACATAATAGTATGAGGTCAGTAGAACAGTTTTTCCTAGAAAAACAAAGATGTTTGGGCTGGGGGCTGATGGAAGGGAAAAGGTGGATGATTTGCATTAGTCAAAACTCACTGCATCCTCCATGGCTAAAAGGACACCAGCCTCCTATCCTATCTAAATGCTTGCACCAACCACTGTCTCCCCTCAAAGACTACTAATTTTTAAAGGTCCTTATTTGTTTAAACTACTCCACCATTAGCTGCCTTTGGTAAAAAGGTAATTGTTTTTCTAGACACTTTCCCTCGTGCCTTGTTACTGAGGTGAACACGCTGCCAGACTACTATGACTAATATAGTTTTCTTGCTCTAATTTTTAAATATCTTCTGGGAAGGAGTACCAAAAAGCAAATGTGTCTAATGGGCCATTCAGCCAACTGTCCTTCACATCTTCCAGTAATGGCAGTCTCTAAGCGATACACAACTATGGTTCACTGGATCGTACAGTCATACTTAATGCAACTTGAAAGCAATACGCTACTTCATATTTTGCCTTTTCCAGCTTCATTAGTTATTTTGACAACTCTTCTCTCTAACTTTCTAAGGATGCCTTTCTGGTTTATAATCAAATGATTCTAACCGTTAGATGCTCTAATAACTGGAGGAAAAGAAATATAAATATTTCTTCTTAAAAATGGTCAATCCCCTACTTTCCATATCACTGAGGAGAGTGCCCACTTGGAACACATGGCTACATCTAAAAAAAGTCATGGCTGGATCTGCTACGGGCTTTTCTACGGGTATTTGTAACTTTCCAACACTGTAAATATTTTTTTTCTTCCCTTCTGTTTTTTGGGGGAGTGGCAGCTTGAAACCAGGCTTGAGGGATATGCTCAAATGCACCCTTAAATGCCTGTTAATACATAGTGAACCAAAGTGGGACTTGATTAATCATTTTTTTTAATCATGGTTATCCCAGAGGCTCTGGAACTGATACCTAGGTAGGAAGAAACAGTCCATTACAAAGCTCCTTAAACCCTCCTATGGGTTACATAGATATCCTTTACGCTCCATTTAAAATGTTTTCACATTAAGTTCAAAGCTTCACCAAACAAACATCTTCCAGAGGGAGAAGCCTGATGAGATGGTCTCCTCAGCATCTGTGTCAAATGTTGAGAGAGAGGATAACTGATGAAGTAAGAGGGGTCCTCTTTTCTCCAATCACAGTCAGATGTCTCAGGGTAAAAAGGATACCTTTTTCTTTACCTGCAGGGCCATAGAGGGAGAATGAAGGGACATTGTTGCGCCAAATCTAACCCCTTCCTTCAACCACACACTTTTCAATAAATTTCTTGTCATAAAAAAACTATATATTTTACAAGCAGTTTGTATAATCCCTGACAAAAAATTAGTGAGAAAACTAACAAAAAATGTTACTCATATTATTGTGATACCCTCTTAAACCTAAAACACTTCCTAGCCATTTAAAATCTTGAGATAATGAGAGCGTTTGTGGAGACTTATACAAGAGTCACTATATTCAAAACTTCAATATCTCTGCCTGACAAAGGATGTCACAGACAAAGATAATGAAGAAATTCATTAAGTGTCACAAATAAGAAAACTCATTCAACAAGTCAGAATTTATTAATACAAAATGTTATGTTTTAAATCTTAGAAAGAACACAAAATAATTCAATCTAATTATACTGTCTCAATCCTTAAAACTATAAGAAATTTTACATATAAATTTTCTTATATCAAAAATGGAGTTTTGTTACATTTCCAATAGTAAGTATTTTGTAACATTTATTTATTTATTTTCAGTTTGATTACCGGGGAAGTCCACTGGGCCAGAACGTGTCCATTTTCAGTGGAGGCCCGGGGAGAAAAGCTCCGTAAGCAAATACAATAAAGGTTACATAATGTTAAAAGTAGAATACATGCATAAAATTCATACAGTCAGGAAATTCAAAATGCATAAAATGTACTTCATAAAAACTCAGTTAACAGATAATAGAGAACACAGTTTACAGGTATTTCCATTCAGCGCAGCATGATCAGCTGTCAAAAAGATCTGAGGTTTCTTGTGTTTTTACATTAGAAGGGGGGGCGAAGTTAACATGCATATGTTTTAGTTAAATAAGGTAAAAAACTTGCTGTGCAGACAACAGAAATACTGTGATATTTACAATATTTACATACTTGGAGTCATGTGAGAGAAATTGCTTAATCAGTGACTGTCAGCTTAAGTCTATTTTAGGAGAATAGAAATAACAGTTCGAGGGTAGAGTGGAGCAAGGAGTATGGAGAGCTCATTGGGGAAATTCGCTTGAGTTTAGGTAGGATGTAAGCAGGAACATTTCCGTTTGGATGACAGGAATGAGAAAAGTTGGGTCTTGAAGGTTTCAGAGTTTGGTATAGTCCTAAGTGAAGGAGGGAGAGAGTTCCGTTTCTTACCTAGAGAGAAAGAGTAGAAGCTGGCCAGCAGGACGTACGGGTTTGTGGACAGAGATTAAATTTTGGTGTTCAGATCTCAGAGGTCTGTTTTGGATGTATGGGGGAAGGATGTTTGTTAAGGCTGGGCATTTATCTGGGTAGTATATTAATTTGTGAGCAGTGGTTAGTTGAAGATAGTCTAGGTGGTTAGAGAGTTCTAGCCAGTTGAGTGATTGTAGGGTAAGGCAGTGGTGAGTAGAGGTTTTGGATTTAGTTGCAAACTTAGAGATTTTATTATAGCAAGTTTCAAGTTTTGAGGTGTTGGAAGAAGACAGATTAGTTAGAAGAGGGGCTCCATATAGTAAGGAATGTAGAAGGTAGGTAGTTGCCAAGGTATGCCTAGAGGAGTTGGAGAGAAAGAGGTTATTCCTGTAGAGCATACCTAACTTTTGGTGGGTTTTCTTTATGTTTTGTTGTATGTGGATATCGAATTTAAGGTGTTCATCTATGGTAATGCCAAGACGTTTTGCAGAAGGGACCACTTCTATAGCAGTGTTGGTTTGGCTTAGGACTTTGAAAGCATTTTTGTCATAAGAGAAAGCCCTGGCATGAGGGAAAAGTAGTATTTTAAATTTATTTGAGTTGAGAGAGAGATGGTTTTGGTGCATCCAGTTCTCAGTAGTAGAAAATGCTGTTTGGGTTTTAGTAAGTAGTTCAGGAAGGTTAGAGGCGGCACAGACTAATGTTGAGTTGTCAGCTTATTGGATAACTGTTGTGTCAGGGAAGACCGTGTGAAGGTTATTAAATGAAGATGTTGAAAAGCATGGGTCCGAGGATGGACCCCTGGGGAACGCCGGTGGGTGTTGGCAAGAAGAAGGAGGTAGAGTTCTTCCATCTGACAGCTTGAGATCTGTCTGATAGGTAACTGGAGAACCAGGATAGAGTATTAGGGGAGAGATTAAGGTTGGTGAGATGAAAGAGAAAGTGTTTATGGGAAATGGTGTCAAATGCTTTAGAGAGGTCTAGCAGAACAGTGGATACTAGTAGTCCAGAATCTCGGGCTCGATTGACTGTTTCTAGGAAGGATAGTAAGGCAGTTATGGTACTGTGGCCGGGGTGGAAGCCGTGTTATACAGCAAGTGTCTATACAGTAAAGATTTCTTTCAACATGAAAAAGTGCAAAGAGAAGAATTTATTCTATGTTTTGAAAAGAAACAATGATTTCAGGAGAAATTTAATGGATCAGTTCAATATAAATGGTTTTAAATGGATACTAATTCAAATATTAAAAGAAATTTTAGAGGAACATATACAGGCATTATCTATGGACGAAATGGCAGGCATTCCAGAGCTATGGATATTCATTACATCAAATACTGAAGGAAATAAAATTCTAAGAAAATTGTTTCTAAACTATACAAAGTTACATTCAAGCGGTGGTACAGCGGTAGCATTGTTGCCTCACAGCAAGAGGTTCTCCCGTTCGATTCTCGGCTGGAGTGCAGGGAGTGCCTTCTGTGTGGAGTCTGCATGCCCTCCCCACGGTTGGGTGGGCATTCGAAAGACATGCGTAAATGAGCGTGCCTTTCTTGAAGGTTGAAAGTCGAGCTGGCACCTCGGCGTTCATGAAAATCTACTGCCAATCATTAGCGGACAGGAGTTCCGCTGTGGCGACCCCTAACCGGGAAAAGCTGAAAGACAACAACACAACAAAGTTACATTCAAAAATAAGAAAAAACTACTAGATTTTTTTTTTAAACTCGTGATCTTGACATATTAAAGAAAGATAGTAGTATGAGACTAATATAGAAATCAATTAATATGTCCTCTTCTGTGCAATGTACAATACCGGATAATTGTTTACACATGGAAGTAAAAGCACAAAATATTTATAATGCCTTGTAACACTGAATATATCTTTATATAGCTATACATCTGTGTGTGTGTGTGTGTGTGTGTGTGTGTATATATATATATATATATATATATATATATATATATATATATATATATATATATATATATATAGATATATATATATACATATATATATATATATATAGATATATAGATATATATACACACACACACACACACACACACACCTATGAATGTACACACATATATCAATTTACTGCAGCTGCAGAAAATAACTGAAAAACTGGAAAAATATTTTTTGTGTGTGAAAATATTCAGTCACATTTGTTAAGAGATTAATGTTTTTAATGTTTTTAAAGCACTATAGAGAGACAATTACACCTTAGCTAAACCTATGAATCTTCTGAATGCTCTGGTACCTGAAGAAACAGAACATGACCAATTAATATTTGAAGATTACCAGCAGTTGCCAGGAAGGTTATAACAAGTACGTGAAAAGTGCAACATCAGCAACATTTGAATTTTTTTAATCTTAAAATACAAACTCCATGCAAGTACAGCAAGGTGCAAAGGCCAAAAAGTAATCCAAACAAAAAACAAAACAGTCAGCACTCAAAGTCAGCAAAATTATTCTTATTTATTCTTCTTGTTCAAAAAAGCAGACTGGTTTTGGCAACCCAATGCCTTCAATGTAATACCACACAATACACTTGAAAGAATTAAATAGCAGGACCAATAATTAACCCCCCCCCCCCCCCCCCGGTGAATTAATTATGACACTATATTTAATTCGGGTGAAAACACCTCACTATCCAAGATTATTTTTTATTGTTTAATATACCATGCCAACCTAACTTATTACTTTTGGTATGGCTGATTTGATCAATAGCAATAAAACTAAATACAGCTGAAGGATGTTTCTAAGTGTTTATAGAATGCATTAAAGCAGCGACGATTTCTAATGTCACTCATGTTCATAAATATGAGTTAATAGTCTAGATGTTTGTCCTACATAAAATGCTGAACAAGTACATGACATTTGGCAAGACAGATTAGCCAATATGAACTACAAGTACTGAGGGTTATGATATTCTTTTGCTGTATTACTGGATGTGAATTGTTTTGTTTGCTTAACATGCTGGCATGCAGAATACCCACAAGATTGACAGCCCAACAAAGGAACACTCTCCATAGTTATTTGCTTACTAGTATTGTAACAGAGTTTCTTTTTATAGTGATTAGAGGTTCATTGCTGCGGTGGTGGTGCTGCGGTAGCGTTGTTGCCTCACAGTTGCCCGTTTGATTCTCAGTTAGAGAGTCTTCTGTGTGGCGACATGCGTGAATGGGCATTCCTTCGGTAAAGGTTGTGCGTTAGGCCCGGCATGCCAGCATGTAAAAATCTACTGCCAATCATTAGCGGACCGGAGTTCCGCTGTGGCGACCCCTAACCAGGAAAAGCCGAAAGACAAACAAGGTAGGTTCTATGCTATCTTCCCAAATGCATTTATAAGCCTAGCCAGAATGTGTTGGCTTTTGCCACCCCCTTAGATTAGTTCCCTGTACCTCTGTCTAACAGAGCCACTGAAGTGATCCTCAGGGTAAACTTTTTGTTTCCCATCCGCTCGTCAAGGTTTCTCTTGAAGAGTTAGTGAGGAGTTCTGCCTAATGTAGATCGGAATCTTGTTCCAAAGCATGAGAAGTCTCTGGGACAGGAATCTATCCCTCCAGCACATCCTATTTATTGTTGTGTTGAGGTTTAGATCCATAGAGCGTGTGGCTCGAGGGGATAAGGTTTTCTTTAGATGGAGCATGTCCATCAATTCTGGGTCGGACAAGGCCTTGTATGTCAAGCAGAGATCACTTCTGAGTAGGCGGTATGCAACCGAGTACAGCTGGAGTTCCTTCAGTCGAGCTGCATAGGGCATCTGTTTGAGGCCAGTGATCCTCTTGGCGAAGTACCTCTGTGGTCTTTCTAGCTGTTGCAGGTGTCTTGTAAGGTACATCCCAAATGGGGCGTTTTACTCTATGATGGGTCTGATGAGTGATGAGTAGAGGGGCAC
Source organism: Protopterus annectens (assembly GCF_019279795.1). Taxonomy (NCBI): domain Eukaryota; kingdom Metazoa; phylum Chordata; order Ceratodontiformes; family Protopteridae; genus Protopterus; species Protopterus annectens. The sequence continues at coordinate 1,432,500,449 of NC_056728.1, forward strand.
AATGACTTTTTTTGATCTGGATGCGAACCCTTTTGTGATTAGGTGGGCCACGTAGAAGGATTTTCTAACCACTTTGGCAATGTGATTATCAAAGGAGAGATTACTGTCTACTTGGGTCCACAGATCCCTTATTACGTCTTCCGTATTTAGGGGACTACCACCTATGTGGTAGTTTGTGGGTACTTTGTTTTTTCCAGAGGGGATGACTATGCACTTTTTGGCATTTAGCTTGAGGCCATGATTTTGACACCAGGTATCCGTCTCAGTGAAACCCTTTTGGAGGATGTCTGTGTCAGCCGGAGAATCAATAATAGCCCCTAGTTTGCAGTCGTCTGCGAACTTGGTCAGCCATAGTCCTCCTGTGCTTGCCTGCACCTCTGAGAAGTATATGCTGAACAGGGGTCCTAGGACTGAGCCCTGGGGAATGCCACTTGTAACCGGTTTAGAGTAGGACCTAGCTCCCGCAACTTTCACCATGTGGGTTCTGTCCATGAGCCAGTTAGCAACCCATCTTGTGACATAGAGGTTTATGTTCAGGCTGGTGAGCTTGTCTATAATACCAAAATGGGGAATGGTGTCGAAAGCCTTTGCGAGGTCTAGGTAGGCTGTGTGTACTACCTTTCCCTCGTCTACAGCCTTGGTAACTGTCTCAAAGAAGTCCACCAGGTTTAGGAGGCATGATCTGCCCTTAAAGCTGAACTGGGTAGGGTCCAGTGTTTGGAGGTTCCCAATGTCTCTGTTAATGAGTTCCATGATGATGCGCTCCATAGCCTTGCAGACAGTCAGGCTTATAGGGTGATAGTTCCCGGGGTCTGTTGTGGCCCCACCTTTGTGGGGCAGAGTCTGCTGTGGCTCCACCTTTGTGGAGCAGAATATCCATTGCTGTGCGCCACTCTATGGGTACATAGCCTGTGGAGAGGCTGAGTTTGAACAGTGTGTTTAGGTGAGGGGTTAGTTCACCTTTGAACTCATGTAGGACGCAATCTGGGACACTGTCCGGTCATATTGATGCTGTGTTTTTGGCTTTGGAGAGGGCTGTTTTAACCTGAGTGTCTGTGATATCAGGGGCTCTACATTCTTCTGGTATGGTTATGGGCCCGTTTGGGGGTGAGAGGGGGGTGAAATTTGCGCTGAACCTGTCTGACAGGATGTTGGCGATATCGGTCGGTTCAGTGCATATTATGCCATTCTGCACTAACTCCGAGCAGATCTGAGCATTGCCACTTAGATTCTTGACATAGCTAAAGAATGCCTAGTGGTTATCTTTGGAGTCCTAGGCAATTTTTCTTTTGAAGCTCGCCTTGGATGATTTTATGAGGGATCGTAATTTCTTGCTGATACTGATCAGGGATGTCTTCCCTTCTTCGGATTTTATTCTTTTCTGTACTAGTTTCCTCCTCATATTGTATAGCTTGTTTATGGCACGAGTCCACCAGACTGGTTTCCTTTTCTTGGAGGAGCAAGTCTTGGTTTTGCTTGGGATAGCATGATCCATGCATTCTTGTAGGTGCCCGTAGAATGCATTAGTAAAGGATTTTGCTGCTTGGACAGCGTTATCCTTTAGCATGGGGGCTTTGAAACTTTCCATCTTGGTGTTAAGTAATGTGAAGTTTGCTTTTGAAAAGTTTTTCACAGTGGTTTCCTTGTCCGGGGGCGGAATGTGGATATCCAAAGTGATTTGTTTATGGTCATATCTAACCAGCGAGGGGTTGACCTCTGGTATGGAACACCGGTTGCCCATGCTGGTGATGACCAGGTCCAGTATGTTGTCACCTCTGGTGGGAGTGTTGACCAGTTGATCCAGGGCGTTTGAGTTTATAAATTCTACGAAATGTTGGGCAAGGGAGTTGGTACTTGAGTAGTTCTCCCAGTTAATGTTTGGGTAACTGAAATCACCCAATATTCGGGTGTTTGGCAGGACCTTTATGTTTCCCAGTGTTTCCAGAAACAAAGAATGGGGGTCCTGGGACATGGTGGGTGATCTGTAGCAAGCTACAATTTGAATTGCAGTTTTGCCCATTAGTTGCAGGTGGATGATCTCTGAATCATCGTGCTGTGCCACTAACCTTGAGGTGTGGGTTTCCTTAATGAATATGGATACGCCCCTGCCTTTTTTTTATTTCAGTCCGGGCTCTGTGGCCGAAATGAATGGTATGAGTTGTAGCCTGGTAGTGCTGGGGTGCTCTCTGGAGCTTTAAAACCAGGTTTCTGTTACTGCACATATATCTATTTTCTCCATACTGAGGAGTGCCGCGAGTGCGTGCATTTTGAGGTTTAGACTTCTGGCATTGAGTAGCATTACCCTCAGTTTTTTGTTACTTGTGCTATTTACGGCAGTGGGTTTGTCTTTTGAGCCTTGCCTAAAAAAGGCACTATGGGGGTAGCAAGAGCCTTGGCCAGTATTTGAAAGCCTAAGGGTGACGGGTGCAAACAGTCTCTAGCGAAGCAGCGTGGCTTGTCAAGCATGTCATCCCAGGCGGACAGGCACTGGATCCCCTTGAATGACACCAGAAACTTAGCCATTTGTTGAACTTGATAATTTTTTCTTTATACTGTGGTGTTATTCTTGGTGAGGGCAGGATACTACTTAGGGTCAGGGTCATACTGCCTGGGCTGCGTGATCAGAGAGCTCTTCCATGTCTCTTTCCATGTAGTCCAGGGAGGTACAGCTCAGGTCATTCACACCAAGGACAATGACAGCGTCGCATTTGTACTTGTTCTGGAGTGACCTGAGTGCTTGTGTTATGTGGCGGATCCTGGCACCTGACAGGCAGCTAACAGTAACCTTCTCCTTATTCAGTCTGGTGAGTGGGACGTCAGTGTGCCTGACTATAGTCACCGATTACTAGTATGTTGGGTATTTTATTTTGCCTTAAGGGCTGTGATTGCATGGCACACTGGTTTTGTGAAGTATGTGTTTCATGGTTTGTGTTGGTGGGGGTGGAGGTTGCTTGGATGTCTGCTTCGGAGGTCTCTGTAGCTTTTGCAGATTTTTATTTAGAGCCTCCGAGTATGTTTTCGTATATTTATGTATGTTTTTTGCCAGTGCTGGTTTAATGGGTCTATGTGAGACTGGTGGTGTGATGCAAGTATTTCCCTTCTCCTCTTGACTGTCTGGATCCAGTCTTGGGTTGAGAGAGAGCTTAGCCTCCAGTTTGGCTGTATAATTGCATCTCTCGCATATATTACTGTTTGGTGGTAGGAGGAGAGGGTTGTCTGTGTACATGAGGCAGTTGTAACATTGCCTCAAAATTCCCAGATTCATTAGTTGGACTGGAGAGTACACCTGAAACTGCCCTTTGGACATGCCTGGATAGGTACACTGAACTGATTTACTGAATGGCTGGTAAGGTTGAATGGAGAGAGCCTTGTCCTTCTGTACAGTATAGGAGGGTCTAGTGCTAGGGTTTATAAGTGCTTCCTATGAGTTTTGAGCACGTGCCGGGCTGAGAAATGAATGGCTTGAGTGCTTAAGTTGAATGTTTGTCTAGTTCCAAGGGAAAAATTGAAGAGGAGACTTTGTGAAGCCGGGAATAGTTATACCCTAGCTAACCAGTGCTGCCGCCGGCACACAAAACCGGGCAAATGCATTTTTTATAGCAGGGAAATGAAAGATATAGAAATTAGCCCAAAATGGCCAATAAACTACTAATTTCTAGGCTGAAACCACTCCTCCAGGGACAGATAGGCTGCTCAAAGCTCCCCTCTCTTACGGGTGAACAGAGTAAAGTACAGTTTTGTACCTACCATAAATGTAGATGTTCGAGTGTACACCCTGCTGCAGTCATCACACTTGGGTTATCCTGTCGTCAGGCGGTCCCGCAGTCGGCTGGAATTCCAAAGTCTTGGTCCGGCGTCGGTTGCTGTCACTTCTTCCCTGACGTCAGTGCGCCAGGGGTATATATATTGCAACCGACGCCATTTTCTTCAGTTTTTCTTGCCCCAGATGTCAGGTGCCCCCAAAAAGGTGGTCAGTAATTAGTACCAAATTGAGTAAATTTTGCACAAACACAAAATCCCTCCAGCTATAAGCAAATACATCAGGAAGGTATTGTAGAGATTTTAGCCAGTTAGTTCAGAGGGGATGGAGGGAGGGTAACCTGCACTGCAGCAGAGTGTACAGTCGAACATCTACATTTATGGTAGGTACAAAACTGTACTATGTTCATCGTGTTACCCTGCTGCAGTCATCACACTTGGGCTGAATCCCAAAGCTAAGGATGGGTGGAGGAATCATAGAGGGTTGGAAGAGGCTATAAGGCCCTGCAGAACTGCAGTGGTGAAGCCTGCCCTAGTCTTAGAGTAAAGTGGTAAGTGATAGTGTTTGGTAAACGTGTGTACTGAACTCCAAGTTGCAGCTTCCAAAATCTCCTTGGTTGGAACCCCCCCTGAGAAAAGCTGTAGATGTAGATGTGCCCTGGTAGAGTGGGGCCTAATGGTAGCAGGAACTGGTTTTCCATTATGGGTATAGCAGAAACGTATGCAATGTCCTATCCATTTGGAAATGGTTTGTTTTGAAATAGCCTTCCCTTGTGAAGCTGTAGCATAGGATACAAAGAGCTGGTCAGATTTTCTGAAAGCCTTAGTTTTGTCCAAGTAGTAACAAAGTTGCCTGTGAATGTCCAAGGAATGCAGGAGTCTCTCACCTTTGTTCTGTGGATTTGGGAAGAGGGTGGGTAAGTGGATGGTTTGATTTAAAGCCACACTGGAAACCACCTTAGGCATAAAGGAAGGATTAGTTCGTACAGAAACTCTGTCTTGATGAAAAATGAGGAAAGGTTCCACTGCCATTAGTGCCTGCAGCTCTGAGACTCTTCTAGTTGAAGTTATTGCTAGCAGCAGGGCAGTCTTCCATGATAGGAACTGAAGATCTGCAGAAAAAGCTGGTTCAAAGGGAGGTAGCCTTAGTTTTTCCAGAACAAAATTGAGGTCCCATGTTGGTGTAGGTGCTCTCCTGGGGGGCCTAATGTTTTTTTGCCCCACTGAGGAACTGCCTTAGAAGTGGATGCGAAAATAAGGGTGGATCCGTGTTGTAGTGGGCTGAAATAGCTGAAGCATGGATTTTAATGGAGGAGAAGGAAAGTCCTTTGTGCAACATCTCAGTTAAGTACTGCAGAATGTGAGGCTGAAATGTGTCTTGGCCTTTAGCTTGGTTCTAGGCACAAAACCTTTTCCATTTGTCCGAATAAGCCTTCCTAGTGCTTGGCCTCCTAGCTTCCAGAATAACATCCATAACTGCTTGGGAAAGAGGAGCTGGCTGGATGCTTAGGTGATTTTCCATGCAGCCAGATTTAAGGTTTTGAGTTGGCTGTGAAGAATCTGATTGTTTTGTTGTGTGAGCAAATGGATAATTTGTGGTAAGATCCAAGGTGGGCCGTGGGCCATGTTTCTCAATAGTGGGTACACCAGTGCTGGCGTGGCCAGTCTGGGGCTATGAGAATCAGTCGTGGTCTCTCCTTTTTGACTTTCAGAAGCACCTTTGTGAGGAGAGGCAATGGAGGGAAGGCATATGCTGTCACGTTTTTCCAACTGAAAGAGAGTGCGTCTACTTTCCAAGCTTGATGGTGAAGTGTCCTTGTACAAAACTTTGTTATTTGATAGTTTTGAGGACTGGCAAACAGGTCTATGTCTGGAAGGCCCCATTTTTGAGTTATCATTGTAAATACTTGTGGATCTAGTTTCCACTCGTGGGGATCCATGATGTTGCTGCTAAGGTCGTCTGCCAATGTGTTCTTCTTTCCTGGCAGGAATTGAGCTTGTAACTGAACTTGGTAAGCCAGAGCTGTGTTCCATAAGATCATTGCTTGCCTGCATAGAGGGTAGGAGTGAGTACCCCCTTGTTTATGTACCACATTACTGTGGTGTTGTCCGTCTTTCTTGTAAGTTGTCCTGGATGTAATAGATTCTTGAAGGCTGTCAGAGCTTTCTGTACAGCTAGCATTTCTTTTTGATTGATGTGCAGATTCCTTTGATCTGCAGTCCATATGCCTTGAACGCACTGTCCTGCCATGTGTGCCCCCCAGGCGTAGTCTGATGCATCTGTTGTGATAGTTTGCCTGGCTGGGGGCAAGGTGAACGGCTGACCCTTGTTGAGGTGACATGCCTGTGACCACCATAGAAACTCCTGTTGTAGGCAGGGAATGAGAGATATCATTGTGTCCAAGCTGTGGCTGTGTTGAGACCATACGCTTTTTAGGTACCACTGTAATTTCCTCATATGCAGCTTTGCAAATGGTATTAGTAGTATGCAAGATGCCATGAAGCCCAAAGCCTACAGAATTTTTCTTGCAGTTAATTGGGTCTTTGTTGCCATTGTTTTGAAATATTGAGTCAGCTGTAGTTGCTTGTCTGGCGTCAGATAAGCCTTCTGGGCCGTTGTGTTCAAGCTGGCACCCAGGAATCTCATATTTTGCGAGGGTACTAGTTTTGACTTATTTTCGTTTACTGCGTACCCCAGGCAGTTTAGTAGATGTTTTACAAAAACCAGATGATGTAAGAGAATGTCCTTGCTTTCTGCTTGGATGAAGCAGTCATCCAGGTATGGGTATATTTGAATTCCTCTTCGTCTGCAGTATGCAATTACTGGTGCCAGGCATTTTGTGAAGACTCTGGGCGCAGTAGATAAGCCAAAGGGCAGTGCAGAGAATTGGTAATGGGTTGAACCTGCAATGAAACTGAGGTATCTTCTGCAACTTTGTCTGATAGGGACAAGCAGGTATGCCTCCTTGAGGTCCAACGTTACTAGCCATGCCTTCTTGCCCAACATGGGAAGAAGCTGCTGTAGTGTTAGCATCTTGAATTTGGGTACTTGTAAGAATGTGTTTAAAATTGAAAGGTCCAGAATAGGTCTCCAGGCATTGTCCTTTCTGGGCACTAGAAAGAGTCTTGAGTAAAATCCTTGACCTTGCTCTCGAGTAGGTACCAGTTGAATGGCTCTCATGTCCATGAGAGCTGTAATTTGCTTTTGAGCCTCTGCCCATTGATTTTGTGGCAGGTTTGACATTCCTCTTTTCATTGGCAAGGTGTGAAAATGGAATCTGTATCCTCGTAAAATTATGTCTAGGACCCATTTGTCCTTTGTGACAATGTGCCAGTTGTCTGAAAAAAGTGTGAGTTTTCCTCCCAAGGGGGCTGCCAAGAGAGAGTTGCTTGGCCGGATGAGGTGCAAGTCATTGAGTCGGCCTTCTGGTAGATTGGGACCTGTCTTCTCCTCCCTTCTGTGTTGTAGTGCCCCATTGGCGAGGTTTGTACTGGGCTTGTGGTTGTCCTCTGCCTCTTGGGCGTCTGTATTTACCCTTCTGTGGTCTGTCAGTAGCTGGAAAGGACCAATTTTTTGTTGGCCAGTTTCTGCTGAAGCGAGGGGGCTGTACCTGTAGGAAATCTTTGACTGTCTGCATAGATTTTGCCTTATCCTCCATTTTCTTTAAGACTTCTTCTGCTTTAACTCCAAAAAGAACATCCTGCTGTAAGGGAGCATCTAGAAGCTTTGCTTTAACATGATCAGGCAGAGTTTGTTCCTTTAACCAAGCATGCCTACGTATAACAGACCCAGTGACAGCTGTTCTGCAGGAGGCCTCCAGAGAATCAAACCCACATTGTAAGGTGTGTTTGCCCACCTGTTCAGTTGCATGCAACAGATCCTGCATTTCTTTCAATTCAGACTGTTGAGGGAGAGTGGTGATTCTTTTCTTTAACTGAGAGATTAGAAATTGCTGATACTTAAGCATGTGAAATTGGCAATTTAGTGCCCTCATAGCTAGAGTGGCTGAGGTGTAAACCTTTTTCCCCCACCTGTCTAGCGCTCTGGAATCCCTTTCAGAGGGTACAGGATTTTTAGCCATAGAAGCCTTAGCTCCTTTGGGACCCAGAGAGATTGTCTCTGGGTCAGCAACAGGACTTTTGTATAGAAATTTTTGGGAATCAGGCACTCTATAGTATCTGTCAGGCTTGGCCGGAGCAGGAGGTAGAGAGTCTGGGTTCAAACTGGATTCTAAGTAAACATCATCCACAATGTCTAACACGGGTGGGATGGCAAGTGGTCTGTGCTGGGGGAGTAAAACAAACTCTCTGAGCCTTTTCTTCGAGTCAGAGTAGTCCTGACCTTCCCAGTGGAAATGTTCCCTCATAGTGTGTAAAGTTTCCCCAAAGGAGTAGTCTTCAGGAGGAGAAGCTGAGGAAATGGAATCCTCAGAATCAGAATCTTCATAAGGGGAGAAGGATTAATCTTGGTCTTCAGAGGAGGCTGAAGAAATGGACACTTGTTCAGAGGATGCATAATCTTCCTCTTGTCTAGGCCTTTTGTCAGGAGGAGGCTGGGAACCCCTGATTAAAGAGATCAAATCTTCAGCCATTTTGAGCATCTGTTTCTTAGGCATTGGGCCTTGTACAGGGGACTGAAGTGCAGTCCTTTTAGATTTAATAGGAGTCTTTGTCTTAGGATACGTTTTAATGGTGAGTGTCGTCGGTCTGAAAACGCCTTCAGAAACCGATGGCATTTCTGCAGCACCGACATCTTTATCAGCAATGTCGTCGGTAGGGCCTGAACAAAATGGTTGCGTCGGCCTGGTACATTCCGCTAAAAGTTCCGAAGCGGTCTCGGGTTCCAGATCTGCAGTAGTCAGGGGTTGCGTCGGAGCCTCAATGAGGACCGGAGACCGGACCAGCTGAGGCCTCGGAATCTGGCTTAGGCCTGGGCTGTCTGTCCTTATCCTTGCGTTTTTTGTGCACGCCGGTAGTCGGTTGCTCCGACTGCATACTGTAATTAAATTTTCTACCGAAGTAGTGTCGTGCGAAATCAAAGTGTCTTTTAATAGTACGTTTATTAAACCTAGCACAAAAATGACAACCAGTGATGTCGTGGTCTGGGCCTTGGCAAGGTATGCCCATAAGAATGAAAATCCTTATGAGGTATTTGCTTCCCACAAGAAATACAATTGTTAACTTTTTCTGACATTGGTCTGAGGCAAGAAAAGTTTCCCCAACGGGGTACTTAGCTTTATAGAAGACTTCGGTCTGAAATTCGAATTCGAAAATCTCAGGAGTCGGCCGACCGGCACTTGCGAACTGCTTCTGCTTCAGGCACCGCGCGGCAAGAAAGACTGAAGAAAATGGCGTAGGTTGCAATATATATACCCCTGGCGCACTGACGTCAGGGAAGAAGCAACAGCAACTGACACCGGACCAAGACTTTGGAATTCCGGCCGTCTGCGGGACCGCCTGACGACAGGATAACCCAAGTGTGATGACTGCAGCAGGGTAACACGATGAACATCTTCCTTCTATCCAAGTAAGGTATGGGCAAACACAGAGATTTGTAACACAGCCCTGAATTCAGCACTAACCTGAAAACTAGACTATATTAGCTTAGAAAGGCGGGAAACAGGTATATTTTTTTTCCAGAAAATAAAGCAGATACAATAAAAAAAAAACACTTTAAATGCACAAAAAAGGATACTTATTGTTATATATCGCAGATCAGAGTTGTAGTCATCGCTCCTAGTAATAAAGTAGGAAGAAACATAAATAAAGTAAAAGCAGATTAATAAAGTGCAATGTATATATATATATATATATATATATATATATATATATATATATATATATATATATATACATATACACACACACATACACACATATATATATATATATATATATATATATATATATATATATATACACACGCATATATATATATATATATATACACACACACACACACACACATATGCATATATATATATATATATATATATATATAAATAAAACAATAGAAAACGAACAAACTAATTTAGACAAGTTACCCAATTAACCAGAAAAAAGCTCAAAACTGAGCCCTGTTCCAGCAGTCTTCAATCAGACAAGTTCTAACTGCACATTCTTGCTACTAGGGTGCAGGGGAACCTTCTCCAAAAAAAGCTGGCCTGGATCAGTGCTCAAGTTATACAAACAAAGCTAGATTCAGCAGGCCTGAATCTGGTCTATGCTCCAGCAACAAGACATACCAATTTCAGAAAGAAACAGTTCAAATAAGCAGGCACAATAAAGCCTGTCATCAAAAATTCCCAGCTCATAAGGGCAGAATCCAGCTTCTCCTCCCACAAGAGTGCAGACCACAAACCTTCTTAATGTAGAATAACTGGCCTGAAGCCTAAGTGCTTAAGCCAGAACTAATACAGACACTGAGCTTTCAATCAGCAATTCCCATCTTAGAAGGATGTAAGCTACCTGTCCTGCCACAACAGTGCAGAACACAAACTTTCCTAATGTAAAACAACCTGTATGAAGCCCAAGTACTTAAACCAAAAGACTTAACAGTTACAATCTAATCAGGCTGCTACAGAGCAGTAATAAATGCAAAAGAATAAATAAAATTGAGTACTTTTAAGAAAAGCAAAATAAAGCAGGAGGAAACACAAATGCAGTAAAAGCAGATGAATAAAGTGCAAACTTTTTTTTTTGTTAAAGTGCAAGGAGAGGAGGAAGGAAGAACCTAAGTGGGTTGATCTTCTCAAATCTTCTCTCTCTCTCTATTAAGTACAGTGAACACTAAACTCAGAATATGATCTCACTGTACTGGGTTAAGTGAGCAAATGAGATGGACCCAGGAGGAGTGTTCTAATACAGACTTACAGGAGGGACGGGCAATTCCAGAGCCACCAACAAACACCAAGACAAAAACAGGGAGGGTGAGTGGGGAACTAACTGCACAGAGACACACAGCACACTATTCAATGAAACACATAATTAGGTAACAGAAAAAATTAAATACAGTACTTTTAAAACTGCAAGTTTGTACTTAACAGAAGACTAAAATACACGACTGCAAGTTTGTACTTAACTTCAACTTCTAATGCAAGTGATTTGTGACCAACAAGTCTCTCAGAAGTTGAGCATAAAAATACCTACGGTTCTACCTCTTCTGTAAGAAAACGGACAGCATGCTGGTATTAACCCACATATCCTATTATCTGACATTAGAATATCCCAGTGTTGCTTAATCAAATTCCTAAGTAACCCAATGTTACTACCAAAATTAGTCACTCAGCTCAATGTTTCATCTTTGACCCTATGTTTGGTATATTGCAAAAATCCATCTATCCATGTTTGTGATGGAATTGCAGGTTATCAGAACATCTTTATAATTATATCCCCTTTCACAAAATCACTTAACCAAATCAAATTCTTGTTTAAATTCATGATCCAGTGAGCATGTTCTTCGAATTCTAAGAAATTGTGATTTTGGAATATTACGAACAATATGAGCTGGATGACAACTTGTTCCATGTAATAAAGGGTTAAATTAAGGTTTTCTTATATATTGCAGCATATAAAAGTACCATCATGATTTTTAGTGATCGCAATATCTAAAAAGGAAATTTGTTGAGATCATATTTGACACTAAATTGTATCCCCCATTTATTTTCATTGACGTACTGTATATATTTATTCAAATATACCAAGTCAGAGTTCCAGACCATCCAACAATCGCCCAGATACCTACGGTATATATTTATAGCCTCCAGAAAGATATTATGACCAGTACAACAAGTATCAAGAAAACTCATTAACAAATCTGCATAAATGGGAGCAAAAGATACTCCCATAGCAGTTTCTTTCAACTGTAAAAAAACATTCTTGCCACCAAATTGTGTAAATAGTAAAAATACATCAGTAGAATAAGAACTAATAGTAGCAGTCCAAATTTTAAATGTTGGAATAAATTAGATATATATGGTTAAGAAAATCTTAGTGAATTTAAAGTATAACATCTTCTTCTTTCAGCTGTTCCCATTAGGGGTCACCACAGCAGATCATCTGTTTCCATTTCTTCCTGTCCTCTGCGTCTTGCTCTGTCACACCAACTCACCTGCATGTCCTCTCTCACCACATCCATACACCTTATCTTAGGCCTTCCTCTTTTCTTGTTACCTGGCAGCTTCATCCTTAACATATTTTTCCCAATATACCCTGCATCCCTCCTCAGCACATGTCCAAACCAACGTAATCTTGCCTCTCTGGCTTTGTCTCCAAACCTTCCAACCTGGGCTGACCCTCTAATATACTTATTCCTAATCCTGTCCACCCTCGTTACACCCAGTGCAAATCTTAACATCTTTAACTCTGCCACGTCCAGCTCTAACAGCTGCCTTTTTGTCAATGCCACTGTCTCCAACCCATATAACGTAGCTGGTCTCACTACCCTCTTGTAGACCTTCCTTTTCACTCTTACTGGTACTCGTCTGTCACAAATCACTCCTGACACTCTTCTCCTCCCACTCCATCATGCCTGTACTCTCTTCTTCACCTCTCTTCCACACTCACCATTACTTTGAACTGTTGATCCCAACTATTTAAACTCATCCACCTTGCCTCCTCTACTCCCTGCATCCTCACCATTCCTCTATCCTCCCTCTCATTCACACACACATATTCTGTCTTAGTCATGTTGATCTTCATTCCTCTTCTCTCTAGAGCATATCTCCACCTCTCCAGGGTCTCCTCCACCTGTTCCCTACTCTCACTACAGATCACAATGTCATCTGCAAACATCATCATCCACGGGGACTCCTGTCTGATCTCATCTGTCATCCTGTCCATCACCATTGCAAATAGGAAAGGGCTCAGAGCTGATCCTTGATGTAATCCCACCTCAAACGCATCCATCACTCCCACCGCAGACCTCACCACTGTCACACTACCCTCGTACATATCCTGTACCACTCTTACATACTTCTGACACTCACGACATCCTCATACAATACCACAAGTCCTCTCTAGGCATCCTGTCATATGCTTTCTCTAAGTCCACAAAGACACTATGCAACTCCTTCTGACCTTCTCCATCAACACTCTCAGAGCAAACATTGCATCTGTAGTGCTCTTTCCTGGCATGAAACCATACTGCTGATCACTAATCACCTGCCTTCTTAACCTAGCTTCCACTACTCTTTCACATAACTTCATGATGTGACTGATCAATTTAATCCCTCTGTAGTTACTACAGGTCTGCACATCACCCTTATTCTTAAAAATCGGTATAAAACACTTTATCCATTCCTCAGGCATCCTCTTCACTTTCCAAGATTTCATTAAACAATCTAGTTAAAAACTCTACTGCCATTTCACCTAAACACCTCCATGCTTCCACAGGTATGTCATCTGGACCAACAGCCTTTCCATTCTTCATCTTCTTCACAGCTATCCTTACTTCCTCCATGCTAATCTACTGCACTTCATGATTCACTATCCGCACATCATCCAACCTTCTCCCCCTCTCATTCTCTTCATTCATCAGCCCCTCAAGGTACTCTTTCCATTTGCTCAAAACACTCTCCTCGCTTGTGAGTACGTTTCCCCCATTATCCTTTATCACTCTTACCTGCTGCACATCTTTCCTAGCTCGGTCCCTCTGTCTAGGTCCTTTTCTCCCTCCTTAGTGTCTAACCTTTCATACAACTCTTCACATGCCTTATCCGTAGCCTTCGCCACCTCTCTCTTTGCCATGCACCTCATCCCCTTATACTCCTGTCTATTTTCTTCATCTCTCTGACAATCCCACTTCTTCGCCAACCTCTCTCTCTGTATACTCTCCTGTACTTCCTCATTCCACCAACAGGTCTCCCTGTCCTCCTTCCTCTTTACAGATGTCACACCAAGCACCTTTCTAGCCATCTCCCTTACCAGCTCTGCTGTAGTTACCCAGCCATTCGGTAACTCTTCACTGCCACCCAGTGCCTGTCTTAACTTTTCCCTGAACTCCACCTCACAATTACCCTTTTTTCAATTTCCACCATTTGATCCTTGGTGCTACCCTCACACTCCTCCTCCTATTCTTGATCACCAATGTCATCCTACAAACCACCATCCTATGCTGCCTAACTACACTTTCCCCTGCCAGCACTTTACAGTCTCCAATCTCCTTCAGAGTGGCCCTTCTACATAAGATATAACCCACCTGTGTGCATCTTCCTCCATCCTTGTATGTCACCCTATGTTCCTCCCGCTTGTTAAAATACGTATTCACCACAGCCATGTCCATCCTTTTCACAAAATTCACTACCATCTGACCTTCTGCATTCCTTTGCTTAACACCATACCCACCCATCACTTCCTCATCCCCTCTGTTCCCTTCACCAACATACCCACTGAAATCTGCTCCAATCACCACTCTCTCACCCTTGGGTACAGTCATTACCACTTCATTCAACTCACTCCAAAATGTTTCTTTCTCATCCATTGCACACCCAACTTGTGGAGCATATGCACTAACAACATTCATCATTACACCATCAATTTCCAGCTTCATAAACATCACTCTATCTGACACTCTTCACCTCCAAAACACTCTTAGCATACTGTTCCTTCAGGATAACCTTTACGCCATTTCTCCTCCCATCCACACCATGATAAAACAATTTTAACCCACCTCCGATACACCTAGCCTTGCTCCCCTTCCATCTGGTCTCTTGCACACACAATATACCCACCTTCCTTCTGTCCATCATATCAGCTAGCTCTCTCCCTATACCAGTCATACTGCCAACATTAAAAGTTCCAACCCTCACTATCACAGTCCTAGCCTTTGCCTGCCTTCGGGCATGCCTTCCCCTCCTCTTCTCCTCCTTTGGTCAACAGTAGCCCAATTTCCACCAGCACCCTGTTGGCCAACAGTACTGGTGGCAGTCGTCATTAACCCCGGGCCTCGGCCGATCCGGTATGTATATCTGTACTGTTGTCTGCATGTATGATTTGGCAAAATTTTAATTTAAAAGTATAACTTTTAATTCTGATATTGTAACTATAACAGGATTATATCTGTAACAGTTCATCCTTTCTTGCATGAATGTTAGAAAATAAAAGGATTGTTTTTTTACACCAGTGAAAGCATTAGCCAGGGTAAGCAATGGCAAAGTCCACTGTTCATTGCTTGTTTCAGAAATGACTGAGAAAATAGATTCTGTGGTTGCTCTGGAACATCTCAAGTAAATGGAAAAAATAGACATTTGTCATGAGAGTTTCCTGAATCAAATCAGTAAGGATACAAAGAACATCTTTAGAATGCACAAGGAGTTTTGAATTTGACTAATACTGCTATCATATCAGGAGACTTAAGACACAGCATATTTAGTCTAGACTTTATGAGGTCTACAGTCAGACTCAGAACTCATAAAATTAATTGTGTAGCATATGATATGCAAATCACTCCAGCTATCTCATTAGCTAGAAAGCTATACATCAAAAATTTGCATCCCCTTTTCAAAACTGAAAAATGTAACTAACAGGGTAGTATGCATTATATTAGGTTGAGCATTGTAAATTAACCTAAGCACTACATTAACCATGTCTTTGGCTAACTATAGTACATTTTTTTTTCATACTCAAAAAAACTGCACAAACTTCTTAGATTTTGCAATCATATTTAACTCTTGTAACATGCAATATAGCTGCATGGCTTCTTTTACAAGTCTTCCACATTCAAAGGACTACTTACATCTGACATTTGGTTTTGGTTTTGGTGCAGTTCTTGGTGCACTAGAGCTTCAATTTGGATGCATATTTTCAGTAAACTCTCGCTGCAACTCTTGAATATCACAGGATTTATACTCTATACTTTCTTGCAAATGGAGTGTCTGTAGCACTTCTTGTTGATCGTGGTCATGAAGCTTCTAATTTGTGCTGCTTGTCTGGTATTCAAGGAATTATATCTCAGCTTTCTGCAATATTTGGAGACTGCCAGTTACCAGCTGCCTTTAAATTAAGCCAAATACGAAATCATACACCTTAACACTTTCACTGGTAGTTGGCTCAAAATGATCTAGCTAAGTGGAGACAGGGTGCTATGCTTATTGGTAAATGACAACCGCCATCACAGGCAATAAACAGTAATACATATACAATAAACACCAACCACAAGAACTAAAAAGTGAATAAGCTTCAAGTACAAGGCTATCTGCCCTTATGTGCCACTTTAAGCCTAGTCAATTTCCCTTTTGGTGCTTAAAATAACCTATCCCATTTGGTGTTACATTGGCCTTACTCATCTCAATGCCAATGATTATACATTACACCTAGTAACATTAACTTGGATCATTCCACAGACAATCTGAGGGGACCTATGTATGGGATAAAGCATTTAGGAGCTGCCTCTATCCATTAGTAGCACAGGGGGTAGTCCTGTGGAAAATGTTTTGTTTTCCTTCCACAGCTCCAAGTTGGGTATGAATATGGACAGGGATGAGCTCCGTTTCACATGGATGGGGACTCTAGAGCAGCGATATCTGCTGTGACATAAACCTGTCCCTCCAAACTGTTCTGTTGATATTGCAGTAGAGGTTTCAATCCCTAAACTTACCCTTTAACTGCACTGTGGCTCTACTGTACAAGTTTACAGTGAAAATATGCACAGAAAAATAAAATAATATTTAGTTAAGTGGATATATTATGTAAAGAAAAATCTGATCTACAGATTAATTAGACCTCTTAACTTTCCTCTTACTAAGAAATGCTGGTCCTGTGTAAGCAAGAGTTAAAAAAAAAATATTAAAAATATTCACAGGCAGAACACAGACCTTTTGCAGACGTATCACAAAGTTCTTCTAAGCATAAAACAATTAAGAACAAAGACCAACATCACATACATATACATTTCAATTTTGCTGATCTATTCCCCAAAAAAAAATGTGTATCTCTCTTTTTCTTTGTTCATCTTCCCTATAGAAGAAATTAAAATGCTTTTCCACCTGTAAAGAACAAAGGCTTAATTACATCAGACTAGAGAAAACAGTCTATCAATACCCAGGATGTCGACATAAATCTCAGCTCACTGCATTTTAATGTCCGTTCCCTTTCAAGGTTCTAGCCAAATATTTCTTTTAAGTGGACTGTGATGATATTTTTATGACCTGTTAATACGAAAGATCCAATCACTTAAAGAAAACCTATACTCAAAGACATGTCCTTATATACCCTTTTATTTAAAAAAAAAAAAAAAAAAAAAAAAAAATTAAAAGGTCACACTTTCCCATGACCTGGATAACATGCATTTTGCAGACCAAGCATGCTATTTGTAGAAAATATGAAAAGAAAAAGAAAAATATGTAACATTTTTAAATCAGTTTTTCTTAGTCTGGCATCAACCTCGGTACTGCACTAATAACTGGCAGGTGGTGGGGGAGTTTTCAAAGGGCCCTTACACCAAAAGATGAATCCCATAGGAGGGAAAAGCTCTTCTAGGGTTCTATTGCTAGCTAGGTCCTGGTGACCTGGAATGCCGCAAGACACAGAAGAACACGTAGACAGATGCATCACTTGTGCAGTGCACAATGTGGGCAAAAATATTTAAGCAAAAACCTGTAAATTTCCTTAGACTTGGGGACAGGATTCAAATTAACTTTGTTGTCCCTCTCCCAATGACACCAGGAGGGTTTCATTTAATTTAATAAATGAAAGTTGTGGCATACAGAGAGTTATGTGAATCCCAACTGAATATATAATTCCTACTTGGGGAATTCCATGAGAAATCCATAGTGACCAATGTAGTCACCTTACCAGTACAGTGACACAAAGCAGCGCCCAAGTTATGGGGAGTAAAAATTAAAGTTATGTACATATAATGCTATATCCGTGTTGTCTTCTACCATCCATCTCATGAGTATACTGGATCAGACATTGGCAACTTTTAGAATCTTGAATGCAAGGCCCAGCCTGCTTCCCTCTACCCATAATTCTCTTTGATCCCAAAGAACCTCAACCTGAGTTTCCCTGCCTGCATCCAAGACATCTCTCCACCTCCAAATAAAATGGGGAACAGGGAGAACAAAGAAAAGAAGACCAGAACACAGTATAAAACTGTACTTAAGAAAAGGCTCCTGACAGGTCAAATATAACCAACCAATCAAGAGCCCGAGAGCCATAAATGTGACAGTTTGGTAAGGGCACAGACAAAGGAAAGGTTGAGACAGACTGAAGACAACACAGATCTTGCCTTATATTAAGTACATAACTTTCGTGTCCGATGCTGTCTTTTTCATCCTCCACAACTCATGGGACTTATTTCCAAGCACAGGATATTGTGGAGGATGGTAGAGCCAAGGAAGTATGGGACCTAGACTGTAGAGCTAGCTTATAATGAGAAACAAAAATATGAACAGTACACCAAGCAGCTGCAGCACGAATATCAATTTCTGGAACTCTGGCAGAGAAGATGCCATGACTGCTCTAGTAGAGTGGACTTCAGGTTTGTGAGGTACACAATCTGATAGCCACCTGGATAGTGCGATCTTAGAGATGCCATCTCCCAGTTTGGCCCTGGAAAGAAAGACAAAAACCTGATCAGTTTTCCTTAAACGTTTGGTACACAGCAAATAAAACCTCAACTGGCAATGAACATACAGCAAATGTAATGTATATTAGCCTTTGTTCAAAAAATAAGGAGGAATACTGGCAAGTTAAAGTGGTCTGACTCAGGGCAGCTTACAAGGTCAGTATAAGGAAAAACATAGGACTGGTATGAAGAGGAACCTTGTTCTTATTTAAAGATCAGACAAGGTGGCTCACACAACAATGTTCTGAAATCCTCCTAGCTGATCACCAAAGGGAAAATAGTCTTCCAGAACAGAAACTTGAGATCCACTGAAGCCGACAGCTAAAAAAGGGTCAAGTCAGGGCATGGAGCAGCAAAGTAACCCCCAATGAGTCACCAGATCTCTCAACAGTGATCTAAGAAAAAATGTCCCTCATAAAAAAGCCTTAGAAAATTTCAGCAAAGCAACAGGGGTGTGGTTATTCCCCCACTTGAAAGTTAGAATTTGGTGAACACCATGGGGACTGTGGTAAGACCAAAACTGAAAGTGACTGGCTCCCAGCTGAAAGCACAGGAACCTCATGGCCTGCCTTGCTATTTTGATGTGGTAGTAGGCGTCCTGCAGGTCCACTGAGTGCATCCAGTTATACTTCCTCAAAACAGATAAAATGGACTGAACCGCGACTGTTGCTCGTCTTGTTTCCCATTAAAGACAAACAGGTGGGGTAGTTCGTTTGCATGCTTTATTACACAGAAACACATCAGAATGAATAGCAACAGTACAAAATATAAACAAATGATTAACTGACAGACTACACAGACATATGCTTACATCTCAACAGTTTACTACAAAATGGCAGTCAGGTTCGCATGTGCTCAGTATTTATCCACTTGTACAAGCCCTTAGAAAGCTTCTTAAAGGTGTACATACACATCTACAGTGACCATTCAGAATTTCATGTGTTTTACAAACTGGTTTGGATGACGGAGGACCAGAATGGGCCTTTTATTTAGAACCAAAAAGAATCTTGAATAGACACCAGATCCTAGCAGGTCTGGCGGGACTTCCTGTGTAACTTACTTTTCTAGCAGCTCTGAAATTTGTGTCTCTGCTGTCTTTCAATGACTGGGTGGGACTTTGGGAAATTCTTTGTTTTAAGAGGTTAGGAAACAAATGAAGTAACATATAATCTGGGTTTTAACTGCAGTAATAATTTACTGCACTTTCTGCTCTGTAGTGTTCTGAAAAATATTTTACAGTATCGACATCCATTTGTATGTGCATTCTCTCCTTTGTCCCTCCATTTGTGATACCCAAATTATCCAATTTAGTATTATGGGACAGTCAGAGCTTATACTAAGAAGCAATGCATATAAAGCAGAAGACAATTCTGAGTATGAAACCAGTCAGTCTTAACACACGTGCACAGTCACACGCACTCGCACACACTCCCGCATGCGCACACACACTCACACCCACACACACTCCCACACACGCACACTCCCACGCACGCACACTCCCACGCACGCACACTCCCACGCACGCACACTCCCACGCACGCACACTCCCACGCACGCACACTCACACTCACACACACTCACACTCACACACACTCACACTCACACACACTCACACTCACACACACTCACACTCACACACACTCACACACGTGCACGCATACACACACGAGCACGAACACGCACACACACGCACACACACACCTACTTACCTAGGGGCAATTTGGACCACAGCCAGTTTAACTATCAGCATGTCTCTGAGATGTGGAAAAAGTTACAACACTCCGGTGAAAACCCACAAGGTCAAATGGTGGACACTCAAACACTGCACAGAAGTTATCTCAGTCAGGAGCCTAAATGGTTGAAAGTACTGTGAGGCGGCAACACTACCACTGTGGGAACATGCCACTCAAAGCCATGCTGATAATTTCTGAAGTAAAATTTTATATGTATGCCAACATGCTTTGCAAGAACATAATACTTTTCAATTGTTACATAATACTGTTAATGGAAACCACACTGATGTTATCTGGGCAACTGTAAATATTTTTCTTCAGTCTGTATCAAATATAACAAAAATCTAAGCTGAAAAGCACCTGTGATTGATTTCTCTCTTTAAAGAGATCACAGTCATAGGGTTAAAACATCCAAGTTATAAAAACCGGTACAGAGAAGTGAGCCACATGAACAAAGGCAATCAGAATTAGTAATCACTAATCTTGTGAAACTCTTACCAGTCTACCCAAGTCCAGGCCTTCACCAGAGCCACACCACAAGAAGACAAATGACCTAAAATCTGAAATTTCTTCAATTGGCAGCTTCAAGATCTGAAAAAAAAAATGATTAATTCAGCACAAAGACAACTTCAATAAACAGCAGTTCTTGTACTTAATCTTTAGGCTACTCTCTTTATAGCTGTAATAGTAGTTATGGATGGACACTTTTTTGTATGACTACTCCACTCCGCTGGGCATTACACTCAAAAGAACTCAACCATTCTTCCAGAAAACTGCAACATCTTTTATAGCAAAACAACTCACTTGTATTTACAACCTGATACATGTGACACAATGGGCCAAATTCCAAAAGACTTGATTTCAGAGTAAGTCACTCCAGGACTTTCTCTCAGAGTAAGCCAGTTTAAATAATGCAAATGGCTTGGAAACCAATTTAACTTCCAGGTACATATTTTTTTTTCTTCTTTTTTAAGCATTTAAGACATTGAAATGGAATACAATATACACATGTGCCTCTGTCTCAGGTGACTCAGTGGACTGGGTTGGTAATTAGCCTATTTAGGCTCATATACTATGTAAGTTGAAACTAAAGGAAGCAATCCTAGACTACAGGACAAAGCTTATATCTATAATTTAACCTCTATACTACAGTGTCAACTACATGCTCATCCTCAGCAATCAGCTTCGACTTCCTCCTTTAATCTATTCTTCCAGCAAGTCAAGCCAGGTACAAGAAGATTCTTTCTTCACGAAATAAATGTTGTCACACTGCTTTAAGAAAGCCAGAGTACACCGCATTTCATCAAGAGACATTGTAGTAAATCAACTATGTCATGAATCCATAGTGGAAAAGGACTTAAAAACAGACTTGTACAGCAGTAAGGCAAAAATGCAATTTTCCATATGTTCAGTGAACTGCATTTACCTTCTGTTACTTGATCTGGACTTGTCCTGCCTTATCTATGCAATTGTTTTTCTGGCTCTATCAGTAACAAAAAAAAGTCTGATTTGCTGATTATAAATCTTTACTGAAAGTACAGTTCTTTGATAAAAAAAGAAAAGCAACAGGTTGAACAGATCACAGCAATCCCAGTGAACCCCACACAGATAAACAACTTATGTACGATCAAGGAATGTGGTTGCAGCCTTACAGCATCAAGGCAAATATTAAATGTGTGTACAAAGAATGTGTATGGGTGAATCAAACAATAAACACTAAAAATAATTTTACATAGGGAAGAAAAGCAGGTTTCTATACACACACAGATGTCCCATAAACCTCAACAATGGAGTCCGAGAGATTTAAGGAGTTCACACATATCACAGATGTGTAAAACCTTCACAGATGCAAAGCTCTTATTTTTAAGATACCAAAGGTCTGCAGATTGAAAACAGACACAGACGTACAACAGCAAATATTCACTATAGATGCAGATCTACAAATAGTACTCAAAGGTTAGTTATCCTGACCAGTGAGATCATTATTCCCTTTTGTTATTATACTGTACTACATTCTTCAACCTCGTGCCTGTAGAAGTTACTTCACCTTTTACTGTGCAACATTATCTTTGCTAAAATCCTCTATTAAGTATAAAGTCCTGAGGGGTAAGATGATTTGAAGGGGGAATGGTTCATAGGTAGGTACTAGGCTATCGGCCCACGGGCCTAAGTAAGCCTAGCCAACAAGGTTCCCTGGCTTACGCCACCCAAGAAAGTTAATTTCCTGTGCCCCTGTCAAGCAGAGCCACTCATCAAGATTTTTCTTGAAAAGTGCGAATGAGGAACTTTGCTTGACATAGATGGGTAGCTTGTTCCAGAGTATAGGAAGTCTCTGGGACAGGAATCTATCCCTCCATATTGTATTTAGGTCCCTAGAGCATGTAGCTCGGAGGGATTGGGATTCCTTTAGGTGCAGCATGTCCAACAGCTCTGGGTTTAACATAGCTTTATATGTTAGGCAGAGATCTCCTCTGAGTAGGCGATATGCTACAGAGTAAAGCTGGAGTTTTTTTGAGACAGTCAGTGTAGGGCATCTGTTTGAGGCCAGTAATCCTTTTTGTGAGGTACTTCTGCGGCCTTTCCAGCTGGTGCAGATGTCTTGTGAGGTGCATTCCAAAAGGGGCGTTGTACTCTATAATGGGTCTAATGAGTGCCGAATAGAAGGGAACAATGACATCTTTTTTCCTGGATGAGAACCCTTTTGTGATGTTGTGCCACATAGAAGGATTTTCGGACTACTGTGGAGATGTGATTATCAAAGGAGAGACTACTGTCCACCTGGGTCCCAAGGACTCTTAGCACACATTCAGAATTAAGCAGACTGCCGTTTATGTGGTAGTTCATGGGTACAGAGTTTTTACCAAAGGGGATGACAATGCACTATTTGGCATTGAGCTTGAGGCCATGCCTCTGACACCATGCATCCGTCTCAGTGAGGCCCTTCTGTAGGATGTCCACATCATTTGGGGACTCGACTATGGCTCCTAGTTTGCAGTCATCTGCGAACTTCATTAGCCAGAGGCCTTTTGCGTTAGCCTGTACCTCACAGAAGTAGATACCAAACAGGAGAGGTCCCAGGAATGAACCCTGTGGTACTCCACTTGTCACTGGCTTGAAGTCAGATTTGGAGTCTGCAACTTTTACAGTGTGGGTTCTGTCAGTGAGCCAGTTGGCAACCCATCTTGTGACACAGGGATTTATACCTAGTTTACAGTGAGTTTAGCTATAATTTCAGAATGGGGAATGGTGTCGAAAGCCTTGATGAGGTCAAGCTAGGCTGTGTGAAACACCTTACCCTCGTCTACGGCTTTGGTGACTGCTTCAAAGAAGTCTATCTGGTTTAGAAGGCATGACCTGCCTTTCACACACCCGAACTGGGTGGGGTCCAGAGTTTGGAGGTTACCAATGTCTTTGTTTAGGAGTTCCATGATAATACATTCCATGGCCTTGCAGAGCAGGCTCATAAGGCTAATAGGGCGATAGTTCCCAGGATCAGTGGTGGCTCCCCCTTTGTGGAGTGCAATAACTGTTGCTGTGCGCCATTCAGTGGGCACAAAGCCTGACATGAGACTATGACTGAACATGGTGCTCATGTGGGGAGCCAGTTCATTCTTAAGTTCTTGTAAAACGCAGCCTGGGATGTTGTCTGGTCCCATGGATGCTGTGTTTTTGATTTTAGGGAGTGCAGCTTTTACCAGCACAGATGTGATTACAGGGACTCTGCTTTCTTCCTGTATAGATATCGGCCCTTTAGGGGGTGAGAGGGGGGTAAAGTTAGCACTGAACTTATCTGCCAGGATGTTGGCAATATCAGTTGGTTCTGTAATTTTTGTGCCGTTGTGCTGTAAATCAGAGCAGATTTGGGTGTTGCTATTGAGATTCTTGACATAGCTATAGAATGCTTTGTGGTTGCCCATAGAATAAGTGGCAATTTTGTTTTCGTAGCTAGCTTTGGAGGATCTTATAAGGGATCTTAGCTTCTTACTGAGGCTGACCAGGGAGCTCTTCCATCATGGGATTTTACTCTCTTTTGCAACAGTTTCTTCCTTCTGTTGTAGTTTGTTTATGGCAGGGGACCACCAGATTGGCTTCCTGTTTTGGAGGATAGCATCTTGGTTCTGTTTGGGATAGCACGATCCATGCACTCATGTAAGTGCTTATAGAGTGCATTTGTGTAGGATTCAGCAGTCTTAACTGTATTGTCCATCTGCATGGGTTTCATGAAGTTCGCTACTTCTGTTTTAAGAAGCATGAAGTTGGCTTTGGAGAAATTTTTGGTTTCCTTAATGGTGGGTGGGGGCAGGATGCGGATATCTAGGGTGATTAGCTTATGTTCGGATCTGACCAACAAGGAGTTGACTTTGGGTGTGGAACACCAGTCACTCATGTTGGTAATGACTAGGTCTAGGATACTGTTGCCCCTGGTGGGGGTGTGGATAAGTTGATCCAGGGCACTGGAATGTATTAATTCCAGAAAGCATTGAGCAAAGGAGTTGGTAGAAGAGTAGTTTTCCCAGTTAATGGTGGGGTAGTTGAAATCGCCCATTATTACGGTGTTTGATTGAACCCTAATATTTTCTAGTATATCAAGAAAAGAGGAGTGGGAATCCTGGGGCATGGTGGGGGATCTGTAGCAAGCTACAATTTGGATTGCAGTTTTGCCCAGATTTGGTTGCCCTTGGATAACTTCAGATGCATTATGCTGTGCAACTAGCCTGGAGGTGTGGATATCCTTAATGAATATGGACACACCTCCGCCTTTGGTGTTCTGGTCCAGGTTAGATGGCCGAAAAGTGTGGTACGAGTTATAGCCTGGTAATGCAGGGGTACTCTCTAGAGCCTTGAACCAGGTCTCAGTCACTGCACAGATATCGATGTTCTCCATTTCAAGGAGTGCCTCTGGGCAAAAGTGACAGACTTCAGGAGTTCTTCTTTCAGAAGATAAAGATATGGTGAGTGTTTGTACTATTACTTTATTTCTCAAGGACTCGTGCCCTGATGCGTCTCTCACCAAAGCAGTTCACAAGCAAAATCCTAATAGTAGGCAGGCAAGATGACAAAGAAATGACTTTAGGTGCAAATGCCTAAAACAGAGTTCTGTACACAGAAACTCTGGCCCTGTGGTCACAGTCTTCAAATGATGATCTCTGCACCACACAAACAAAATACTGAGCACAGTCTCTCATCAGCTACTGCACCTCCCTTGAAAACTTCAGAAGCATTTTACTTGCTATATATCCACCCAAATTCTAGACAGGCTCACTATAAGAGTATCCCTAAAACAAACTAATTTGTGATCTGTGCTTAAGCAGTGCATGTAGACTATAGTGGAATTAAATGACAAATGGTTTAGTAGTGGTACTTAAGATACTCAGAGCACAAAGACTATAGTTGAATAAATCCATGCCTGCAGGACGGTCCAGCCAAAGGATTTCACCCCTACACAATAGTGGAAATTACATTGTCCCACAAAAGGTGTGCTGACTACCAACATTCCCAAAAAACTAAAAGCATTTATATCTGAATGGTACTCTAATAATCTGAAACAAACTGAAAATTGATAAAACAAAATGAGATAAGTTAGCCAAGCAATAGGTGTTGAACTGGCTGCTGGTTCCCTTTCCCTTCCAGGTGTAACAGATTTGCATAAGAAGTCTAAGGGTCTATATCACATTGTCGAATTATGACAATGTCGAAAGGCTAAAATGTCGAAAGTGCCGTTTATCAAAACTGTTCTTCTGGGGGGGGGCTGTGCCCCCCCCCACTAATTATATATATATATATATATATATATATATATATATATATATATATATATATACACACCAACTCCAAGATCGCACTACAGTGAGGAAAGGGCAAACTTTTCGCTGAATGGCACTTTCGACATTTTAGCCGTTCGACATTGTTATAACTCAACAATGTGATAGGAACCTGAGGTCTAATACTCATAAATCAGTTATATTCAAGAGTCAGAAAGTACAATTGTGCAAGTAAAACTACCATAACAGCAGATGGTCTATTGACAACTGCTGCAGTAGATTCAGCTACCTGGGTTATATCCTACCTAGGATATAACAGCTGTCAAGTGTCCAAAGATTCAGAGCACCTTCCACAGGCTCAAACCATTTGGCAGCTCAAGCTGAGCAACCTAAAAAAAAAAAAAAGATTTAAGCGCCAAGCCCTTCAGAGCTGTTATGCCAAATGAGACAGGGAGTCCAAGCCCTGACAGGGGAGTATACTAAAACGGGGGATGGAAGGTGGCAGCAGTCTTTCAAACACCTACTCTTATGGTAAGTTTACTTACAAAACTGTACTATATTCATCATATTGATCACTGTTGCAGTAGCCTCAGCTACATGAGTAGGTTAGCTTAGCTTAGCTTAAAATTTTTAGAAAGAGGAAGGGGAAGGGTTCAGGAACCCCTGGAGAATAGTTGTAGCAAATCCTAAACTATACCTAAAGAAGGAATCAAGCTTGTAGTGCTTTGTAAATGTATGTAAAGAGGGCCAGTTTGCTTCTTCTAGAATCCAACCCTTTCCAAAACACTGATAAACCACAGCCCTACTAATGTTAGCCTTGATCCTGACTGTAATAGTTTTGTTGAGGTGAGAATAGCTAAAGGTAATAGCCTGAGACATCCACATGGAAATAGTCTGTTTAGACACAAGTTGTTCCTTCTGCTTACCTGCACAAGTGAACAAACAATCCAAAAATCTGAACGACTTTACTTTGTCAACATAGCATCCAAGTTGTCTGTGGAAATCCAAGGCATGGAGTAGCCTTTCTCCCTTATTTTTGGGTTCAGGAAAGAAAACAGGTAGATGGATAGTAAAGTAAACTCTTTGATACCACTTTAGGCATAAAAAGGATTAGTTCTCAAACAAACCCGGCCTCTGTGGAAAATGAGACAGGGTTGACTCACCATAAGGGCTTGCAGCTCAGATACTCTTCTTACAGAAGTGACAGCAATCAGTAAAAGAGTTTTCCAAAGTGAAAACCACAAATTAGCCTAATGAGTTAGTCTAAAAGGAACAAGTGTTAGCTTCTCTAACACAAAATTAAGATCCCAAGGAGGGGCCACTGGTTTTCTTAGAGGCCTCTTGGGCAAAACCCATTTCAAAATATTTGATACAAAAATGCATTGAAAAAGGAAGATCAGGATCCAAGGGCAGATAAGCTGAAGTGGCTGACAAATAAACCTAGATGAAGGAGTACGAAAGGCCACAGGATAGCAACTTACAGAAATGTTGTAAAATCAGTGAAACATTAGCCCTGAATGGGTGCTAGTTATGTTGTTGGCAACAACTCAAAAGCCTTTTCCATTTACTAACGTATACTTTTCTAGTAGCAGTCTTTCTTGCCTCCACTAGTACCTGCTACACATCGTCAGTAAATAGGTGTCTAAAAGGAATTAAACCTTATCATCCAGGCAGTCAGCTGAGGTTGATTTGGGTTGGAGTGCATCAAACACCTCTATTCTTGTAAGGGAATATCCATTCTGTGAGGAAGCTTCTGGTAAATGACCCTGACCATTCTAAAAAGGAAGAACCACTGTTACCTGGGCCAGATGGGGGTATCCATAATGACCCTGGGGATTCCTTCTAAATCTTCAGAAATACCCAGAACATTGGTGGAAAAGCATACAAGAAAATTCCTGTGTCCAAGGAAAGGATAAGACATTCTGTCTTCTAGGCTTTCTTGCATGGAGTCCTGGACCAGAATTTTGCCAGCCAACTGTCCAGACAGGAAGCAAAAAGGACTACTTAAGGAACTCCCCACAGATGGATCTAATCCTGGAAGATCTAGTTTTGATTCATAAGGGTCTGCCTTTGTCCTGCTCAGCTTGTCTGCCACAGTTTTACTCTGATGGGATATAGGATGCCTGCAGAGTGAGACTGTGCAGTAAATCTAACATGACTTCTCTGAAAAGTAGGTAAGACCTGGCTCCCATTCCTTGCTGATGTGCTGCATCACTGTGGTACTGTCTGTAATAACGTGAAGTGTTTCAATGACCAAAGAGGATTCAGAGAAATGAGTGCCATGATTATAGCAAGCATTTATTTTATATCCATATGCTTACATCTTTCCTTGATGTCCCAAACATCTTGCACTTTCATCCCTCCAGATACTGCTCCCAACCAAAGTCCAAAGCATCGGTGGTGAGGGAATGCTTTGGAGAAGGGGAGACATTGATTTTTGGGATATTTGATGTCTCCATCATGTGGTTTCTCTACTGACAAATCCCAGAACTAGGATTTGAAAAGACAAAGGGTGTTGGCTCTGGGACCAAAGAGACTTTAGATACCACTGTAACTTTAGATACCACTGTAATCTTTCTTATGTGCAGTCTTGCCAGAGGTATCATGAGAATCATAGATGCCATGAGACCAAAAATTTAGACATACTCTCTTGCAAAGACTGAAGTCTGAGTGGAAACCCTAGAAATAGATTTATTTTTTTCCTGCGGAAGAATGGCTCTCTTATCTGAGGTGTCTAGCAGACACCCCAGGCACACACTCCCCTATGAAGGAGTCAAAAAAGACATGGATATTCTGTTGGAATCCCAGCTTGTGAAAGCTATGTCTTACCCAAGTGAAAGATTCTTGACACTTTGGAAGATTCTGTACAAATACTCAAGCCATCTAAATATGGAAAAATGTGGATATCCTATAGCCTGCAATGAGATGTAACTATAAATAGACACTTTGGTCTATCCACTGCTCCAAAAGAGCTTGAATAGTTCTTGTGTTAAACAAAGCACGATGAGGGACATCGTGGTCTGGACCTAGACAAGTGACGCAGTAAGAGTGTAAGTCCCGGTGTGGTATTTGTGTTCCACAGGCGAGACCATTAACAACTTTTTCTGACATTGGTTAGTGCAAGAAAAAAGGATCCCTAACAGGGCACTTAGCTTTCGAAGACTTCAACTTCAGTTCAGAAATGAAACTCAGGTAGCAGCCGACCGGCACTCATGCAAACTACTTCTGCTTTGGGCTCCACACCAAGAAAGACTAATGTAATGCCGTTGGCTGCCTTCCTTTATACCACTGATGATCTGACGTCAGTCTTCAAGCGACAGCAACTGACGCAGAAATACTAAATCTCTGGTATTCAGGCTGGCCAAGGACTACCCTGTCAGGGATAACCCAAATGTGATGACTGCAACAGTGAAACACGAAGAACATCTGATATTGTGATCCAAACACACAAAACCTTATGAAATGCCTAAAGTTTGGAAAAATAGGTATGTGACAAGCATCTTTTACATCTAGTGTTAACAAGAAATGTGAAAGAGAAAGAAGAGGTAAAAGATTGTGAAGTGACATTATTTTGAATATGGGCACTACCACAAACAGATTTTGGAAATAAAGATCCAGAACTGCTCTCAGGCATTTTTTTTTCTTTGGCACTAAAACTTCTTTGAATAAAACCCTTTCCCAACCTGGAAGTTGAAACTGGTTTTATTACTCCCTGGACAGCATGTGATGAAGGACAAATGGAAATAAAACAAGAGTCTGGTCTGATCTGGTGATGAGGAATTACACCATGGAAAGGAGGAATTTCCAACCACTGTCATCTGTAACCTTGATGAATGATTTTCAGAACCCATTTATCTGAAAAGTACAGTTATGTAAAAATCTTACCATAAACAATAGATGTCCTTCTCTTCACTGTTGTAGTATTCTTTACAATAGGGATCTTCTGCCAAGGGTAGCCTGATGTCTGGCCAGTATACAAAAGCCTTTAGGTTGTAATGGGTACGCTAAATGTCACATGTATGCTCCCCATGCACAGTGCAAGACATAAAGGTGACATCTGGACGTTCCATCCTCAGAACAGTAAGAAAGATAGTCCATGGAAACTAGTAGGTAAAAGGTACGGCCACAAGGAAAAAGGACAAAGGGGAGGAGGGAGGGAGCAAATACTGCTACAGTGAAGAGAAGGACATCTACTGCTATGGTAAGATTTTACACAACTGCACTATGTCCTTCCACATCACTGTTGCTGTATTCTTTATAATAGGGAGAGTGCAATAACTCAGGAAAGAGAGTGAGAGAAGGAAGGGCCAGCAGAGCCCTCTAGAAAGCCATGGAGAATGGCCCAAGCAAAACCAGCTGTGGTCCTAGAAAATCACATCCAACTTACAGTGCTTGGTAAAGGTTGCAACGTCCATCCTCTGGGCCAGTGATCAAGGAGTCTCAATCCTTACCACTGACTCTAGTGAGGGACATTTACCTGGGACAAAAATAGATACAAACAGTATTTCAGATTCAGTTCTCTGTACCAAGCAAAATTTCCCTTAAGAGCAAACTGTGAACACACACAGTCTTGGGGCTGGGTTTTCCTCTCTCTCACCAGGGCAAAAATAATACTCCCCACTGACACAGCTGTAGAGTGGAGTCCTCAGCTGAGTGTTCCAAGCCAAATCCTCCACAATCCTCTCTGTGAAACCAGTGCTGTGTCCCTGCTCCAAGTAGCTGACAACATACACACGGGAAAGGCTGGCACGGATTCACTTGCTGTGCCCCCTTCGCCCAAACTATAAGGTAGATACATTGCCACCAACCAGCTACTCAAAGGCTGTTACCAGGGTACCCCAATTATACTAAGCAAAATTAATACTAATACAAATGGTAGTGTTTGACCAATGCAGCAAGGGTTTCAGGAGTGGTCACAGTGTCATCAAACAAATACAAGTAATCTCAAAGTTTAAAATATTCTCTAAAAGACCAGCCACAACGAAATGTTAAATATATGCAATAATAAATAATAAAAACATAAAATACTAAATATCTATTTACAATAAACACCAGAGATTCAATTACAGAAAATATTAAAAATAAAACAGATGGATAGACTCACACCGATACAGAAAAACAGTACTCAACTAATCCCCTACATATTCCTGACTGATCTAAAGAATTACTATTCCCTGGTTACTTACTAAAACAGGACAAGATAAAGTGGGCAAGTGATCCTTTTTTGTCAGCTTCAGAAACAGACAGCACTGAGACTTCTGTCTCATCTAGTATTAAAACATCATCTCAGTGCTGGATTACAGAATGACATCACATACATCTGGGCATCTGCCTCTGGTTCCCACACTACCCCCTTTACAAGAAACTGAACCAGAATCTAGCACGTATGTGTCATCATACACACAGATAGAGCTTTGCTAAGATGTGTTATAGCATCTCTAAGCTCTAAAACAATTTCAATACCTTCTACCCTTCCATTTGGATAAGCAATATTTTCTAGTAG
Source organism: Protopterus annectens (assembly GCF_019279795.1). Taxonomy (NCBI): domain Eukaryota; kingdom Metazoa; phylum Chordata; order Ceratodontiformes; family Protopteridae; genus Protopterus; species Protopterus annectens. The sequence goes on from NC_056728.1 coordinate 1,432,531,772, forward strand.
TGGGTTGTCTGGCCTCCTCCAGGAGGATCCGAAGCACATCCTCAACAAAAGGTTTCTGAAGGTGATCAAAACCATATCACCCACAACGTCTGCTGAAGAGTGGACAGTTAGGGATGGAAGAGAGACCCCTTGTCTTGTGTGAGTAGGTCCACCCTGTAAGGCGACTTATGACGATTGCCTTTGGCTAGATGCAGACAGAAGAGGGAACCAATGCTGTCTGGGCCAAAAGGGAATCACCAGCAAGATTTTGGCAGCATCCTGTTTTATCCTGGACAGGACTTTTGGAATGAGAGGAAGGAGAGGGAAGATATGAAGAAACATCCCCTTCCAAGAAAAAGAGAGGGTGCCCACCTTCCAAGCTAGAGGACATGGGACTCTGGTGCAAAACAGAGGAAGTTGGCTGTCAAGAGAGGGCACAAATAGATCTACTTGGGGAGTACCCACTGGTGGACAATGTTCAGAAATACATCCCTGTGAAACACCCACTTGTGGGATTGTGTTATGCACCTGCTCAGAGAATCTGCACTATGTTCAGATCTGAGGGAATGTAAACTGCCTGAAGGGTCACCTGATACTGGATAGCTAGCTCCAAAACTTGAAGAGCTAACCAGCATAGGAGATAAGATCTTGTTCCCCTTAATTGTTGACATACCACATCACTGTGGTATTGTCTGTGAGATATTGAGGGGCCTTGGAAGGAAAAAAGAAAATGAAAACCTGAAAAGCCAGCAGAAGAGCCTCATCTCTGGCACTGATGTGGTCTTTCTTTTGTCAAAGAGACCAAAGGTCCTGCACCATCACAGAGTTTAAGGAGGTCCCCCCATCCCACATCTGAGGCATCTGTGAAAAGTTCCTGAGAGGGGACTGGAGATGTCAATGGAAGCCCTGAATTGAGGGACAACTGATGAATCCATCACTGAAGTTCCAGCTTGAGGCATGGAAGAAGAGGGACCAGAAAATCTAAAGGACAGGAATGCAGAAGCCAAACTGACATTAGAAAGCACTGGAGCTTTTTCATGCTAAGCTTGGCCAGAGGAAGCATAGGAATGGTGGAAGCCCTGTAAACCACAGCCCTCAGAAACTCCCTGGCTATAATGAAAGCCAGAGGAAAAAGGGATTGAAAGAAAGCAATAAAAGTTAAAGCCTTGGGAGGAGGCAGGAAAGCCAGCACTGGAACAGTCTGGAGCCTGCACCCCAGAAAAACATGACCCAGAGAAGGAGTCATGAATGTTTTTTTTAAATTTACAGTACACCCTAGGCTTTGCAGGAGAGAAATAGCAAAGTGTAGAGGCTGAAGTAGAATCTCTGGACAGGAGGTCTGAATGAGCAGGTCATCCATGTAAGGAAAGACCTGTATCCCTCTCAACCTGCAGATATAGCAATCACAGAAGGGAGGGTTTTGTGAAGGCCCTTGGGGAAGTAGAGAAGCCAAAGGGCAAAGTATGGAACTGAAAATGCCACAAAGCAACAGAGAACTGTAAAACCTTCCTGAAAATTGGTTAAATAGGCTTGTGTAGATAAGCATCCTTGAGATCCAGGGAAACCAGAAAAGCCTGAGGAAGTAGCAGAGGAAACAAGGTTTGAAGGGATAGCATCTAAAAGACAGGGACCTTCAAAAAGATTTTTAGTTGAGAAAGATCCAGAATGGGTCTCCAGGTGCCTTTTTTCCTGGGGACCAAGAACATTCTGGAGTAAAACCCTTTCACCATCTGAGGAGCTAGAACTTCTTGAATTGTTCCCTGAGTCAACAGGCCCTAAAATACCTCTGGAAAAAAAGGGCAACTGTTCCCGAGGAGGCTAAGGAATACCCAAAAAGGGGAGAAGAGGAGATTTGCAAACTATGCAATAACCCTGGCACATTATAAAAAGAACCCAGGGGTCTTAGGTGATTTTTAACCAAACAGGAAGGGGCAGAGAAAGAAGTAAAGAAAGAGGAATGTGACTCAGAAGAACAGGGTAAGGACAGTCAGACAGCACCTGGTTTTGTCAGGAAAAGGAGGCTTATGAGAAGGAGTTTGAGTGGCCTTAGCAGGAGGAGTCCTTCTACCACAGTTTACCTTTGGGGGGTGAGCGAGATGATCTACGGGCAAAGGCAGGTTTGTTACTATAATTCCTCTGAAACCTGGGTACAGTGGAAAAAATGTTTCAATAAGGTCTTACACTTTTCTGCAGGGACTTTGCAGCACAACCACACAAATGCTTACTATCCAGAGAAGCATCCATCAGTTTAGCCTTGATATCACTAGATAAAGGCTGAAGCCTGAGCCAGGAATACCTCCTCAAAACAGATCCAAAAGTATCAGCTACATCACAGCTGCATTTAAAGGAATGGCAAGCTACTAGGGAGGGCATCCCTAGCAAGGCAAGGGCAGAGGTCTTCTCCTCAGAATCAGGGAGATCTGAAATACCTTCAAAGGCTTGAGAGAGAAGAATCAAAACATATCTGTCTGATAATTAACAGATCTAAAAGCTAGGGTAGCAGTAGTAGACACCTTCTTACCCAGCCTCTCCATAGTTTTGCTATCCTTATCAGATGGAAGCAACTTAGTGGAAGGCAACAATTTGGAAGGTTTATTAGAAGCAACTGAGTGACAATACAGAAGGCTCAGCAGAGGGTCACTTATAAAGAAACTTGCAGTCATCAGGCAATTTATAAAACCTAGCATTTTTGGGGAGCAGAGGGTTGGGAATCAGAAGCCAGAGAAGCAATGGAAAAAGAATCCAGAGAGGCAGCATGAACAAGAGGAACAGCAGAGGGCCTAGGAGACTACCTATAGAAGCTCACAGTACCTCTTCTGAACAGATACCTGAGCACAGTCCCATCTGAAAAATTCCATCATTCTGGAAATAGTGTCACCAAACAAAATTTCCTCAAAAGGAAAGTCAGGACTGATGAGACTCTTCTTCCTCAGAACCATAGTCAAATGGCAAAGGAATCTGAGAGGAATAAGTCAGAGACTCATCAGAATCAGCACCATGCTTAGAGGAATCCTGTTCCCTGGACTTCTTAAGAGGGGTAGAAGACCAAGGAGCATCAACAAACAGAAACCCCGTGGAGGCTTAAGAGCCATAAGGGCATTAAACAGGCCTTGAGTGAAGTTTTGCCATTCATTCTGAGGATCTTTAGGAGCAAGTGAAATGCATTTAGCTTTCTACTTCTTTTCAAGTGGGATGTCAGCCTTAAACAATGTATGTGGCTCTGACAAAACTATTATTGTAGCCAGAACCTCTTCCCTCACTAATATCTGAGGAACACCCCTAGGCCCTTCACAAATTATCAGCTGTAGATCCCACTGTACATCCGAAGCAGATGTCTGCAAGGCCTCCGTAGACGTGCCTAAAGTTGGATCCATGCTGGCTTCCAAAGCATTCATGGCAGGGGAATCTCAGAAGGAAACCAGACAATCCTCTGGGCTTTCACCAGCCTCAAATGAGACATCCAGTGGAGGTTGTTCAGCCAAATAATTAGACGGAGCTTTCTTGGTCTTTTCTTTGCAGGCGGCTGACCCTTGGGCCAGGAAGATCCTTCCATACCATCTTTAGCCAACAGTTTAAGTCGCCAGATCTCCAAGTAAATAGCTAGGGCAGAAAGCTAATTATGCAATGTCTTAGGGAAGAAAGCTTAACCAATCTCACAAGAGGTATGGTCGTGGGAATTGCTTAAACAAGGCAAACACTGCTCGCGATGATCATTATGGAGAATCTGTCTACCGCACTGGCATTTCCCCTTTCTGGATGACATGAGACCAACAAATGGAGCAAGTCAAAACAAAGATAAGAAAATCAGAAAAACCCAATGAGGCACCAATCTGAAAGCAGTAAGGTAGCCATCAGATGAACAAGTGTTCAGACTGATGACTGAAGAAAGCGTTTGGGCTAGAGGAAAACAAGTTCTAAGAATGGTACATCCAGATGTCACATTTATGCCCTACGCCATGCGAGGGGAGCATGTGTGTAAAGTACGGCATACCCATTACAACCTAAAGGCTTTTGTATACTGGCCTGTCACTGGGCTACCCATGGCAGGGGATCCCTATTGTAAAGAATACTGGAACACTGATATGGAAGGACATCTATCTGTTGCCAAAGACAAGAGTGGAGATTCACATTTTTGGAAGGAAACAGGGCTGCCAGGAGTTTTCTGAATTATTTTTGGAACTCCCTTACCATTTCTTCTTAAATGTCTGTTTACCTGCATTTTGTTGAGAAGGTTTATTTTGCATATTTATTTTGCCAAAATTGGATAGAAAGTTAGAGAATCTATTAAAAAAAAAGCTGAGAAAATACAAAGCGAACTGGACGACCAGGAAAAGTCAAATTTTATTGAGCGCATTCGTCAATTTTTAACTATGAAGTAGTCATAGTTAAAAATTGACGAAAGCGCTCAATAAAATGTTACTTTTCCTGGTCGTCCAGTTCACTTTGTATTTTCTTAGTTTTGCTCCTTATGGTTTACAAAAAAAAGCTGGAAAAGTAGGGGCTCCCTGCATCAACGTACTCCTTTCATTGTATGTTTTGATCACATCTGCAGCAAAAGAACCAAAAAATTAAATCTTTATGCAAAAGAGAATTTAAAATCTCATTTTTTACATCACCTGGGACGTTCTGACAATGCAACTGGTCAAATCTCCTCAAAATAGTACCAGTGGCCATAGCCCTGAAAGAAGTATCATCTTAGTCATGTGCACACACTGTAAGCAATGAGTATTGGTGTACAACTGAAGAAACTAAATTATTTAAAGCAGATTTTTCCTCAAGAAAGAACTGCAGACAAAACATCCCTCATGCTTTCAAATTTAGTCGGAATATGCGTTAACGTACAAGCCTGACAATTCAAAATTCTGAAAAGCAATTGCAGAAGCATTCACTTTTTTCCATATACTTAATCTTCCAATCTGTATCAGAAAGAGTAGGATTATAACTAACTTAATGTTTAGCAGCAGGATTAACTAAAGCTATAGCTACTGGGGTCAGGTTTAGAAACAGAGTATAAAAATGCAAAACACTTTTTAGGAGCAGCTGGTTGACTATAATGGAAATTGCAGGCAGTGACACACATCCTCCAAACCTGACAGAACTGGAGGACTGGGAGAAGTTTCCAGAAATTCCTTATGTAACAGTTAACATTCTCTGTGGGACTAGGAAACCTCAGTGCTCTCCCACTGAAAACACGGGCACATTCTGGAAATAGTCTCAGAGAAAGAGACTCTCCCAAAGAGAATCAGAAACTGAACTCTCTTGAGAGTCTGAATAAGAAATATGAGGAGAAAACCCTGTATCTGTTCTTTCATCTTACCGTCCACATTCAGAATCTTGAATCTCTTCAGGAAAAATGGTATTCTTCTTTCCTTTACCAGATAAGGCCTTACAAGAAGGATCAATAGCTTGAATTAACAACCTGAGCCAGACCCAGTTAAACTGCTCCTGTCTATGGGATAGCAGATGCACGTTTGGTTTTCCATTTCTTTTTGACAAGAAAAATGGGGCCAACAGTGTCATTAATAGCAGCATCCTCTTCAGGGATGGGCACAACATTCTGACAAATCAGGAAAATCTTCCCTGTTCCCTTTCTCAGAACAGACAAGAATGGCTCTCCTTCATCTAGTGAGGGGACATCAGCAGCCACAGAGGACTTGGTTAATTCCTGGTCCATAGTGGCTGTAAGTGCTACACCAGAGGGATCCAGGGCAAAAAAAGAGAGAGTGGTCTGAGGAACAAACAATGGCCACAACAGTCATCCATCTGCTAGCCTGCTGTTGTGGCAAAGACTGTTTGCTTAACTATTTCTTTTTGTGGTGGGAATTAGGACTGACAGTAGAACCTGTGTTTGTTCTATGATCAAGATGAAAATGGTGCCTCTTACCTGGGAAAAGCAAGAGGCAAAACCCGGTAAAAGTTAAAAGCATTTAAATGTCACTTTTTTCACGCAAAAACACAGTAAAGCACTTTAAATCACTTTGCCAACCACAAAGGTAAAATAAACAAAATTTCAACAAAAAAAAGTTTGTTTTAATTATGTAACTAACTTGGACAGGAAAAAGTGCTGTCTTATTAAAAACTACAATACAATCTCATGACAGTCCATTAAAACACAAACTCCTACTTTAAAAATAACTTTTCTTGATGGGGATGTATTCTCTTTTCCTTCACACTTGTGGCTCAAGAACATTCCCCTTTAGAGCACATTCCTTGTAAGGTTTGGCAGAACTTGGGTGTGTTCCTCTCACGATAGTCACAGCATAGGATGTCAATTCAGTGATGGGACAAGGAGTGTAAAGTATTCAAGTGGTAAACTGAGGATTTGCCCACCCTCAAAAACTCGACTTTAGTTGCTGCCGATGCCGGAATGAAGCTGTTGCATTATGTTTAGACTAAGGCTTTAGGCTGATTCCAAAAGCTTGTTAGTAGCAACTGAGCCATGCTCATGTAGTCTGACACTAGTTACTGTTATTAAATATAAAAATATCTGCCCTAGAGTTCTGAAGTACCATTTCTGCAAAATAATTCATAATGGCTGAAACCATACCCCTCAATCTGGAAACAGCAAAAATCTGGACAAAGGCCCATGAAAAATAGGTACAAATCTGTATGCTGATTAACATTAACATTAAATTTACATACATAATTACGTAACTCCACCCACTTCAATGGAACTTTGGGATACCAACTTTCAAATGCAAACTGAAGAACAGACAACAAAAATATGGCCCCAGCCCAGACCCTGTAGTAAATGGTAACCATTTTTTGAAATGTGTCCCAATGATGTTCACTGGGAAGGGAGAAGACTATGAACACCTTAGGATTCTGTTTTTGGTGACTTGCAGTATGTGGGCTTTGTGGTAAAAATAGAGCATTTAATGGTAGGCAATATTCTAATCTTGGCAAAAGAATATTACAGTTTGCTAGGACCTCTACAAGTCATTTTCCATTGCCTACTGATCAGTGGCATAGCTTGAGTTTGTGCCGTCTGGGCCAGTCTGAGTTTGCCACCCTTCCTCCCTCACAAAATCATGATGGAATGGGGCCCCCCCATACACAGCCTTCCCCCCTGCAGCCATTCCAATATCCCATTACTTGGCTATTTCGTCCCATTTTCCATAAACACTGTAATGTGCGTACTGCTTTACTTCTACCATGATTATTTGGATTTCATTTAAAACTTTTATCTTACATTTTATATCACAAACACTAATAGACATCTGCTAAACAAAGCAATATAGTCTCACAATGAAAATAGACTTGGCATTAAAACCTCTCTGCCCTTGAAACTCACATTCATTAAAATAGCATTGAAACCAGATTCAAAGAAAATGCATCTGGCCAGTGATGGATAAATATCACCTTTGGGCTGTTTTCAAATCATAGGCCCCTTGCACATGAAACATACATGTGTTCTTTGATACACCTTCCTGATTGTATTAAATTACATTCCTTTTATAATACAGCACACTTGTTAGGGGTGAGTTTTAAATTTGTTTTGAAAATGTTTCCAGTAAACAATGAAACAATAATGACAAAACTGCCCAATTCAGAACATTTCCATCATAAAAGTTTACTCAAACTTCTACAATCTGCCAGTATCAGTAAATATGCACAATCTCTGCAGAAGTAAAAGTCATCTAAATAATTCCACATTAAAGAGATATGTAATATCAGTAACTAATGAAGAAATTGCTGCTAGCAAATAACTTAATATTTCATGGTTTCATCAAAAAATAAAGTGCCTGTTGCCCTTGAGGAATAAACTGCCTATGTTACATTAAACAAATGATAAGCTAGTAATATTACAATAGGGAATGGATAGCAATTGGCAAACCGACAACAGGTTCATAGTTACTAAGTATCTCCGCCAAAGAGGACATTCTCAGAACTGCAACATCCAGCTCCTTTAAAAGTACAACACAGTACAGTATCAGTAATCTATCTACATACTGTGGGAGTAGAACCCACAGCCTTCTGCATCAAAAGCAAGCGTTCTACCCTGTTGTGCTACTAGCAACACAGACCTGGCATAAGCAGCACTAAACTTCTCTCCCCCTGAAGAACTATGCAGCATAAGAAATCTGGAAAAAGACAATTTATTTGGGGGGGGGGCACATTTCATTTTAAACACTGCTTGTATAATCTTAGAAAAGCTTCTAGAATAAAATGTTCTGCGTTACCATGCTTTTCCTGAAAGATAGGAAGACTGAAACTTAAATGGCTATCATTACTTTGTGAATTCAGTTCTCACCGATTTGCCAGAAAACCACAAATTTTAAGAGGAACAGACCAAAGGTATGTGCCAAACATTACAGACATATACACTTCAGTAAACTGTGATCACATTCTCCTGCAGTTAAGTAGTGTAAGCATACGTACGTTAGTTTCTCCTGCCTTCACATTCTCTGCAGCTGTTATGTAAATAAAAGAAACTGCAACACAAACGTTAAGCACACATAGCTGTTGCTGGGTTCTGCTATTCACAGAAATGTTAAGCACACACAGGAAATAACGCACGTTTCTGCTGCCATTAAGTAATAACATTCAAAATAAAAAAGCTGCTATGTAATCACATAAAAGTTAAGCTAAGTCTGTAGCCATTAAATATATAAAATAAGCACACATATGTTTGTAGCTGCCGTTAAGTAAAACTGTAATCACATTCTAAATAGAAGCTACTAATCACATAAAACCTAAGCCTGCAGTTGTTAAGTAAATAAAGAAGCTGCTGTTTGTAATAGGTTTTTTAACTGGAGGAGGAGCCGAACACCAGTAAAAGTAATCACATTCTCACAAGCTAATGCCTACTGTTCAGTAAAAAGTAATCACATTCTTCTGCAGTTACGTAAAAGCACACACACACATACGTTAGTTTCTCCTGCCTGCAGCAATCACATTCTCTGCAGCTGATAAGTATCAAGTAAATAAATAGAAGAAACTGCTGCTGTGTTCTGCTAATCAAATAAACATTAAGCACACGCAGGAAATAAATAAAAGAAGCTGCTGTAAGCACACACATAGGTTTCTCCTGCCATTAAGTAAAAGTTAACCTACATTTATAGCCACTGCTAAGTGAAAGTATGCAGGTCTTACACATGTATGTTTCTCCTGCCGTTACGTAAAAGTAAAAGTTAAGCAAAGTCTGCACTTTGCAGCCATTAAGTAAACAACATGTACATTTGTAGCCACTGTTAACTAAAGTATGCAGCCCTTAAGTAAGTAAATAAAATAAGCACACCATACGTATGTTTGTAGCCGTCGAAAGTAATCACATTTTAAATAGAAGCTGCTGCTAAAGCTAAGCCTGCAGTTGTTAAATAAATAAAATAAGGACATGACCTGAGCATCCAAGTGCTCCGGATTTTACGGAACGCTCTGCATTTAATGACGAGCAAAGCCACTGTTTCTCTGTTCCACGTTGAACAGCTGTGGCTCAGCTACATGCATTCTGACTGGTTTGTGTACAGCAATTATTGCCAATCGGCACTGCGGTATACAAACCGATGCACAGCTGTGCTGCCCTTCCACATTACACAGCACTGGCTGTGCTCTACAGTTTTTGATTGGCTCGTAGACTGCATTTACAGCCAATCGCGAATGCGGTGTACGAGCCAACCAAGTAATGCATTTCAGGACAGGAGCCAATGAGAGCTCCCCAATACAGGTCAATTACATTCTGCTGTGGACTGAAAATGTTGGGACTGGGACTCGGAAGCCAGGAGAGGAGTCAGCAAGCTGAAGGGATTTCAGGGGCCTTGCTGTGGTGGATCAAGATCAGTCAGATGGTCACTAGTAGGCTGAGGTTTGTGTTGCTGCCTGCTGGACAATCAAGGCTGATCAGATCATCGTTTTGGATTAAATTTCATACTGTATGGAGACTGAGTCTGTGGATTATAAGCAGAGGTAATTGCTTTATAAATGTAGCTGCAATGTTACCTCTGCAAGAATTTCTATCCTTGAGAACTTGTATGCTAGCAACTTTCTAAGTTTATAAGAGTAATGTTTACTGTGTCTAGTTTTGTGCTGCTTGCCCCTAGTATGTCTGTTGTATGCCAACACAGATACTGTTATTCTAGCAATATTTCCAAGTTTATCAGAGCAATATTACTAAGTTTATAAGAGCAATATTTAAAGAGTGTCTATTTTTGTGCTGCTTGTCCCCCTATTACATTGGGCTTTGTCCACATTTCTTGCACTAAGAGGTTGAGAGGTATGTCAGGATGGATGTCCAAAGTGAGTTATTTATACTAATGAGATGTTTTAAAGTAGACATGATGCTGTTTAACTTGGTCTAACTAAAATCATCTCTGTGACTTGTAATGTTGGTTTAGAAAATGTAATACATGTGAGTTTTTATCTTTGTAAAGTGCTGTTCCATTTACTTATGGTGTGGATATGGTATTGCAGATTATAAAAAAAGAAGTTATGTACTTACCGTAACGTTCCATGTTTGTAGTCCATCTCACCTATGCTCTTGCTGGATGGGTTCGGAGCAGATATTCGGCTCCGACTCGGACGATACTAAAGCTCGAGAGCTTTTATACTGGCTCGTGGCTAGCCCCTATCCCATGGTGCCTCATGGCAATTCCCCAGATCTAGTTTGCAAGAAAGCAATAAAAACCTATCAGGTAAGAGTAGTCTACGAGCTGTATAAATACAGCAAAGGATTAGAAATATAATCCATTGCAGGTGGACAACAAAGGAACAATGTCAGGCAGCACCAAAAAGGTCTACCAGATCCCCCAGAAACAGGAAGGGGGTTGGAGGGAGGACTACAAACATGGAACATTATGGTAATAATGTTATGGTAAGTACATAACTTCTTTATGTTATGTAGCCCTATCTCGCCACAATTCTTGCTGGATAGAACACCGTCCCTAGCACCTTTATCCCAGGTGGCTCAAGCGAAGAGACCTTTCAGCACAGTGGACCCAAACGATGACCTGCCCCGGGAGACCAAATCCAATTTGTAATGAGTGACAAACATATGTGGTCTTGCCCAAGTAGCTGCTGCACAAATAGTATCAATTGGGAGCCTACATCTAAAGGCACATGATGTAGCTACAGACCTAGTAGAGTGACCTTTAACTTTGACAGGTAATTGTCTACCAGCTTTGTTGATAAGCAAAGGATAAGCACTCCGAAAGCCATTTTGAAAGAGTAATCTGAGAAACAGGCAAGCCTTTCCTTTTGTCAGAAAAGGAAACAAAAAGTTGATCAGATTTCCTTAATTCTTTAGTCCTATGTATATAAAACACGAGTATTCTGTGTACATCTAGCTGGTGTAGTCTATACTCTGATTTATTAGAGTGATTTGGAAAAAACACAGGTAGCTCAATGGTGGTATTCAGATTGTGCTCTGAGCATACTTTAGGAAGAAATTAAGGGTTTGTCCTGAGAGCGACTCTATCCTTGTGAAAGATAATGTAAGGAGGTCGAACAGTTAGAGCTTGTAGTTTTGAAACTCTCCTAGCAGATGTTATGGCTACCAAGAATAAAGTTTTCCATAACAATTTTAGGTCTGACGATGAAGATGGCTCAAAAGGTGCAGACATCAAAGATGAGAGGACTAAGTTTAAGTCCCAGGGTTCTAATGGTGGTTTTATTGGAGGCCTGAGAAGAACTCCTTTTAAGAAAGTTTTACACAAGGAATGCTGCATGATTGGATTTCCCATGAAACCAAAGTGGAAATTGGAAATAGCAGTTAACTGAACTTTAACTTTAGCGGTTGCCACTCCTTCATGAAAAATTGTTGCTAGGAAGGATAAAATGGATTCTAAAGGAGCCGTATATGGCTCTAAGCCCCGATTCATAGCCCAAAGGGAAAACCTTTTCCATTTGCTAGAATACAGTTTCTGAGTGGAAGGTTTATGGGATGAAATTAGGATGCGTTTGACCGCAGGGGATAGAGGAATACACCTGGCTATTTGTGTAACTGGAGCAGTCATGCTGTCAATCTGAGGGTGTGGATGGAGGGAATGAACTGTCCTGATTGATGAATCAGGATATCTGGAGATGGATCCAGAATCCATGGTTCCTCCAAGAGGTAGGGCCATAGGAAGGGAAACCAAACTTGTCGAGCCAGTAAGGAGCAAAGAGGATCAAGAAACTCTTCAACTGTCTTGCTTTCTGTATTACTTTGGGGACGAGTGGAAAAGGAGGAAAGGCATAGAGAAGTCCAGGGGGCCAATCGTGAACTAGAGCATCCCTGGGTGACATCCACAGATGGGGAATGAGAGCAAAGTAGCTGCTGCATTTGGTGTTCAGATGAGTGGCAAAAAGACTGCAGCAAAGCTGGCCCCATCTGTGAAAGATCTCTTTCACAACCACTAGATTCAGGGACCACTCTTGAGGCATCAGAATTGCTTGGCTGGGTTTGTATGCTATTACTTTGGACTTTCCCGGGATATGCTTTGCTACCAGGAAGCGCTGAGTATCCATCGCCCATTTCCAAACTCTTTAAGGCCTCTCGACAAAGCGGGTAAGACTTGGTTCCCCCTTGCTTGCTTATGTACCACACGACAGACATGTCTGACTGAATCTCAATCGTTCCGGTGGGAAGGGAGCTTTGAAGTGCTTGCAACATATACAGCACCACTCTCATCTCCAGAACATTGATGTGCAAGTGGTTCTCGTGGTTCTGCCAAGTACCTTGGACTGTCATTACCAGATAATGCCCCCCCCACCCTATGTGGGAAGCGTCCAAGGTCAAAACTGCTTTCTCTTGGAGAGGGACAAGTGGACGACCTAGGACAAGTTGTTTTGTGTGTAACCACCATGTCAGATCCTTTCTGCATGCATTTATCAATATCTGGTGAGACAATGGAAGGTCTTGCATCGACCATTGTGCAAATAGCAGCCATTGGAGAATGCTCATATGTAGATGAACAAGAGGAACTAATAGGATGGCGGATGCCATAGTCCCTAGGACTTGAAGGACTACTCTGGCCTGAACTCTTGTTTGTTTGGTAAGGATCTGACCTGACTGCATAGAGATTCCACTCTTTCCTGTGTTAGCCTTACTGACATGGTGGTTGTGTCTATTTATGAACCTAAATATACAATGTGCTGCGAGGGAGATAAGACTGACTTTTGCAAGTTGACAGTGATGCCTAGACTGAAGCACAAGGATAGAGTCTCGTCCCTGGTCCTTATTAGTTGATGCTTGGTGGTAGCAGCGAGGAGCCAGTCATCTAGGTATGGAAACACCTGGAATCCTTGAAGTCTCAGGTGAGCTGTTACCACTGCCATGCATTTGGTAAACACTCTGGGGGCTGTAGTGAAGCCAAAGGGCAGTGTTCTGAACTGAAAATGACTGGCTCCCAGCCAGAAGCGCAAGTGTCTCCTGGAGCGCTTGTCCATTTTGATGTAGTAGTATGCACCCTGGAGATAGACTGAGCACATCTATTTGTCTTTCCCGATAAAGGGAAATATCGACTGTAGAGTGACCATTCGGAACTTCGATTTTCTTACATGCTTGTTGAGCCTGCTGAGATCTACAATTGATTTCCAGTCCCCCGTCTTTTTTGGAACTAAAAAGAATAGAGAGTAAGTTCCGGATCCTACTTGCTCTGCGGGGACTTCTTGGATGACTCTTTTTTGCAGCAACGAGATGACCTCTGATGTTGCACGGTCTAGTTGGATGGGTGGTATATGTCTGGTAGAGACCGGTTTGTTGAGGGTTCGGAAATGAAGGAAACCAGATAACCTCTGGATACTATTGTGTGTACCCAATGATCTTGAGTGACAGTTAGCCAGGCGCTTGGGTACAATGATATACAACCCCTGACTGCCTCCAGAGACGGACAGTCGGGCAACCCTTCATGGTCGATGGAAGGGACGGATCAGAGAAAGCTTCTCTGTCTCCCCGATGTTGCAGACCTCCTCTGCTGCAAGGGCGGTGTCTTCCATTATATCCTCCCCCTCTGCCTCTGGGGGAGGGTTGACCTTGTGCCGGAGGGAAACCTTTTTGGGATTTACAGAACCACATTTTCCCTCCTGTATTACCCTTGGGATAGGGTCTGGACGGGAGAGAGAGAAACAGACTCTGACGGCAGACGAGGTTTTCCCTTCCTGCTCGCACCTAGTCAAAGTCTCTTTCACTTGGGATCCAAAAGGAGATGAACCATCAAAGGGAACATTAGTGATGGAAGACGAAGGATTCTGTAAAATTACAAAGACGCATCCACGAATGTCTCCTGAGGGATATTCCTGCTGCGGCTACCCTACTCGCTCCATCTGCCGCATATGAGATCACCCTCATGGAGGACTTAGCTATGGAAGTAAGGGTGGAAAGCTGCGTGGAAGCCTTATCCATGGAACCCAGAGCTACTGAACCCTGGAGGGTATTCCCTAACTCTTTCAGGAGATCCCTCTGAAGACAAGTAAAATGAGTCAGGTAATTCAGCGATCTTAGTGTAAATGCCGCTGAAGAAAATGTACGCTTCCTGTGCCTATCCATCATCCTGGACTCCTTGTTAGGAGGATGGATATTAGAAGACATCTCAGATAATTCCTTCTTGGTGGCCGCTGCTACCACCATAGCATCAACTGGGACTCCCTTACTAAGGAAAGACTTGTCCTCAGGTGCTGTCATATATTTCTTTGGCCTCCTTGGGATGGCTTCCACTGAATCTGGAGAGGTCTATGCTTTCTTGCGATATGACCCCCAAAAGCTGGTCATAAGGCGGCGTCACCCAGGAGGTGGAAGGTCGGGAGCCAAAGGCCTCAAGATACACTGATTTATCCTCAGTAGGGTTAGAGGTCTTCCAATCACCCCGCTGTCTAAGGATTTCTAGGATGTCAGAAAAAGAGACATCCTCAGAGGGGGATCTAGGGGACCCTTCTGATTCCTCTAAATCAGTGTCTGGTGTGACAGACTCAGGTGAGTCGACATGCTTCCTCTTACACAGCCTCTTCTGAGGGAGCTCTCCAGTGGGATAATCTGGGGAGGTCACTGAAGAGGGGGCACTTCCAATGGGGGCTACTTGGGCCTCTGGTTTCCTACGCTGTGGGGATGGCAGGGGGGAAGAGGTTGCTGCCTACTGCTGGTGGGACACCAGTTCCAGAGGAATGGCTTTGGCAGAGGATAAAGCCTTCCCTACAGCTTCGAAAGCCTTCCCCCCACTGCTCCGAAGAAGACCTCTACTCCGAGGGAGTGGATGGTCGACTCCTAGCAAGAGGGAGAGAGCCGAGCTGAGCTGAGTCGAGCCGAGGCTCCGAGAGGGAGGGTCGGCTCCGACGAAAAGCCAGGGTGACTGTCCCCCTCGAAGCAGACAAGAGAGCACCAGCTCCCAGAACCCTCAGCTCCACAGTGAGCCATCGAGGATAGAGTAATTGGCTCCGAGGATACAGGTTGAATCCCTGCAGCCAAAGGGTCCAAGACAGAGGAACCTGATGTAATAGGCTCCGAGAGCGAAGCAGTTGGAGGAGGAACAGTGGTCGGTAAGTGGGTCGGCTCCGAGACCTTTGGGTCTGGAGGGGCCAATTTTCTAGCCAGAGCTTCACCACCCTCACGATGTCCTCATCTGATAGGGTCCTGGAGGATCTGGTGGAGACAGGAGGAGACCTCCTTCTCTCCAAAATAGGAAATCCAGTCTCGATGTCAGGCAAAATTTTTGGTACCGAAGATGGTCTCGGAAACGATGAAATCGACGGCACCGAAGTAGATGAAGCTGAGTCGGAAGTTCTTGGTTCTAACGCGTTAGTCTTTTTTGTCGGCTCCAAAGCCAGGGCCGATGATTTTCTTTTTAAGGACTTTGGAGCTGCCTGACCAAGTTCCAGCTGTTCCTGGAAAGAACTGGTCATGAGAACCCTGTCAATGAGTTTTCTCTTCCTCTTATTCAAAACTCTAGTGCTAAAAGCATGACAGAAGGTGCAGGGTTCCTGTAAATGGGCTTCACCAAGGCAAGATACACAATTGGTGTGGCTGTCCGTAAGAGACATTTTCTGCGCACACCTCATCACACTTTTTGAACCCCAAAGGACGGTGATCCTTATCTTTTGACATTCTTAGAAATGAAGACAATAAAGGTGAGAAGAGAAGAAGTGTTTTTTTTTTTTTTTTTTTTTTTTTAAACAGTCACACACACAGGGAGGAAAGGCCCTCTAACTTAAACGAGCACTACAGCCCTCTAACTTAAACAAGCACTACAGCCATCCAACTTAAATGGGCCGTACAGTCCTAAGGGGGGAATAGGGGTTGAATAACTTTCAAAACAGTTACACAAGAGACAAGAAACTATCTATATATAAATCTGATAGAAAAAGATAGGAAAAGACTAAATATAGTAAAAAATGGTTTTACTTAGCCAATGAGCCAGTAAGACACAACCTCGAGGCTTTCGCTGCAAACGAGATCTGGAGAATTACCGTGAGGCACCCTGGGATGGGGGCTAGCCTCAAGCCAGTAAAAGCTCTCAAGCTTTAGTATCAGCAGAGTCAATCCAGCAAGAATTACGGCGAGACAGGACTACATAACATCAAAGGTTTTGGATCTCAGAAGTGTCTTATTGAATTTTACAGATGTTCTAACATGCTCCATGGTAATGGCATGTTTCACACAGTGCAAAAATAGGGTGTTCTACATTCTGACCATTTGTCACACATTGTTAAGGTCTGTGTTCCACATTGGCCTCTTAAGAGGTTGAGACCTATGGACTCGACACGTACGTTTGTTTTGTAGCTGCTGAAAGTAATCACATTTTAAACAGAAGCTGCTAAAGCTAAGCCTGCTGCTGTTAATAAATAAATAAATAAATAAATAAATAAATAAAATAAGCTGCTGTTTGTCTTAGTTTTTTTTTTTTACCTGGAGAGAGGAGGAGCCGAAATGGGGAAGAAAGATGTGCTGTGCACCGGTCTGCAAAAGTTGACGTCATGCACACCCCCTGCATGTGATGACGTCAGGATGAGTATTAAAAAGAAAAAAAAAACAGGAAAATCCGAAATTAAAGGGGCCATTCCCTACGAAATGAATCCACCATGCTGGGGTTATGAAAGTTTTCTCCAACAGTACTGGGATCCTAAGACTTGAACCTAGTTGGGCTACAAAGTACAGATAAGTCCCTAACTGAATGGAAAGGTGCCTGCTGACAGAATGTCTACTTCTAATTTTAGTCTCTAACCTCATAGTCTGAATGAAAGATGATGCTTTCTAATTTTGCTCCTTTTAAGTTTTCACTGTACCATAAAATAGCAAAGGAACTGTTCTTTCTCCTTGTGTCATGAATGAAGTGTCAGCAGGCTCAGCAACTACAATTTATCTGCTGAAGCAAAGAGAATCACCACAACAGCAAGGAAAGTCAAGCAACTTGAACCTGGGCTGGACAGTGAGCCATAATACAAAGCAAACAAAGTAATTCCAGCACTTAGACTTTCTTGATCTCTCAAGCTTGCGCCATAATTGCTTGGGCATGCTGACTGAGCAGGTATTTGCTGACAACTTTGTTGCTTACTTCTTTGCAGAGTGAGATTTATATATTTGCCTATTCACATATTAGAAAATTTTGGGTAACGTGATGTTGGAGTACTTCAGCGAAGAGAAAAAGAAAGTGAAAGAAATGTGCTACATTCTCTGTCAAAAATCACTCTATCTCTTAAATGCACCAACTTCAGAGTGAGAATAAAGTTTTGGAGTTGATGGTCTTGATAATAACATGGAGGATCAAGAGGGCTTAATCCCCTGCAAAAATGATTACTTTGTTTGACATACCTGACTGCAAATTCAGCAGCTTGAAAACACGTGGCAAGTGTGTGCACTAAGCTGTAGTGTATAAGCTCTTCTGGGCAACTTTGATGTGAACTTTTTCAGTAAGGACTTGTAACGGATCTGCATTGGCAGGTCTTCAGAATCACAGAAATAAGGTTATTGAAATATCTAGCTCACTTGTCCCTGGGCAAAACATTACTATGATAATGATTTTACTTGTTACTGAACCTGCTGAAAATAAACTCCAGAATGTTACTAAACTTTTTCTTTAAATTGTTATGTCACTTGATAAAGCCATCTCACCAATCTGAGAAATGAGGTGGCTACAAACTAAATGATACTTACACTATGAGTTCAACAAAAACATGCTTTTAAGTGGAACTTACGTCATTCCATGACCAGCATTTTTCCGTGGCTGTCATACCAGTCTCCCTGTAGTACTCTTCCAGTGGGGGCTCCAGCAGTATGACATCAAACTTACACTTCAACTCACGAAGATCAAAGGTCTCCAGGTCTGCTTGAAGGTACCTTCATAACAAAAAAAAAAAGTCAGCTTACTGCCCATACAGCAATTTATGGTGAAAAAACAAAATTACTTTCTCAGTCATTACCGCACTGCACAACTTGGAAAACTCAAAACCACCAAAGAGGTAACCAAACAGCAAAGCAGACGCAGCAGCCTTCGGGAACCACACTTGAATATAAATGTTAAGAGCTTTTGTCCTAGTATCTCAGCTTCATCACAACTAGAGCCATCTAGGTTCACAAACTTTTACACTTGTATATCACATGATACACATAATTAATTAGTGCCAACACTAATTCACTACTCATAACTGAAAGAAAGTTAAATAAATTTCACTTAACTAAACTGAACCTAGTCCATTATCTCCAATATAATAAAATACAACAGGATACAAGCCCCACCATATTTCATCCTCCAGCCACATAAATACTAGCTATATACAAATTAAAAATTAAGTAATTTAATTGCAAAATCCTAAAAATCATGAAATATATACAAAAAAAAAAAAAATATATATATATATATATATACATATATATATATATATATATATATATATATATATGTTATATTTATGAAATTGTTACATGAAAATTGTGTTAACATAAAAAAATGCTGCTTTTAATCACAAGGTACGAGAAAAGTACAGTTGTGTACACTTACCATAAATGTAGATGTTCGAGTGTATTCACTGTTGCAGTCAGTACATTTGGGTAATCTGCTGACAGGTTGCCCTCAGTCGGCCTGAATTCCAAAGTATTGGGTCCTGCATCGGTTGTGGTCTCCTCTTCCATGCTGTCAGGTCATCAAAGGTATAAAACATGCAGCCGAAGCCATTTTCTTTAGTTTTTCTTGCCCCCGATGTCAGGTGCCCCCAAAACGGTAGCAAAATAAAAAAAAATAAATAAATATATATATATATATATATACATACACACACATGCATCAATATAACCTTTACCTTCATCTACAAGCAAATACACCACATAGGTTGTAGAAGATAGAGAAGGAAAGATAAACTTCAGAACGACAGGGGGATGGAGGGAGGGTAAAGTACAGTTTTGTACCTACCATAAATGTAGATATCCGATAGACATGCAACTGCAGTCGGTTGTCCTGCCTCAGGCAGCCCTCGGTCGGCCGGATTCCAAAGTCTGGGTCCGACGTCAGCTGATGTCGTATTTCTCTCCGACGTCAGAGCGGCTGGAGTATAAGCATCAGCCGACGCCATTTTCTTCAGTGTTTCTTGCCCCAGATGCCAGGTGCCCTCCAAGGAAGGCTGTAATCAAATTGGAAGAACAAAAACAGAATTCCAAACAAATAAATGAGCAATAAAACAAATACACCATAACAGATATCCCCAGCTAAGAGAAACAGGGATAGGAGTGGACCCTAGGCATAGAGGGGTATGGAGGGAGGGAAAATCCGACTGCAGTTGCATGTCTATCGGACATCTACATTTATGGTAGGTACAAAACTGTACTATGTCCTTCAAGAATGCAACTGCAGTCATAACATGTGGGTAGAATACCATAGCTTAGCTGGGTGAGGAGGTATGCTCTAGGAAAGAGATGGTGTGGCAATCAAACCCTGCAGGACTGCCGAAGCAAAGCCTGCTCTGGATCTGGAATATAGAGGGAGATTGTAGTGTTTGGAGAATGTATGCATGGAGCTCCATGTAGCTGCTTCTAGAATGTCCTTGGTAGGCACCCCTCTTAAAAATGCTGTAGAGGTGGCTGTAGCTCTGGTGGAATGTGGTCTGACATTGGCTGGAACAGTCTTTCCATGAAAGGAATAACAGAATCTGATGCAATGTCCAATCCATTTAGAAATAGTCTGTTTTGAAATTGCTTTTTCTTGGACTGCAGGGGCGTAAGCTACAAAAAGGTTGTTCAGATTTCCTACTGACCTTGGTTCTGTCCAGGTAATATCGAAGTTGCCTGTGAATGTCCAAGGTATGCAAAAGTCTTTCCCCCTTATTCTCCGGACTGGGGAAGAAAGCAGGCAGATGAATGGCTTGATTTAGAGAAACCCTAGATACCACCTTTGGCATAAAAGTAGGGTTGGTCCTTAATGAAACCCTGTCTCTGTGGAAAATAATAAAGGGTGGTATTGCCATTAGGGCCTGTAGCTCCGAAACCCTTCTTGCTGAGGTAATTGCCAACAGGAAAGCTGTCTTCCATGAGAGAAATTGCAAGTCAACTGAAGCTGCTGACTCGAAAGGAGGTAGAGTCAGTTTTTCTAAGACAAAATTGAGGTCCCAGGCTGGCACTGGGGCCTTTCGTGGTGGCTTAATGTTCTTGATTCCCCTGAGGAATTGTCTTAGTAAAGGGTGAGAGAAAACAGGAGGGTCAGTGTTGTATCTAGCTGAAATAGCAGATGCATGTATCTTTATGGAAGAATATGAGAGGCCGTTCTTTAACATATCTGCCAAATATTCCAAGATAAGTGGGATGTTCAGCAATGATGCATCATGTCCTTTGCTGGTATTCCAATAGCTGAATCTTTTCTACTTTGCTAAGTAAACCTTTCTGGTGGATGGTCTTCGAGCCTCTGTTAGTATCCGCTGAACTTCCTTGGAAAGAGATGAGCTGAAGTTATTTATGGGATCTCCCAGGCTGTTAGCTGCAGTGTCTGAAGGTTTGGATGCAGTGTTTCGAAATTGTGTTGAGTCAAAAGTAGAGGCCACTGAGGGAGGGCCCACCTCCTGGTGTGACATATGCTCCGTAGTAGTGGGTACCAGTGTTGTCTTGGCCAGTCCGGAGCTATTATGATTCCCTTGGGCTTCTCTGCTTTGATCTCTAGTAATACTGAGGACATCAGTGGCAGAGGTGGGAATGCATAGATTGCTAGGGAGTTCCAGTTGAATGAGAGGGCATCTATTTTCCAAGCTTTTGGATGGTATGTCCTTGTGCAAAATTTTGGTAGAAGATGGTCGAGGTGAGAGGCAAATAGGTCCACTTCTGG
Source organism: Protopterus annectens (assembly GCF_019279795.1). Lineage (NCBI taxonomy): Eukaryota > Metazoa > Chordata > Ceratodontiformes > Protopteridae > Protopterus > Protopterus annectens. Next base: position 1,432,552,957 of record NC_056728.1, read on the forward strand.
CTTGCCCCATGTCGAGTGAGTTGTCTGAAGGCCTTCGGATGTAACCTCCACTCGTGTGGATCTGTGAAATTCCTGCTTAGGCTGTCCGCCAACACATTGTCTTTTCCTGGAACAAACTGGGATTGTAACTGGATGTTTAGGCTCAGAGATTTCTCCCAAAGCTGCATTGTCAGTCTGCAAAGGGGGTAAGGGTGGGTGCCCCCCCTGCTTGTTTATGTACCACATCACAGTGGTGTTGTCTGTCCGTATCATTAAATGGCCTTGCTGGAGTTGGTGTTGAAAAGCCTCAATGGCATGCATTACTGCCAGCATTTCCTTTTGGTTTATATGCAGATGTGTTTCCTTTGGAGACCATTGTCCTTGTATACACCTGCCTTCCATGTGCGTCCCCCATCCAAGGTCTGTGGCGTCTGTAGTCATGGTCTGTGTTATCAGTGGTTTTTTGAATGACATACCTGTGTTTTCCTGGCTCACCGAGGCCCACCATAGGAATTCCTTTTGTAGGCATGGAATGAGTGGTATGATTGTCTCCAAGTTGTTGCTGTGTTGAGACCAAATGCTTTTTAGGTACCATTGAAGCTTCCTCATGTGTAGTTTTGCTAATGGGACCAGTAGAATGCAGGATGCCATGTAATCCAGGGCCTGTAGGAATCTCCTTGCAGTCATCTGGGTGAGTTTTGCTAAGCCTTTGAAATAATGAGTTAACTTCTCTTGCTTGTCTTCTTTCAGGTAAGCCATCTGAGAGGCTGTGTCTAGTTTGGCTCCTATGAAGATTATTTGCTGGGATGGCTGCAGTCTTGACTTTTGGAAGTTGACTGTGTATCCCAGAGCTTGAAGTAATCGTATGACATAATCCAGGTTTTTTGTCAACATCAATTTGTCGTCCGCTTGTATGAGGCAGTCGTCCAGGTACGGGTAAATTTGTATACCCTGGAGCCTGCAATGAGCAATTACTGAAGCCAGGCATTTTGTAAATACTCTGGGCGCAGTAGATAAGCCAAATGGCAATGCTGAGAATTGATAATGCTTTGGCCCTGCAAGAAATCTGAGGTATCTTCTGCAGCTGTGTCTGATAGGGACATGCAGGTATGCCTCCTTGAGGTCCAGAGTAATCAGCCACGACTCCTTGCCCAGCATGGGAAGGAGTTGCTGTAGAGTCAGCATTTTGAACTTTGGTACTATGAGAAAGGTGTTTAATGCGGACAAGTCCAGTATTTGTCTCCATTGAGATTCTTTTCTTGGAACAAGGAACAGTCTTGAGTAAAACCCCTGTTCTTGTTCTTGTTGTGGAACTCTTTCTATTGCTTCCATTCGAGTCAGCAGAGTGATTTGCTTGATAGCCTCTGCCCTTTGATTCTGTGGTAGCTTTGGCATGCCTTGTTTTCTTGGTAAGGTATGGAAATGAAACCTGTACCCTCGGTCTATAATGTCCAAAATCCATTTGTCCTTTGTCAGTCTGTGCCAGTTTTCTGCAAACAGAGATAATTTCCCGCCCAAGGGAGCTTCTAGTTGTTCCCTGGTAGGCGGTAGTAGAGGAAAGTCATTGAGTTTGTGGTTGTTGTGCAGGTGAAACCCCTGCGTCACTTCTTTGGTTTCCTGGCTGCCATTGTCACCCCCTGTAAGGGCCTCTGTATTGGCCTCTTCCTCGGCCACGTCTGTTCTTATCCCTTTGAAAATTTTCTGGATTAGGAAAGGACCAGTTTTTTGAAGGCCAATTCCTACTAAATCTGGGGGGTTGAACCTGGAGGAAATCTTTCACAGTCTGAACTGATTTTGCCTTTTCTTCGATGGTCTTTAACACATCCTTGGCATTTGCACCAAAAAGCTTGTTCTTTTCCAAAGGTGCATCCAGAAGTTTTGCTTTTACATGACCTGGTAGAGGTTGATCTTTTAACCAAGCATGTCTACGAATCACTGCCCCTGTCATAGCTGCCCTACATGAAGCTTCCAGTGCATCATATCCACACTGCAGGAAGTGATTGCTTACTTGCTGAGTGTTATGTACAGCTTCCTGCAAAGTCTTCCTGTCTAAAGGATCAGGAGAAGCTAAAGTTTTTTGCAAATCTTCTAAGAGATAATCCTGTTATTGTAACATATGAAAAAGGCAATTTAAAGCTCTCATAGATAAGGTAGTGGATATGTAAACCTTTTTGCCCTATCTCTCTAATGACCTTTCTTCCCTGTTGGAGGGCAAAGGATTTTTTGAGGTGGAGGCTGAAACTCCTTTAGGCCCCTGTGAAATAGTTTCCATATCAGCAGTATGGGCCCTGAATAAATGGGAATGAGTTTCTGGGACCCTGTAATACCTGTCTGGCTTGGCTGGAGCAGGAGGAAGAGAATCAGGGGTAGCACTAGAGTCAGAATACAAATCATCCAGAACATCAAGTACAGGAGGAATAGCGAAGGGCCTGTGCTGAGGTTTCTTAAGGAAAGTCCTAAGGCGTTTCCTAGAATCAGAATATTCCTGACCCTGCCACTTGAAATGTTCCCTCATGGTGTGCAGAACTTACCCAAAAGAAATATCCTCAGGAGGGGAGGCCGAAGGGATGGAATCTTCTGCGTCCGAGTCCTCATAGGTCTGGAAAAGCTCTTCCTGGCTATCAGAGTGGACAGAGCCCTCAGAGTCTTCATCTGAAGGAGTAGGATCAGAGGGTTCAAACCGGGGCCTTTTATCAGGAGGAGGCTGGGATGCTCTCTCAGGATGGGCCTGTGAACCTCTAATCATGGAAATTAAATCAGCAGCCATGGACATAATTTGTGTCTCCGGAGTCGGCTGAGGTAAGGATTTAGAAGAAATATGCTTAGTTTTGCTGGCTGCCTTAGCCCTAGTGTAGGCCTTAATGGACATGGCCATAGGAGGCCTGGCAGCACCACGTGCAGGAGTGACCTTGTCTACAGCAATGGTCTCGGGCATTTCCTCGGTTTCGGTATCCGGAGGAAAGTCTATAACTGGCGTCGGAGTAATGTCTGGAATCGGAGTCGTCGGTAATGCGGTGTCTTCGGTTCGGAGCGGTGGAGAGACCGTCTCAGAGGGAACCGGAGCACTCGCGGTAGGTTTTGGCGTGGAGTCGGTAGTAGACGCGGGCCGAGGATGTCGGCCCCGGTCTTTTCGCTTTTTGGGAGTTTGCGATGTCGGAAGATCCGACGGCATGGTGTAAGCAAATTTATCGCCGAAAAAATCTTCAGCGAACTCCGCCCGGCGCCTGAGAGTGCGCTTGTTGAAGCGAGCACAGGCTACACAGGCCGAGACGTCATGGTCTGGGCCCAGGCAAGGGAGGCAGTAAGGTATTTGTTTACCACAAAAAAGACAATTGTTAACTTTTTCAGTAATTTCTGACATCGGCTGAGGCAAGAAAAGGTCCCCAACGGGGTACTTAGCTTTTTTGATGACTTCGGTATCGTAGAATACAGGAGCTGACCGACCGGCACTTGCGAACTGCTTCTGCTTCGGGCACCGTGCGGCAAGAAAGACTGAAGAAAATGGCGTTGGCTGATGCTTATATACTCCAGCCGATCTGACGTTAGAGAGAAATGCGACATCAGCCGACGTCGGACCCAGACTTTGGAATCCGGCCGACCGAGGGCTGCCTGAGGCAGGACAACCCACATGTTATGACTGCAATTGCATTCTTGAAGGACATCCTGGACTGCAACAGTGAATACACTCTAACATCTACATTTATGGTAAGTGTACACAACTGTACTATGTTCTTCGTGTTTCACTGTTGCAGTCATTACATTTGGGTAGTATCCCAAAGCAATGGTTGGGAGGCTGGAGCTAAACAGCATTAGGAGAAGCTATAAGGCCCTGCAGAACTGCAGTGGCAAAGCCTGCCCTGGATTTAGAGTAGAGAGGCAAATGATAATGCTTTGTAAAGGTATGAACAGAACTCCAAGTAGCAGCCTCTAGAATGTCTTTGGTTGGTACTCCGCTTAGAAAGGCTGCTAAAGTAGCTGCAGCTCTGGTGGAATGAAACCTAATGCCCTTGGGCACAGGTTTACCATGCTGTAAGTACCAGAAACGGATGCAGTGGCTTATCCACTTTGAAATTGTCTGCTTTAAAATAGCCTTGCCTTCTGATCCTGCAGCATATGTCACTAGTAATTGCTCAGTTTTTCTTAGAACTTTAGTCCTGCTTATTTAGCTGTCTGTGTACGTCCAAATAATGCAGCATTCTCTCCCCCTTGTTCTGTGGATTTGGATAAAAGGTTGGCAGATGAATTGCTTGGTTAAGAGCCACACTGGAAACCACCTTAGGCATAAAAGTAGGATTTGTCCTCAGAGATACCCTGTCTGGGTAAAATATGATAAAAGGCTCTACAGCCACGAGGGCCTGCAGCTCTGAAACTCTTCTTGCTGAAGTAATTGCTAGTACCAGAGCTGTTTTCCATGATAAGAACTTTATATCAGCGGTAGCAGCTGGTTCAAATGGAGGCAGGGTGAGCTTTTCCAACACAAAATTGATGTCCCATGCAGGCAATGGTGATCTTCTAGGAGGCCTTAAATCTTTGGCTCCTCTAAGATACTGCTTTAGTAATGGATGAGAAAAGATTGGTGGCTCTGTATTGTAATGAGCCGAAATGTCAAAGGCATGTATTTTAATTGATGAGAAAGATAGGCCTTTGTCAAGCATCTCAGTTAAGTATTGCAATATCTGAGGAATATTTGGTTCTGCTGTATCAGTTCCTTGTGCTTGATTCCAAGCACAGAATCTCTTCCATTTGCCAGCATAAGATTTTCTAGTACTAGGCATTCTGGCTTCCAAAATGACATCCATCACAGCTTTATTGAGAGGTGTTGTTTGTATGACTACCTGATCAGCCATGCTGCCATGTTCAGAGTCTGTAGTTGATTGTGCAAGATCTGATTGTTTTGCTGGGACAGTAGATGTGGTCTTTGAGGCAAGGTACAAGCTGGGTAATGAGACTAGTTCCTTAGGATTGGGTACCAGTATTGGCGGGGCCAGTCGGGGGCAATTAGTATCATCTTCGGTTTCGCTTGTCTGACTTTTAGGAGGACCATGGGGAGAAGAGGCAGAGGAGGAAAGGCGTAAAGTGATAGGTTTTTCCAACTGAAGGCTAGGGCGTCCACTTTCCATGCTTGCCTGTGTTAAGTCCTTGAGCAGAATCTTTTCAATTGATAATTTTGAGGAGAGGCAAATAGATCTATGTCTGGGCTCCCCCATTTCTCTGCTATCATGCTGAAGACTTGTGGATCTAGTTTCCGCTCGTGAGGATCCATAAGGTTTCTGCTTAAATAGTCTGCCAGAGTGTTTTGTTTTCCTGGCAGGAATTGAGCTTGAAGATGTATTTGGAAGGTCAAAGCTGTGTCCCACAGTGCCATGGCTAATCCGCAAAGGGGGTATGAATGTGTGCCCCCTTGCTTGTTTATATACCACATGACTGTGGTGTTGTCCATCTTTATCAGTAGTTGTCCTGGATGAAGTAAGTCCTTGAAGGCTGTTAGGGGATTTTGAACAGCTAGCATCTCTTTCTGGTTGATATGTAGATGCATTTGTTTTGGTGACCATATGCCCTGAATGCATCTTCCTGCCATGTAGGGCCCCCCAGGCATAATCTGATGTGCCTGTTGTTATGGTTTGGCTGGCAGGGGGTAGAGTGAATGGCCATCCCACGTTTTGGTGACGGGCCTTTGCCCACCACAGAAACTCCTGTTGCAGGCAGGGAATGAGAGGAATCATTGTTTCCAGACTGTGAGAATGTTGACTTCATAAACTTTTCAGTTACTATTGAAGTTTCCTCATATGCAGTCTTGCATATGGAGTTAGTAGGATGCAGGATGCCATGAAGCCCACAGCCTGCAGAATTTGTCTTGCAGAAGGCTGGGCTTTTGTTGCCATCAGTTTGAAGTAAGTAGTCAGTTGCCTTTGCTTGTCTGGCGTGAGGTAAGCCATCTGGGCAGTTGCATTCAAGCTTGCACCCAGGAATGTTATCTTTTGAGAGGGTACCAGTTGTGATTTCTTTTCATTTATTGTGTACCCTAGGCATGTTAGAAGCCTTTTCACAAACGCCAGGTGTCGAAGAAGAGTGCCCTTGTTCTCTGCTTGAATGAGACAGTCGTCCAAGTAAGGATATATTTGTATACTTCTTTGTCTGTAAAATGCAATTACTGGTGCCAGGCACTTTGTAAAGACCCTGGGCACAGTAGATAAGCCAAAGGGCAGTGCAGAGAATTGGTAATGCATTAAGCCAGCCTTTAATCTGAGGTATCTTCTGAATTTCTCCGCTTACAGGATCCCAATAAAGGCAGTCCCACACACAGTCTGTGATAATTTCAAGGCACAAAAGTTCAGTCAGTAACAGTGTATGGTAAAAACGGCTTATTACACACAAAATAAATAATAAATAAACAACACATAATAAAATTAAATAAGTTCATTGTTGTATTATCAATTTTATAGGCTGGACTTTTTACAATAGATAAATGATGCACTAGTTTTTGTTTGTATTACATATTTATATATTCATACTAACATTTTATATTTTAATTTATATTTATTTTTATGTAATATTTTGACATGCATGATTTTAGGTAGTACACCATAAGATATGTTTAGTTCCATGTATCAATTTATAACTGTTTTCAGAAATAGTTTTTTAGTAACAGTTTTTGAACTACAAGACAAAATATGTGGTTTTGTTTATTTGCTATTATATACTCTATATAGTTGTGTGTGTCACTAAGTACTACATTTTTGTATTCTGTACTATACCTTTAACCAGGTCAATTACTCAATGAACGAATTAATTGAAATTTTAAACTAACTATAAATATGTCTGCATATGTGATTTCATTATTCTGATGAAGTTTCCAGAGTGGAAACGAAAGCGCTTAATCAACTGTTTTTTATTTTATTTTGTGTGTAATAAACCGTTTTTACCATACACGGTTACTGACTGAACGTTTGTGCCTTGAAATTATCACGGACTGTGTGTGGGACTGCCTTTATTGGGATCCTGTAAGCGGAGAAATTTTGAGTTATTAGCGCTTGTTTTTTGTCTCCATTCATCCATTGTTTTTGGTGTTATCTTCTGCACGACTGTCGGGACATGCAGGTATGCCTCTTTTAGGTCTAAAGTCACCAGCCAAGCATTCTGGCCCAACATGGGCGGAAGCTGCTGCAAAGTCAGCATTTTGAATTTTGGAATGTCCAGGTATGTGTTCAAAATTGATAATCCAGTACTGGCCACCAGGCCTTGTCCTTTTTGGGTACCAAGAACAGTCGAGTAAAAAAGTACAGTTTTGTACCTACCATAAATGTAGATTCCTGGGGATTCCCTTGCTGGCCCCGACAACGTCTGGCCCCAGTCAGCAGCCCAGTATAATAGGTCATGTCGCTTCGCTGTTTGTCATGCCGCCAGTAGCAGGTACTAATAGGCCGTCAACGACCTTGCTCAGCTCCTCTTTTTCTGGCCTTTTCTGCCCAGAGACCAAACCCGAAACAAAAGCAAAAAACAAAAACCAAAAAAAACATGTACAATATATATACAGTAAAATATACACAAAAATATAAGCATGTAAACTCACCCTACACCACCACCCACCAAACACAGAGGAGGAGGGGGGGAGGATTGAGAAAGGGAATCTCCAACATCTACATTATTTATGGGTACAAAAAAACTGTAGGTTCTTCGCTTCCTTGCTGCAGTCCTGACTGACAATTGGAATCCCAACAAAAGCAGAAGGTAGGAGGCTGGCAAAAATTAAAAGTAGCAGGGAGCTGACAACATGCCTTGTAAAACAAGTACTAGGCTCCATAATCACATAATAATTTTTAAATTTTGTTGTTGACCCTGCAGCCTGCATGCTTCAACAAGCTGTGAGATGAAGAGATGGAAGCTTGACATTGAGCAGATGACCATTGATGGACCGTCCTTCTGAGATAACAGATGAGGAATCAGGGAGGTAAAGGCCATGGAGGCTTCTTTCTTTACAAGACTCTACCGTGAGGGTACGCAAATCTGCATCAATCAATATCTTGCTATATCCTTCCTCTGCCTGTAATCCTGTTACCTAAGAGTTAGGAGTGGAAGAAGAAGGCATAAGAATGAGAACAGACAGAGTTTTCCAACTGAAAGACAGAGCATCCACTTTCCATGGTGTTTGGCTTTGTGACTTTGTGTGCAGCTGGGGCAGTTGGTGGAGTCTGGAGACAGATCTATGTCTGATGTCTGGTGACATGCATGACAAATTTTTCAATGAATTACATGAAGATCCAGTGGGGACGGGGATTCATCTGCTTGCTTCTGCTAGTCTGCTCTGGAGTTCTGTGCTCCTGGCAGGAGCCTTGCCTGAAGAGTCAGTTGCAGGCTTAACGCAGTCTCCCATAGAATCATAGCTTTGCCTGCATAGAGGATAAGAAATTGTTCCCCTTGTTTGTTGATGTACACATGAGTTGTGTGTTCTGTGTCAATCAACACCTGGCCCTGAAGTAACTCCTCCTTGAACGCCCATCATGCAAACTGGACTGCTAACATCCCTCTTCATGTTGATATGTAGATGTAGTCTGGCAGGCCACACTTGTTCTTGTATCCACTTTCCATTTAGATGAGCTCCCACAGAGTCTTGTGGTTAGGTGTGACATTCCTGCCCACCACAAGAATTTCCTTTTGAAGGCAAGTATTATTTGAATGACAGTGTCCAAATCTTGGCAGTGCTGTGTCCATACATTTTTGAGATACCATTGCAGCTTCTCTATATGCAGTTTAGCATTGGGAAGCGAAAATCTCCAGTTCTGAAAGTCAAGATACTTTCTGCAACTTAGCCTTATGGGCACATGAAGGTAAGAAGGCCTGAGATCCAAAAAAGTTACCATCCAGTGATCCTTGCCCAGCAGAGGTAGCAGTTGCTGTAACGTCAAATGTCCACAGATAAGTGTTGAGGATAGATAAATCCAAAATTGGTCTCTCTTGGGACCCCTTCTTTCAGGAACCAGAATAAAATAATAAAAAGCCTTTTCTGACACAGGGGGCTGCTGAATAGCCCCTATCTGGTAACTGAGAAACTTGCTTGTCTTCTCCCAAAGGAGCTGCCCCACGAGAGTCCACTGGGCAGCTGAAAAGGCAGGTCATTGGTCTGAGCAGGTGAACTGTCTGAGGCCTAAACGAACCTCAACCCCCTGCCCCCCTACCTACCACGCCTAAGACCCCTAGACTGGGAACCAAAGCAGGGATATGTCCCCCCCCCTTAGCAGGCCAATTTCTACTAAACTCGAGGCTTGCACTGCAAAATCTTTAACAGTCTGTATAGACTTTAGCTTTGTCCTCCATTTTCTTTAAAACTGCTTCACACAGCGGTCCAAGCATCCAAAATCCTGGTCTTAACATGATCAGCTAAATTCTGATCAACCATGCATGTCTGTCTGCGAAGAACAGAACTAGTAGCAGCCCTCGAGAGCCTATGAACAGCATCAAAACCACACTGCAAAGAATGCTGCCCACTTGTTGTTCAGACACATGAACCAAATCCAGCAATTCTTACACTCAATATCCGCCAAAGCATCCACCTTAGATTGATTCTGATATTTTCTCTTATTTCAGCATATGAAACACAAAATCCAACGCCTCTCAGCTAGGAGAGTGAAAGAAGTATATACTTACCCCACCTATCCAAAGCCCTTGCCTCTCCTCTTTATCAGGAGGATTTTTTTAACAGAAGCTTTTTTACCCTTTAGGCCCCTGAGAAACAACAGTTTCTGGGTCCCAGGAAACTCTTGCAAGTCTTCTTGAGAAGTCTTGACAGCTGAGAACACTGTTCAAAACTACTGTTCAAAACTCCACCCTCCCAGTTCTGGGTAGGTGGGGGCATAGGTGCCTCCTAATCAGAGTAATCAAGTCTTCTGCCATTTTGTTTCTATGTTTCAGAGCCCAGAATTCTAGGGAGAAGCCGAAGCCCTAGCTGAACTGAACTTCCTCTCTAAAAGAAGCTCTACAGAGAAAGAGGGGAGGAGGCCCCTACCTTGGGAGAGGGAAGAACAGTTACCTTGAGACCCCCCCCCTCAGCCTGCCCCTCCTGAGAGAGGGCACATCCTGTAACAGTAAAGTATCACTCTGTATCGCGGGCCGGGGACGCGGACTACCCCCCCAATTGTCAGGACTGCAGCAAGGGAAGACGAAGAACATCCTTGTTCTTTTTCCTGTTCTGATACTGTCTGAATGGCCCCCATATTCATGAGGGACGTAACCTGTTTCTGTGCCTCTGTCCATTGATTTTTTGGCAGATCTGGCCAACCATTTGCCATTGGCAGAGTGTGGAAATGGAATCTGTATCCCTGTGATACAATGTTTAGTACCCACTTGTCCTGGGTTATTAACTGCCGAGTTTGAGCAAAAAGTGCTAATTTTCCCCCTATGGGTGCTGCCAAAAGATAAGTGCTTGGTGTAGGCAGAGAGAAGTAATTGGGATTGCTTTCTGTGGGTTTGCGCTTTATCTCCTCTAGATTTGGAGGTGGAAGTGCCCCATTGCTTTGACCTGTATGAATCTTGCGCCTGGTATCTGAAACCCTTAGGGCGTCTGGATTTGCCTCTTTGAGCTCTGTCTGACACAGGAAAGGACCAATTTTTTTGCAGGCCAGTGTCAACTGAATCTTGGTGGCTGCACTTGTAAGAAGTATTTAACAGTTTGCATAGACTTAGCTTTGTCTTCCATTTTCTTTAAAACCTCTTCTGCCTTAATACCAAACAGAGAATCATGCTGTAAAGGTGCATCTAGCAATTTAGCTTTAACATGAGCAGGCAAATTTTGTTCCTTTAACCAGGCATGCCTCCTAATCACAGATCCAGTAACTGCGGCCCTGCAGGAGGCCTCTAAGAAATCAAAACCACATTGCAAAGTATGCTTTCCAACTTGTTCAGCCGCATGCAATGTCTTTCGGCTTTTCCCGGTTAGGGGTCGCCACAGCTGAACTCCGGTCCGCTGATTGGCAGTAGATTTTTACGTGCTGACTTGCCGGGCCTAATGCACAACCTTCAGCGAAGGAACGCCCATTCACTCATGTCGAGACACAGAAGATGCTCTGAGAATCGAACGTGCAGCATCTAACTGTGAGGCAACAATACTACCACAGCACCACCGCAATTCTTTATTTTCTGCACATTCTGAAATCAACATCATTTTCTGTTTCAGCAATCCCATAACATGTTGTTGGTACTTAAGCATATGAAATTGACAGTTTAAGGCCCTGATTGCCAAGGTTGCAATTGTATAAACCTTTTTTCCCCATCTGTCCAGTGCCCTTGAATCTCTGTCAGAGGGGGTAGGATTTTTTGCTGTTGAGGCCTTAACTCCCTTTGGACCCTGTGAAATAGTTTCAGGATCAGCAGCAGGGTTTCTAAATAAAAATTTATGTGAGTCAGGGACCCTGTAATATCTGTCAGGTTTACTGGGAGCCGGAGGTAAGGAGTCAGGGGTCAAGCTTGACTCTGAAAATACATCATCCACAATGTCTAAAACAGGGGGAATAGCTAAAGGCCTGTGCTGAGGGAGAAGAAGGAAACCCCTGAGTCTCTTTTTTGATTCAGAGTCTTGACTCTCCCAGTGAAAATGCTCCCTCAAAGTATGCAAGGTTTCCCCAAATGAATAATCCTCAAGAGGAGATGCAGATGGAATAGACTCCCCAGCATCAGAATCCTCATAGGGAGGTATAGGTAATTCCTGATCAGAAGAAGAATCAGAAGAAATAGAAACCTGATCTGAAGATTCATAATCAGCGTCTTGCCTAGGCCTCTTATCAGGAGGGGGATGGGTACCCCTGATCAAGGTAATAAGGTCTTCAGCCATTTTGATCATCTGTTTTTTAGGCATAGAGGCCTGTGCACATGGCTTCTGCGTCACTTTTTTAGTTTTAGAAGTTGCTTTTGTCTTTGGTTTTGCAGCTGTCTTCGGTTTGATATACAAATGTTGAGGTCTGAATACACTCTCAGAAGCCGGTGCCTGCTCAGCGGCTCCAGACCCATCCGAGGGAGTTACATCCATCGGTCCAATACCTTGGGACATGCCTCCACATGGGTGTCGGTAGAGGCCTGCGACTCGAAGGTAGCGGGTATCAGGGGCTGCGAAAGCGCCTCACTGAGTACCGGCGAACCGGGGACTCGTTTATGAGAAGCTTCATCATCGCTTTGGATCACGACTGCCTTTCTCTGTCCTTTTCTTTGTGTTTTTTTATGTACTCCGGTAGTCTGGTTGCTATCAGACGACATTTCTGGGTAGTTAAATCTGTTTCCAAAATACTTTGATGCAAAAATATAACGACGCTTAATAGTGCGTTGGTTAAATCTAGCACAAAACCAACAACCAGGCACGTTGTGATCAGGACCTATGAGGTATTTGCTTTCCACAAGTAATACAATTATTAACTTTTTCTGACATAGGAAAAAAGCAAGAAAAAAGTTTCCCCAATGGGGTACTTCGCTTTAGTGAAGACTTCGGTTCTGAAACTCAAACTCGAATATTTCAGTAGTCGGCCGACCGGCACTTGCAAAATGCTTCTGCTTCGGGCACCACGCGGCAAGAAAGATTAAAGAAAATGGCTTTGGCTGCATGTTTTATACCCCTCATGACCTGACGTCATGGAAGAGGAGACAGCAACCGACGCAGGACCCAAGACTTTGGAATTCAGGCCAACTGAGGGCAACCTGCCAGCAGACATAACTGCAACAGTGAAACATGAAGAACATCTGAAGTTGCATCATTGAGCCCTGGATCCATACTCAAATTAGTTCTGAACTGATATTTAAGTTCCATTAAATCCAAAACATCATTCTCTGCCCCCCACCCCGACAAACAATGTTAACTTGGTCAATAATGTAAGTCTTGAAACTATGACTGTTAATACTGAGGTGCCTGTATAGCACGTTATAATCGTCCTTCTTCTTGATAACATATAAGGAGTGATAAAATCCTCACTATAAAAGATCGTGTCATCTTACCAATGTAAAAACTTAAACTTTGTTGACACTGTGCAACATAAAGTACTCCAGTACTAAAACAATATAATCTATGCCGAAGTTTGACCATCCCAAACCCATGAATACTAAATTTAGACCTTCCATTATGTACCTACATTGGTCACATTGTCCACATTTTAAAAATGTTACCCATGTCTTGTTCTCTAAGAGAGACTTAAAGCAAGCAGCTTTCTTGTATACCACGCTAGTTGGACACCCCATCATTTTTTGGTTTTCCTGATCAATAGCAAAAATATTCTAGTTCTTACATACATCTCTAATGTCTCTAAAATCAACATTATAAGATAATATCATAGTTTTATTAAATCCGACCCAATTACCAGTGTCTTGTTTGCAATATTCTGGGTACCCATCCCTAAAAGGGGAAAACTTCACTTTTTCTCTTTTTATTTTAACTTCATGATGGATTTAATTTAGTAACCTGATAGGGTACCCATGAACCTCATTATTTTCAGTTTATTACATTCCTGGAAAAATCCATCTTCCTGAGAGACTAATCGTGAAAGTTTCACAAACTGTCCCTTTACCAATGATCTTTTCTGATGGGCTGGGTGCCAACTACTGTAATGTAATAAGGAGTTAGAATACATTGGTTTCCTGTACAAATTTGGTTCAAAACGCGCCTTACATTTTTTCTTAATTGAAATATCCAAATAATTTACTTCCTCACTAGAAAAGTGCATGGCAAATTCTAAAAAATCAGTTGTAGAATGTAAAAATTAAAAAAAATCATTCAATTTGTCCACTGTGTCTGCCCAAAAAATTGTAATATTGTCCAAAACCTCCCATACAAGGACTAACGATTCCTAAATTGTGAAGGAAAGACAAAATTTTCTTCCCAAAAAGACATGTACTTTTACCATTAAGTATTTCATGAACACCTACTATTTTGCTAGTTAGGAGATTTAAGGCTGCACTAGGGATTAGTGCGGACTTATTCGCACTAATTTAACTAAGCTAGCCTCGTGCATGCACGTGGAACGCCATAAGCGGTCCGATTCCTTGATACCACTACTTTGTACACATTAGTAGTACTACTCTTGTAGAATAACTATTTTCTGGTACTACAACCTTGCCGACCCTATCATTTACCCAGAACTAATCAGTTGGAATGCAATTCAAGTATCGACATCTACTTTATACTTTTATCTGCTAGTATTACATTAATACTTATGTACCTTCCTAATTTCGGGCCAAAGGCTACTCTAGGGAATAGCGTGGAGTTATTTGCACTGACTTAATAAGCATCAGGCAAGTGAAATACCATATGTATTACATTTCTTGATTCCCGCTAATTTCTACACATAATTATTACAACACTAGCAGAATTACCATCACTGCATTGCTTGCGTGCTAACACTGATACTTACGAGTAAATGCGACTCTAAGGGACTGAGCAGTAACCAATTGCAATAATGTCTGCCTAGAGGTCTTGAAGAACTGTTGCATGTATCTGATGATTTGTACCTAACATATATAGCTGTGATTGCTTACCTGTTTCTTACTTGACTGTATTTTTGGAAATCAGATCATGCTGTTATTAGCCTAGTATTTTTTTAGAATCTGTTTAGGTGTTTGATGATTAGTACCTAATACATAGAGTTGTAATTGCTTATTTGTTTCCCACCTTACTGCTCTTCTGGTTAAATTCTTTTTTTAATCTTCTTTCTTCTCTACCTACCTTTTAATAGCCTGGGAACCTCAAGTATCTAACACCTACAAAACACCCTCCTGAAGTTCTCTGAACATAAATCTGGACCTTGGAACTACCCTCGGGCTCCCTGAGTGACCATCTGTTTGTTTTTGTTGAACAGTGGAAGTATGTACTGAGCTTGTAACTAGTAATATTTACTGATAACTCCTGACAAGTTACCGTGCTTTGCTAGGCTAGTTCCCCATTACAGGTAGCCAGCAGCCTACAACTCACCTCTAACTAGTGTTTTATATCTTTTTCATCTTCAATCTACCCCTTCTAGACAGCCTTGACTCTCTTGTTCGTAGTAGGTTGCCCACTTCCCCCTCCTGTAGCCTACCTACCTTGCATGTGAGGGAGTTGTGGAAACTATACCTCTGGCCTCTAGGTGGCGCACTACCTCTTCAGCTCTGCATCCTGATCTTAACCCTCTCCTAACTAGACCTCCCAACCCTACTTCTAGCCCTGATTTCTACTCTGTCTGGTCTTAGTTTTTGAGCTTCACCTCTCTATCCTCACCCCTGGATTTACTGACTACCCTCTATTACTCTTACATACACGTACCTTACTGTAGCCTTGTAACAGACTCCCGTCTATAAGCACCTTAGATTAGGCCTGTTTTTCCTCACTGTTTCATTCTCCCACTCTTAGACTTACCTTCTGATTACTCCCTTTCTACTGATTGTCTTACTTGGTTGTCCACTCTCTTGTCTCTACCTGCTCGCTCAAGTGGCTCACTCCGCCCTACCCTAACCACAATTCCCACGCACACCCAGTGCTCCTACATTAATACCTCTAGAAACCACACCCCTCTTTCATCTACCCCAATCAAATTGCTACACATCATACATTCACTCTACCTCTTCTGCCAATCACCACACCCACTAATTTGTAACATCCTATCTCAACCCCAAACTACTTTTTCAAACTACTCATATTGCACACAAACTTCTCTCCCTCACTCACCTCCCCTATTACTAAAATGCACACAACTCAAAACTCCACACAACTAAAACTTCTTGTCTACTTTTCATCTCTCTTCTGTCTTATTGCTACTTACTTCCTAACCTTCTATGAATACCCACTGTACCCTAATATTACTACTTCATCTAAAGAAACCTCTACACCTCTATCAACCTTCTCTTCCCTCCCAAACCTTACAACTCTAGCAAAATACACTCCAACCAAATACCACAAATTTTGTCACATCAAATCAAACAAATCAAAATCTAAAAAAATAATAGACAACTTATACAAACTTCTTAAACCTAAAGATTTTAAACATCTCCATCTTCTCCTGGACAGGGACATAAATCCAAATCCTGGACCAAACCATACATATTCAAATACTTATAAAAAACAAGACAAAACTCCCACTCGATCTACTACTAGACCAACTAACTCCCTCTACATTGCCCATCTTAATATACGTAGTATTTGTAATAAAATCTCTCAAGTACATGCCCTACTAGAAATCCATCAATTTGACATTTTATGCCTAACTGAAACATGGCTTAAGCCTTCCATCAAAGACAGTGAAATCACTCCTCCTGGGTATAACATCATTAGACTCGATCAGACATTAAAAAAGGTGGGGGGATAGCAATTCTCCACAAATCTTATATCCAAATTAGCAGTATAGAACAGACTCTTAGCCCTGATAACAATGCAGAAATCCTTACCTCTAAACTTCAAATCAATAGTTCTAAAACCATTAATATCATATGTGCTTATCTTCCGCCAGGAAATAACAGTAACACTTTAGAATGCATACTCAACACACTCCACACAGACCTCCCTCAAGAAACAATACTCCTAGGCGACTTTAACATTGATTGGTATTCCTGTAACAAAACAAACCCTACCTCCCATATTAACCTTCATGGATCCACACAACTCATAGATAACCCTACTAGAACAAATAAAACCAACAAAAAAGAAACCATCTTAGACTGGATTCTTACTAATACTCCTCAACAAACCTATCAATCTGGCACTCTCCCTGAACTAAGCGACCACTCATTGACCTATATCATTAGGCATAGAACCACCCTAACTTTACCTACCATATATAGAACCCTTCGCTCAAAAAAACATTTCAACTATGAACACTTTCTTGATGAATTAACTCAAGTTAATTGGTCTCCCCTAAAACATCTCCCTCTAAACAAAGCAGTCCAACACTTTAATTCCACATTCCTATCTATCCTAGACCACTATGCCCCAAATCGTACTATTAGAACTAATGCTAAAGTAGCACCCTGGCTAACCAAAACCACCCGACAACAAATTATCCTTAGAAACAAATACTGGGCAAAATGGCGTGCCACCAAGAATCCAACAGATCACCAAAACTTCAAAGAACTTAGAAACAGTACTAAAAAAGCCATCCTAATGGACAAAAAGAATTACTTCCAACATTTCCAACAAACCCCCAACAAGGAACCTAAAAGATTCTGGTCCAGCATCAATAATCTTTTATCCCCTGGCCAGTCTATCACACCAACCCCTGAGGGCTCCAACCCAGAAAATCCCACACAAACAGCCAATGACTTTAATTCATTTTTTACTAATACTATCCAAACTCTTGCTAGCCATCTATCTCCTGATACCTCTAAACTACCCCTCCCTACTTTAAAGCTACCTCCTTCCTTTCATTTGCAACCTGTATCTACCTCCTTTATCTTATCACTGCTTCACAAGCTAAAACCCACCACTCCTTCTGCTGACAAACTTCCTGCAGAATACTTGCAAATATCTGCTAAAACTATTGCCTATCCCATCTCTATACTAATTAATAGATCTATACAGGAAGGAATTTTCCCATCTATTTGGAAGATATCTTATATCATCCCACTACACAAAGGGGTAAGTCCAACGACCTCTCTAATTTCCGCCCTATAGCACTCTTATCACCTATAGCTAAAATTATGGAAAAATGTATTCACAAACAACTCCTTAACCACCTCCTACACAATAATCTACTTGCTAACTGCCAACATGGATTCAGACCTTCACATAGTACTACTACAGCCTTACTCTCCTTTACCAACTCCATTAATTGTAACCGTAACAACTACATCCTATCATCTTCAGTCTTCATAGACTTATCTAAAGCCTTTGACATGGTTAACCATAAACTTCTTCTGCATATTCTTAAATCACTCTCACTTGATCCTCCTTCCTTAACTTGGTTTACATCTTACCTAGAAAACGCCAGCAAGCAGTTCTCTGAAAAATACTTTATCTAGTCTACTCCCCATCTCATTGGGAGTTCCTCAAGGCTCTATCCTAGGCCCGCTTTTATTTTCTATCTTTATAAATGACCTCCATCTAGCTATCCCAAACACTATCTGCATACAATATGCCGACGATTCAACTATTATCTGCTCTGCCAATACACAAACTGAACTACAGTCTATCACACAAAAGGCTTTTACTACTGTCGAGCAATGGTTCACTGATCGCTGCCTACTGCTCAACCCTAAAACCAAACTGCTATTATTCTCACCTTCCCATAGATCTACCCTCTTAACTTTACTCTTACTTCCATTGACAACACCATTATTTTCCCAGAAATGACTACCAAACTACTAGGAATAACCATTGATATCAACCTCAGCTTTGATACACACATCAACAATACTATCAAATTAGTTAATAAGAAAATAGGTTCCTTTACAGAATCAAAGCCTTCCTTTCACCAGACACAAAGACAATCTTAGCCAGATCCCATCTAACCTCTTCTCTACTATATGCATCTGCTATATTCACTAACCTTTCCAAAAACAATATCAATAAACTAGCACAATCTTACCATAATATTGCTCGATTTGCAACAGGAACCCCATTTAAAACTCACCACTGCCTGAACCTAAGAGAACTAGGTTGGCTTGAACTCCTAACCAACTCCTATTTCAACAATTCCAAATAGCTCATACAATCCTATACCAACCAACTAAAACACCCATACTCACTAACCTCATTTCACCTTACAATAACCTGAAGCATCTACGTTCTTCCAACAAGCTACTGATAAATATTACCAAACCTAAAAATTCAGCTGGAGATTGCCTTTTTCCAACTCTGTTGGAAAATGTGGAATAAATTACCCTCTGATATCACATCTTTGTGCTCTCTCACTTTTTAAAAACAAATAAAAATCATCTCAACAAACACTGGCTATGCTCCTGCACCAACCCAGGTTAACTCACTCCTTCCTCTCCTATCCTATCTATTCTTACAGTAACTTTATATGTATGCTTTCAAAAAAAATTTTTTTGGTTTGCATTTTTTACATTAATGTTCCCTACTTACTGCTTTTTTATGTAAAATTGTATGTAACAATGTCTATGTTCTGTTTCCTATATGTTTTTTAATATCTGTAATCTACACTTGGAGCTTTTCTCCCCGGGCCTCTACTGAAAATGGACATATATCCAGCTAGACTAGCCCGGTCAACAAATGTAAAATAAAATAAAATAAAAATAAATAAAAATAAATAAGGTTGGCAAACATAGGGGAAAATGAAGCCCCCATTGCTACCCCTGAACACTGTCTAAATAATTGTCCATTAAACATAATTAAATTATTATCCAGGACTAACTCCATTAAAGTTCTAAGGGCTTTGACCTCATTATGTTCAATGTCTTGATTTCTTACATATAAGATTGTAAAACCATTCAAGTCCAACTTGATGAGGAATAGTATAAATCATTGGTGACCCTTGTTAAAAATTACCAAGAATCTTCGTGCAGATGCTTTATCCCTTTCATCATGTATTTTAAGTGCCAGTCAATATAATATGCTATACAAAATGTCTTAGAACATTTTGCATCAACAGTCTGGCTCATGGGTTGCCAACTGGCATCAACAGTCTGGCTCATGGGTTGCCAACTGGCTTACTGACAGAACCCACACTGTAAAAGTAGCCGACTCTAAATCCAGCTCCAGACAAGTGGAGTACCTCAGGGTTCAGTCCTCGGAACACTCTTGCTTGGCATCTACTTCTCTGAAGTACAGGCCAACACCAAGGGACTCTGGCTAACAAAGTTCACAGATGACTGCAAACTGGGAGCCATTATTGAATCCCCAAATGATGTGGATATTCTACAAAAGGGCCTTACAGAAACAGATGCTTGGTGCCAGAGCCATGGGCTCAAGCTAAATGCCAAGAAATGTATAGTTATCCCCTTTGGGAAAAAACATGTACCCGTGAATTACCACATAGGTGGCAGCACACTAAACACTGAAAGTGTGATAAGACGCTTAGGGACACAAGTAGACAGTGGTCTCACCTTCGATAACCACATCACCAGCAGTCAGGAAATTCTTCTATGTGGCACACCTCATCACGAAGGGCTTTTCATCCAGAAAAAAGGAGGTCATTGTCCCACTGTACTCATCCCTCATTAGACCCATTATAGAATACAACATCCCGTTTGGTATGTACCTGGCAAGACATATGCAACAACTGGACAGGCCGCAAAAATACCTCACTAAAAGAATCACAGGCCTAAAGCATATGCTCTATGCCGACCATCTAAAAAAACTCCACCTATACTCTTGTCGCATATCGTCTACTCAGAGGCGATCTCTGCTTAACATACAAGGCCATGTTAAGCCCAGAGCTGTTAGACATGCTACACTTAAAGAAATCCCAATACCTCAGAGAGACACGCTCCAGGGATCTAAACCTTGTCATCACAATAAACAAAACATGCTGAAGGGATAGGTTCCTGACCCAGAGACTCCCCAGACTCTGGAACAGACTGCCCATAAATGTCAAGCCGAGCACCTCTATGGCCCTCTTCAAAAGGAACCTTGATGATGGATGGGAGATAGGAAATTAACCCCGGGGATCACGTCAGTCGTCCTGCTAGACAGGGGTCCAGGGAAGTAAATACTGTGGGAAGAAATAGCCAGGAAATTGTTATGGCTAGGCTTGTATAGGCCCTACGGCTGACAGGTTCATAGGTTATGTATTTTAGGGATCCAGAAAATTGTAGGAATTCTGGGTTCAGGAACTAAAAAAGATTCATAGTCACCCCTGGATAAATATTCATTTAATAAAATCAGTTCCTCTAAACATTCATCCAATTTCCTGTAGGCTATATTTTTCTCATTAACTGGCACTTCCTCATGGGTGTCACTATATAATAAAACAAACATTTTATTTATATAATTATTCATACTCATTACAACCAACCCCCACCTTTATCAGGCCTCATAAGCCTGATCTGTTGATCGTTTAAAATATGTTTTAGTAACTTCCATTCATCAGACTTAAATTCTGCAAATAAAACGTTTTGTTTTTAGTGTTAGTTTTCCTTATATCAAATTCACAAACCTTTTTTAAAAAACAAAAATAACTGGGTGAAAAGGGGTGTTGAATACACTAGGTCTTTTGAATATACTCATATGACTCGCCTTCAGTCTCAGTTTTACTAAAATAAAAATTAAATTTAGTTTACTTGTAAATAGTTTAAGGTCCACAAGAACATAATCTATTCTGGCTTTTTTTAACAGGGACAATCAGCCCATGACTTATTAACAGAAACATAACTATAATTGCCCATCTTAAAATCTTGCCCAGTATTAAAACAATGGAATACTGACCACTTATCTGTAGGGCCTGTGATTTTTCATCCCTCCTCCCCCCAGTTTCACTGTACCATTGTTCTCCTTGTGCCACCTCATTTGGTTTGGAGTGGTGTTTTCGGGAAACCCTGTTTTCTGTTTCCTCATCTGTTCCGATCTCCTGAGGGGAGGAGGCATCTCTAAAGGGGCTTTGTCGTAATACAATTTATATTGTTTACCATAATTACCTACTGCTTCATTATTATAAAAACTTTCTCGATTTTCACCCTTATCTACTTGGTCTATCTGGGTCCTATCTCCATGAGCCACCTTCCTGTTAAAGGATGGTGGTATGGGATAAACTCTCCCGTGTTCATAATTCACTTAGTCCCAAACAACTTCATAGGTTCACAGGTGTGTACTAGACTAATGGCCCTGGAGCCTTTAGAAGCCTAGCTCATAGGATTACCCTGGTACACACTAACACAGAAGGTCTTTGGCTAACGAAGTTCGCAGATGACTGCAAACTAGGAGCCATAATCGAAACTCCTAACGATGTGGACATCCTACAAAAGGGCCTCACTGAGACAGATGCCTGGTGTCAAAGCCATGGCCTCAAGCTCAATGCCAAATAGTGCATTGTCATCCCCTTTGGTAAAAACTCTACAACATAGGCGGTAGTATACTTAACACCGAAAGTGTGATAAGAAACCTTGGGACACAGGTGGACAGTAGTCTCTCCTTTGATAATCACATTGCCACAGTAGTCAGGAAATCCTTCTACGTGGCACACCTCATCACAAAAGGTTTCTCACCCAGAAAAAAAGAGGTCATTGTTCCCCTCTACTCATCACTCATTAGACCCATTATAGAGTACCATGCCCCTTTTGGTATGTACCTCACAAG
This sequence comes from Protopterus annectens, assembly GCF_019279795.1. Classification (NCBI taxonomy): domain Eukaryota; kingdom Metazoa; phylum Chordata; order Ceratodontiformes; family Protopteridae; genus Protopterus; species Protopterus annectens. The sequence continues at coordinate 1,432,575,122 of NC_056728.1, forward strand.
ACATCTACAACAACTGGAAAGGCTGCAGAAATACCTCACAAAGAGGATTACCAGCCTCAAACAGATGCCCTATGCAGACTGTCTCAAAAAACTCCAGCTTTTCTCAGTCGCATATCGCCTACTCAGAGGTGATCTCTGCCTAACATACAAAGCTATGTCAAACCCAGAGCTGTTGGACATTCTCCACTTAAAGAAATCCCAATCCCTCCGAGCTACATGCTCTATGGGCCTAAACCTTGTCACCACAATAAACAGAACATGCCGGAGGGATAGATTCTTGTCCCAGAGACTTCCCATACTCTGGAATAATCTACCTATCTATATCAAACAAAGCTCCTCATTAGCACTCTTCCAAGAAAAATCTTGATGACTGAATGGGAAATAGGAAATTCACCCCGGGGATCACCTCTGTGGCTCTGCTCGACAGTGGCATAGGAAAATAATTTTCTTGGGTGACAAAAGCCAGGGTACCTTTTTGGCTGGGCTTGTATAGGCCCCAGGGCCGATAGCCTAGTACCTACCTATGAACCTATGTATAAAAGGACTGTTGCAGATATAGTATAGTATTCCGTGAAGGCATTGAGCTAAGGTACCAGAAGCATAAATAAAATAAAATGTTGCAGTCCTCCGCTGAGCTCCTGGTTTTTCAGTGTTTTTTCAAATCTGGACAACAAAGCCATGCGAGCCTCCAGATTCTCATTGAACTCGTAGAAACACCCCAAGGCTGGACAGCGGTCTTAGTTTTTTAACCTTCTTCCTAAAAACGGCTGACCCTCAGGGCGGGAAGTTCCTTCTATGTACCTTTATAAAAATCTTAAGATGCTGATTCCCAAGTTACAAAGAAAGGGAAGAAAGCCTACTACGCAGGGTATGAAAGTCCGACAAATGACTAGATCATATGGTAGTGAGCAGCTCCTAGGCAAAAAAAACCCTTATCCTGACAGTCTTTATGGGGAATCTCCTGCACTGGCATTTACCCTTCCTGAATGATATTAACCCCCAGAAGCAACAAAAAAGCCAAGAAAAAACAAAACCGCAATGGAGTATTTAACTGCAATGGCCTGGTATCTAGCAAACAAGGCGTACGCATTTAAACGGGCAAATGAAGGATGTGTTGTAACTGGCAGTAAGATGCAGGCATTCAGACTTGCGGCAGAGAAGTTCTGAGGATGGTACGTCCATATGTCTCCTTTATGCCCTACGGTATACAAGGAGCATACATGTTACATTCGGCATACCTTAACGAAACAGTAGGCTTTTGTATACTGGCCAGCCGTCGGGGTACCAATGGCAGTGAATTCCAAATGTAAAGAATACTGCAACAGTGGATGAAGGACATCAAACTACTATGGGCAAGTAAATTATGTGAACTATTTGTATCAATGCTAAAAGTCTAAATTCACTGTGAATTAGTCCATTGATACTGTAAGAGATACATCCAACAAAGCCACGATTAACAATGTTTCCTGACTAAGAACAATGCAGATATAGTCAGCTGCTTCAGACAAATTTAAAAGACATATTATATTCTTTACACCATTTTCTGGGCAAAAAAAAAAAAAAAAAGATGTAATCCAGCATCTTTGCTTCTGAGATGCAGATAGTTCCACATGTGACCCTCACAGGTATGGAGACTAGTATTCCATGGTGTCAGCAAAAACAAAAAGAACGTGTGTGTGTGTGTGTGTGTGTGTGTGTGTGTGTGTGTGTGTGTGTGTGTGTGTGTGTGTGTGTGTGTGTGTGTGTGTGCATGTGTGCATGTGTGCGTAAACATTTACTCATTTATTTATTTTTTGGAGCATGAGAGTTTACAGTCAGTATTTCTGTTCTTGAGATATGCATACACAGAACTGGAGCCTGCAGCACCAAAGCAGAGCAGGCTGATCACCTGCTGGATGGGTGTAGCACTTAAGCTTGTTTTTTCCTGATGTCTCAGAGGTTCTGTTGGTCCACTGGTCCTCATTTCTATGCAGACTGGTTGTGACAAGTGAAAATTCTACTGTTGCTATATTCCTGCATGCATTTAAGGCCTTCATTTAATGGGAGTCCCAGCAGACTGGCCATGACAGTGATTGTTCTACTGCTTGCTACAATATCATGTGAATGTTTAAAACTGTGTGGTTAGCTCAGCAAAATATTAATAAAAACAATCACCATTTATGTCTATACAAGGTCATTACTGCTGGTAACATTGCAGCATCCCAGTGTAAATATGTAAATAAAGATTGCTAAACTGTGAGCAAAACCTACAATGCGCATGACCTTGTTAAATGCAAAATAATTACTGTTGCAGATGTCATCAAAACAGTCCAGTTTACAGAAATTACAGCAAGCTTAATTCCAGACTGCCTGCCAAAATGCCTGTTCTCAGTAATATTTTACCATTTGCAGAGAAAGGTGCTTTAGCTGACTGAAGATAAAAAATCTGCCATATCATTGCATATTCTTAACCAACCCTGGTTCTATAACGCGTTCATAACCAGCTTAAAGCCTTTTGCTCACTGTACAATGCTCTACAAATACGCTCCTTAAACAGAATACTCTCAACATCTCTCTCAAATGACAAAACAATTTTTATATATAACTGCTGCCTGTACAATCCATTAAGTTGCATGTGGTTCTCTTTAGTAACTTCTACTTATCCAAATCCAAAGAATGTATAAATGTAATTACTTGTGTATAAATGTAAATAAAAATGAAACTACCCGGTGTTTTAACTGGAACCAAGTATAATGCAACGTAAAGAAATGGAGGTTTTATAAACTGGCAAATTGCCTTTCCATCACAATGACTGAAACAGAGACCGTCAGCTCAACAACTTAAAAGTCCTAGTCTTCACCTGGACCTGGAGAAGTGTTTTTGCTAACTATGCACTTCCAAAAAGTCAAACTAATTTGCACAAACATTTTGCTTGTTGCTTGCCCGATTACTTCCCACGTACAATCAAATTTGAAGTCAGCCTTCCAGTCTAGCATATTTCAATACCAACGGTGAGAACAAGTATTCCTAAACTCAGACTGGTAAAAAGCATTCCTTTTACAAATCTTGTATCGCAAAACATTCTAGTACCCTAAACAATGGCACTTTTCTTTAACCAAATAGCCAAGCTGAACATGTAAAACTTGCTTAGTCTCTACATCTGCTAGAAATTTGATAATTGCATATTTCTATAAGACTACACTGCCATATCAAGAGCCTTTGTGTCCACACAGTTCTACAAACCTTGAGAGACACTACAAAATGAATTCAGTTAGATCACTTTAGCATTCCTGCACTGTAACATGTCCATCACAGAATAAACAATTTATTATTTAAATAACCCACTTTAATGAGAATCTCTAAGTAATAAAGACATAAAGGAAGGAATATTTGTAGTGAAATTGTATTTTCAAGTCCCATCACCACCTTACAGGTATTCCTACAAAATGTTGGAGTGGGCAGAGTTGCATGCCCTGTGTCAAGATAAGGTTGTACAGCTAGTTTACCAAAAAGAGAGTGTACTGTGTTGCTCTTTACAGCTTACAGTTTTGTAACCTCAGACTGAATTTATTTATGACAACTGCAGTGTGTGTGTGTGTCAAACAGCAAAGGCCAAGATACCTTCATTTATGACACATTTTGCAAGACCAAAGACTATTAAATACAGGGAACATAATCAGGCAGTGCCTTCAAATGGACAGTTGTGATTAGTGCACTACCCCAGTACTGAATAATGAACTATGTACACGAGTGGAAGACCAAGTGGCTGCAACTTGTCATCCAAGAAAGTGTGGCCAAAAAGGCAGTGGAGGTGGCACCTGCCCTAATGGAATGGGATTTTGGTTTCTTGGACAGTGATGAGCCCTTCTAAGAATAAACAAAATATAGGCAATCAGAAAGCCATCTGGACAGTATGATTTTTATCTAACATGGCCTTGAAATTAGAGAGAAAAAGCTGGTCTGGCTCCCTAAATTGCTTGGTTCTATCCCAATGAAATCTCAACCACAGCTGAAGATCTAAACAATGAGGCATGTACTCTCCTTTATTACTGAAATGAAGGAAGAAGACTAACTGAACAGACTGGATTCAGAAGCCATCTTAGTTAAGAAAGCCAGATTTGTCCACAAGGAAGCCCTATTCTTATGGAGAATAAAGTAAGGAGGACTGCATGACAGTATCTGGATCTATTCCAGCAGAAACAACAGCAATCAGAAAGAAGGTTTTCCAAGAAAGAAATATCAAATATGCTATGGGCATTGGTTCAAAAGGTACCTGGATCAAGGTGTGAAGAAAGAGGAACAAGTCATAAATTTGGAATGGATCTCTTACATAAGGTCTAAGGAGGAAAGTACCTCTTTAAAAAGATCTTAGACAACCTAAGGAACAGAAATAGGCTTGTGCCCTTGACCCACATGAAAAGCAGAGATGGCTGCCAAGCCCAGAGTGAAAAAACCCAATCAGGAAATCCAACACTGTCTCTAAAGGTGCACAGAAGGGATCCAAGCCCCCTAGAAGGAGCTCAAATGGAAAACCTTTTCCATTTACAAGCATAGATTCTTCTGGTAGAGGGTTTCTGAGATGATGAAAAAAATATGCATCACACTTCGGAAAAGCTTGGGCTCTCTGGCCATCACTGGAACTGGAGGAACCAAGGGGATATCCTGAAAGACTTCAGATTTAGGTGAGGCTGGCTCAATGAATTAAAAATTAAATCTGGAATGGGATCCAGCACCAAGATAGGGTGTTCAGATGAGGCCATAAAGAGGGGAACCAAACTTTTCTGTCTAGAAGAGGACTATGAGGATCATAGTGGCTCTGAAATAGGCTGTTCTTTGCAAAAACTTGATGATCAGGGGTCTTGACAGGTAGGCATACAGGAGACCTGGGCACCAAGCATGCAGCAGGGAGTTCCTCAGTGACTGTTCCCTCAGGGGGAATCAGAACAAAGCACCTGCTGCATTTGGTATTAAAAGGAGTGGCAAACAGGTTGCAGCATGTTCAGTCCCAGAAGCTGAAAATTTCAGTTACCCCGACGGCCTGAGGGACCACTTGTAAGGCATCAAAATACTTCTGCACCGATTATCTACTAGGGTGTTGGATCTCTCTGGGATGTGTATTGTTATCAGAAAACATTGCATGGACATAGCCCACTGCCATACCCTCATGGCCTCTCAACAGAGGGGATAAGATAGGGTTCCACCTTGCTTGTTTACACAGCAGACCACTAAAGTGTTGCCAGTTTGAATGGTTATCCCACCACAACACATTAATGTGAAGACAGGCCTTTCACCAGGCACCTTGGTTGTCTTCCACTCTACATGCCCCCACACCCCAGGATAGAAACATCCGTGATCATAATGGTTTCTGATTTGGGAAGGACAAAAAAAATTGACCTTTAGAAATGTGATCCAAATTCCACCACCAAGATATATGCTGGTAACAGATGTCTTTCAGCAAGCTGGATGAGACACAGGATGTGTGTCCAGGGACCACTGAACTGACAAAACATCCACTACAGAACTCTCACAAAAAACATAGCCAGAGGAACAAGACAGATCACAGCTGCTATTAGACCAAGAAGATGCACTATTTAGATAAGCAGACAGGCTCTGAGAAAGCAGGGCATGACTGGTCTGAATTTGCAAAGAAGAGAGTCTTGAAAAAGGCAGTCTGGCAGTCTGATTCGTTGTGTCCAGATGGCAGCGTACAAATTCCAGATCTTGTACAGATTCTAAGTCGGACTTCTCAAAACTGACTGTATACCCAAGGAAAGGCATAACTGGAACACCTGAAACAAGGTTGACCTTGGAGATGCTTGGAGAAGCCAGTCATCCAGGAACGGGAAGACCAGGAATCCAATGCAGCCTGAGCCAAGCTGCTACCACTGACGTGCATTTGGTGAACACATGGGGAGGCGGTGGTGAGACCAAATGGCAGTATTCGAAACTGGTACTGACTGGCTCCCAGCCTGAAGTGCAAGAACCTCCTGGATTGCCTCTCTATCTTGATGTGATAGTAGACACACTTGAGGTGCACTGAGCACATCCAATCATACTTCCTCAGAAGAGGTTGCATAGACTGAACTGTCACTATCTTTAACTTAGTTTATTTGACAAAAAGGTAAAACATGTTGAGGTCCAATATGGGCCCGAGGTCCCTGTTCTTTGGCACCAAATAAAAATCTTGAATAGACCCCCTGGATCCTATCAGGTCTGGTTGGGCATCTTGGATGATTTGTTTCATTGGCAGCTTTCAGATTAGGCGGCATGTCTGGTAGGGATTTCTGTTTTACATCTGGAGTGGTCTGAAAAGGAATTGTGTAGCCTCTGGAAATGATTCTTGACATCCATAAATCTATCAAGATGGCCTTCCAAGCTTCTAGGTGGAGAGAAAAGCGGATTCATGTCAATCCATCATGGGTGGTTTCAATGAGCACATATAAACCAAAAACAGTTCACAAAACTTCCTTCAGCATACATATAAACATTTTTTTGTAGGAGGGCAAGCCCCCCTGCACCCCCTATTTTAGAGGGACACCCTCTAGAATTAAATATACCAACTCGAAGTTGGACAACAGTGGTGGAAATGGCAATCTCCACTTTCATCAAAGGCAGTTTCAGCAAACTGGCTTTGGTTTCCTTGTGTTCCCTGAAATAGTCTTGATTGGACCGACATGCTGCCAAGAAGAGAGTCATCCAACTGCCCCCACAGTGCAGTAGACAGGTAAATTTCCAGACACACTGAAAGGGGATGGAGTTTAGCCCCTTGAAGCCCAGATTCTGCAGACCACCTCTGCCATGAAGGCATCGACCATTAAATTATCACTTCTGCATCAGCGCATACCTTCAGCTGAACAGTTTTGGCCAAATTGCTGCAATTTTCAGATCTTTTTCCTCCCCTCTACGATTTCCCCACCCCACAAAGGGACATTTCTAGGAAATGTATTCCCACAGCAAACCTAAGTTTATTTCCGTCTTCCTCACTCCTTTTGTATATTTGTATATATTGGTACGTGCATAGATATATGTATATGTGTTTAGATTTCAGTGACTGTTGAGTTTGAATTAGCCTTTTAGCCTTTTAGTATTTTTATTGGTTGGTTTGTGTGCTGCTGGATTCAAATGATTGGCTTTATGACGATAAATACGGATCTAACTTTTTAATGTCTGATGAAGTCTGGTGACGGTCACCAGACGAAAGCGCCAACCAGAATAAATTTGTTAGATTCCATTCCTAGGTTTCGAGCCTGCTGTTTGTTTTTATCTGTACTAGTTTCTTTAGTGCTGTTTGCGGTTCTCTTCCTTACGCCTAGTCAAAGTATCTATTTATTACTGCTCAATATTTCAGTTGTTTGGCTTCTGCTGCATACCTACAATCAACTACATTACTAGCTGCAAAGTACAAACTTGCAGTGTTAAATATTGTGCTGCATTTCACTTTTCTTTCTATTTAATTGTTTCATTGAATATTGTCTCTCTCTCTCTCTCTCTCTCTCTCTGTAGTTATTTATCTTTCTATTTAATTGTTTCATAGAATACTGTGGTCTCTCTCTGTCTCTGCAGTTAGTTTCCCGCTCACCCCCACTGTTCTTGTTCTGGTATTAATCTTGGTGGCTTTGGAACTGCCCACCCCTCTTGTAAATTTGTGTTTGAAAACTCCTCCTGGGTCTATCTCATTTGCTCACTCAACTGAGTACAGTGAGATCATATTTTGACTTCAGACACTCCTACAAGTCCCATCTGTTCAGCTCTATTCCAATCTATTGTCACTAGCTCACTCTGCCTAATAGAGACAGAGCTAGGTCCTTAATTTTTAATTATCTTCTGTTTCACCTTTCTCCCTTTCCACTTTCCAAAAAAAAGTTCTAAGCTTGTTTCCTGCCTTTCCTGTAACTAGTCTAGTCCAGATACAGATTTGCTATATCAAGGACCGTCTGTAAGCTTCTGTGGCCCCCCAAGCCTTTCTGTGTTGGAGGGAAGCCTTCTAGCTTATCAGTGGGAGTGGTAAGCAGTAGGTAGCCTACCTACCACAAGAGTGGTTTCTGGCCCAAAAATTGTACTTTATTGGCCATTTGGCAGTTTTTCCATCTCTTTCAACTTACTGGTTTAAAAGCCCGCGTTTACGATGGTTTCCCATCTTTCTTGCAACTAGTCTACTCCAGATACAGCTTTGCTATATCCAGGACTGTTTGTAAGCTTCTGAACCCCCCCCCCCATGCCTTTCTGTGTTGGAGGGAGGCCTTCTAGCTTATCAGTTGGTGTGGTAAGCAGTAGGTAGCCTATCTGCCACAACATCCAGGTACAGAGTTAGTTTTAGCACTTGAATTTGCTTATTCGTGCTCAGCACTTGTTCAGAAAGTACAGTTGTGTACACTTACCATAAATGTAGATGTTCGAGTGTATTCACTGTTGCAGTCATTACATTTGGGTTATCCTGCTGGCAGGTTGCGCTCAGTCGGCTTGAATTTCAAAGTCTTGGGTCCTGCATCGGTTGCTGTCGCCTCTTCCCTGACGTCAGGTAGTCAGGGGTATAAAAGATGCAGCCATTGTCTTCAGTTTTTCTTGCCCCAGATGTCAGGTGCCCCCAAAAGGGTAGGCTAAAAATATGTAAATAAAACATACATGCACCAAAATAAGCTTTACCTTCATCTATAAGCAAACACACCACCTAGGTTGTATAGATTAGAGAAGTAAAGATAAGTTCCAGCAAAAATAAGGGGGGGGGGGTGGCAGGCAGGTAACCTGGAGTGCAACAGTGAATACACTCAAACATCTACATTTATGGTAAGTGTACACAACTGTACTATGTTCTTCGTGTTTCACTGTTGCAGTCATTACATTTGAGTTGAGTCCCAAAGCTATGGTTGGGGGGCTGGAGCTAAACAGCATTAGGAGCGGCTATGAGGCCCTGCAGGACTGCAGTGGCAAAGCCTGCCCTGGATTTAGAGTAAAGAGGCAGATTGTAATGTTTTGTAAAGGTATGTACTGAACTTCAAGTAGCAGCCTCTACAATGTCTTTGGTTGGTACTCCCTTGAGAAAAGCTGCAGAAGTGGCTGCAGCTCTGGTTGAATGTGGCCTAATGGCCATAGGCACTGGTTTGCCATGCTGTGAGTAGCAGAAACAAATGCAGTGACCTATCCCCTTTGAAATAGTCTGCTTGGAGAAAGCCTTTCCTTGTGATGCTGTGGCATATACCACTAGTAATTGTTCTGTCTTTCTGAAAATTTTAGTTTTGTCCAAGTGGAATCTAAGTTGTCTGTGTGCGTCCAAAGAATGCAGAATTTTCTCCCCCTTGTTCTGTGGATTTGGATAAAAAGTTGGCAAATTAATAGTTTGGTTAAGGGCTACACTGGATACCACCTTAGGCATAAATGTAGGGTTTGTTCTGAGAGAGACCCTGTCTGGATAAAAAATGATAAAGGGCTCCACAGCCATGAGAGCCTGTAGCTCTGAAACTCATCTTGCAGAAGTTATTGCTAGGAGCAGAGCTGTTTTCCAAGATAAGAACTTTATACCTGCAGTAGCAGCTGGCTCAAAATGAGGTAAGGTGAGTTTTTCCAAGACACAGTTGAGGTCCCATGCAGGTATTGGCGTTCTCCTTGGAGATCTTAAGTTTTTGGCTCCACTGAGGTACTGCCTTAATAAAGGATGAGAAAAGAGTGGTGGCGCTGTATTGTAATGAGCTGAAAAGGCAGAGGCATGGATTTTAATTGATGAAAAAGATAGGCCTTTGTCCAGCATCTCAGTTAAGTATTGCAAAATCTGAGGAATATTTGGGACAGCTGTATCAGTTCCTTGAGCTTGGTTCCAAGCACAAAATCTCTTCCATTTCCCAGCATAGGATTTTCTAGTACTAGGCCTTCTGTCTTCTAAAATGACACCCATCACAGCTTTACTGACAGGTGTAGTTTGTATGGCTACATTATCCGCCATGCTGCCAGGTTTAGGGTCCTGAGTTGGCTGTGCAGAATCTGATTGTTTTGCTGGGACAGTAGATGAGGTATTTGAGGTAAGGTCCAGGCTGGGCACTGGGACAAGTTCCTTAAGCTCAGATACCAGTACTGGCGTGGCCAGTCTGGGGCAATCAGAATCATTTTTGGTTTCTCCTGTCTGACTTTCAGGAGTACCTTGGGGAGGAGAGGCAGTGGAGGAAAGGCATATACTGATAGGTTTGTCCAGTTGAAAGATAAGGCGTCCACTTTCCAAGCTTGTCTGTGATAGGTCCTTGTGCAGATTCTTTTTAGTAGATTACTGTGAGGGGAGGCCAATAGATTTATGTCCGGGCTTCCCCATTTCTTTGTTATCATGCTGAAGACTTGTGGATCCAGGTGCCACTTGTGGGGATCCATGAGGTTTCTGCTTAGTTCATCTGCCAGAGTATTTTCCTTTCCTGGCAGGAATTCTGCCTGTAGATGAACTTGGTAAGTCAATGCTGTGTCCCATAAAGCCATGGCTTGTCTGCAAAGGGGGTAAGAATGAATGCCCCCCTGCTTGTTTATGTACCACATGACCGTGGTGTTGCCTGTCTTTATCAGTAGTTGTTCCAGATGAAGTAGGTCCTTGAAGGCTGTCAGGGCATTTTGAACAGCTAGCACCTCTTTTTGATTGATATGTAGATGCTTTTGGTTTGTGGACCAGGTGCCCTGAATGCCTCTTCCTGCCATGTGTGCCCCCCCCCCCCCCGGCATAATCTGAAGCATCCATCGTGAGGCTCTGCCTGGCTGGCGGTAGTGAGAATGGCTGTCCCTTGTTTTGGTGACAAGCCGTTGCCCACCATCGAAACTCATGTTGCAGGCAGGGAATGAGAGTAATCATTGTTTCCAAGCTGTGGCAATGTTGTGTCCAGACACTTTTTAGGTACCACTGAATTTTCCTCATATGCAGTCTTGCATATGGAATTAGTAAGATGCAGGATGCCATGAAGCCCAAAGCCTGCAGAATTTTTCTTGCAGATAACTGGGCCTTTGTTACCATTTCCTTGAAATAGGTAGTCAGTTGTCTTTGTTTGTCTGGAGTGAGATAAGTCATCTGGGCAGTTGTATTTAAGCCTGCACCCAGGAATATTATCTCTTGAGAGGGTACTAGTTTTGATTTATTTTTGTTGACTGTGTACCCTAGGCATGTTAAGTCTTTTCACAAACGTCAGATGCTGAAGTAGAATGTCCTTGTTCTCTGCTTGTATGAGGCAGTCGTCCAAGTAAGGATATATTTGTATTCCTCTTTGGCTGCAGTAAGCAATTACTGGTGCCAGGCACTTTGTGAAGACCCTGGGCGCAGTAGATAAGCTAAAGGGCAGTGCAGAGAATTGGAAATGCTTTGAGCCAGCTTGAATCTGAGGTATCTTCTGCATGATTGTCTGATTGGGACATGCAGGTATGCCTCTTTTAGGTCTAAAGTCATGAGCCAAGCCTTGCTGCCCAGAATGGGCAGAAGCTGCTGCAAGGTCAACATCTTGAATTTTGGTATATCCAGGAAGGTGTTTAGAATAGATAGGTCCAGTATTGGTCTCCATGCTTTGTCCTTTCTGGGTACCAAGAACAGTCTTGAGTAAAATTCTTGTCCCTGCTCTTGCTGTGGCACTTGTTGAATAGCCCTCATGTCCATGAGAGCTGTGACTTGTTTTTGAGCCTCTGCCCATTGATTTTTTGGCAGGTCTGGCTAACCGTTTGCCCTTGGCAGGGTATGGAAGTGAAACTTTTAGCCTTGTGACACTATGTCTAGAACCCATTTATCCTGGGTTATAATGTGCCAATTTTGAGAAAAAAGTGCTAGTTTTCCCCCTAAGGGTGCTGCCAGAAGATAAGTGCTTGGTGCAGGCAGGGGGAAGTCATTGGGACTGTTTTCTGTATGGTTGTGATTTGTCTTCTCCACCTTTGGAGGTAGAAGCACCCCATTGCTTAGACCTGTAGGAACCTTGCGGCTGTGATCTGCTCTAGGGCATCTGGATCTGCCCCTTTGAGGTCTGTCTGAGACTGGAAAGGACCAATTCTTTGTAGGCCAGTGTCTGCTAAATCTAGGAGGCTGTACCTGTAAGAAATCCTTGACCGTTTGCATAGATTTAGCTTTGTCCTCCATTTTCTTTAACACCTCTTCTGCCTTAACACCAAACAAGGTATCATGTTGTAATGGAAAATCTAATAATTTTGCTTTAGCATGATCAGGCAGATTTTGTTCCTTTAACCAAGCATGCTTCCTAATGACAGAACCCATAACAGCGCCCTGCAGGAGGCCCCCAGAGAATCAAAACCACATTGCAAAGTATGCTTTCCAACTTGTTCAGCTGCATGCAATAAATCCTGCATTTCTTTGTTTTCTGCACATTCAGAATTTACCATCATTTTCTGTTTAAGCAGTGTCATGATATATTACTGATATTTGAGCATATGAAACTGGCAATTTAAGGCCCTTATAGCTAAGGTAGCAGATGTGTAAATCTTTTTCCCCAGTGCCCTAGAATCCCTGTCAGAGGGGGTAGGGTCTTTTGCAGTGGAAGCCTTGACCTCCTTAGGACCCTGAGAAATAGTTTCTAGGTCTGCAGTAGGGTTTTTGAAAGAAATTTATGAGAGCCAGGGGACCCTGTAGTATCTGTCCGGCTTAACAGGAGCTGGAGGTAAGGAGTTAGGGGTCAGACTAGACTCTGAACACATCATCTACAATGTCTAACACAGGTGGGATAGCTAGAGGCCTGTGTTGAGGTAGTAAAAGGAAGTCACTGAGCTTCTTAGATTCTGAAAAATCTTGGCTCGCCCAGTGGAGGTGCTCCCTCATGGCATGCAAGGATTCCCCAAAAGAGTAGTCCTCAGGAGGAGAAGCTGAAGGAATTGTTTCTTCAGCATCATAATCCTCATAGGGGGGAAGAGAATATTCCTGATCAGAAGAGGAATCAGAAGAAATGAAAACCTGATCTGAAGATTCACAGTCTGTCTCTTGCCTAGGCCTCTTATCAGGAGGGGGATGGGAACCCCTGATCAAGGTAATTAAGTCTTCGGCCATTTTGAGCATCTGTTTTTTTGGGCATGGAGGCCTGTCCATGTGGCTGGTGAACTTGTTTCTTTGCCTAAAGGTGTTTTAGTCTTTGCCTTTGAAGTCAGTTTAATATATAATTGTTTAGGTCTGAATACACCCTCAGAAGCCGATGCTTGCTCAGCGGCTCCGGACCCATCTGAAGGAACAATCTCCAAGGCTCCAATACCTTGAGTTTCCAGCGGCCTGGCCGACTCCATGTGGGAGTCGGTAGTGGCCTGCGACTCTAAACTAGCGGGCATCAGGGGCTGCAAAAGCACCTCATTGCTTAGTAGAAGCTTCGTCGTCAGTTTTGTACCTTGGTTGCCTGTCTTTCTTTTTCTTTGCGTTTTTTGTGAACTCCGGTAGTCGGGTGGCTATCCGACGACATTGTATAATTAAATCTTTGCCCAAAACAGCTTAATGCAAAATCGTACTGACGCTTAATAGTGCGTTGGTTAAATCTAGCACAAAACAGACAACTAGAAATGTTGTGGTCAGGGCCTAGGCTAGGAATACAGTAGGAATGAAAGTATGAGGTATTTGCTTCCCACAAGAAATACAATTATTAACTTTTTCTGACATCGGTCTGAAGCAAAAACAAAGTTTCCCCAACGGGGTACTCAGCTTTTAATGAAGACTTTGGATCTGAAACTGGAACACGAAAATCTCAGGAGTTGGCCGACTGGCACTTGCGAACTGCTTCTCCTTCGGGCACATCGCGGCAATAAAGACTGAAGAAAATGGCATCGGCTGCATCTTTTATACACCTGACGACTTGACGTCAGGGAAGAGGTGACAGCAACCAACGCAGGACCCAAGACTTGGAAATTCAGGCCGACTGAGGGCAACCTGCCAGCAGGATAACCCAAATGTAATGACTGTAACAGTGAAACACGAAGAACATCTTGTTGTTAGCACTAAATAAGCTATAAATTACTACAGCACTCAACCTTCCTCTTTACCTAGAGGAAAACAGTTTTTGTATTTCTTTCCTCACTTGCTTATAGAAAAAAAAGCTCTTATACTCACTTTCTTCACTTGTCTAGAGGAAAGTAGTTTTTTATTCAGGCATGTCCAAGGGTCAGCTCCCAGTGTTCTCTCCTGTCTATCTGATGAATCTGGGCAACTTGGGGCAATGTACCAATTGCCTCATGTACACAGACAACCCTCTCCTCCTATCAACCAACACCACAACCTGTGAGAGATGCACTTACCTAGCCAAACTGGAGGTAAAACTCTCTCCAACCAAGACTGAACTTGACAGTCAAGAGTAGAAGGTAAACACTTGCACCACACCACACTCATCACATAGTCACACTAAACCTACTCAACCAAAATCCATACACAGAAACACAAAAACATTCACGGAGGCTCTCAATAATAATCTGCTAAAGCAACAGAGACCTCCAAAGCAGAAACGCAAGCAACCTCCACCCCCCCAACACAACCCAAATGATACATAGCCCACAGACTCAGTGTGGCACTCAACCACAGCCCATAAGTCAGAAAATGTACCCAACACACTAGTCATAGGTGACTCTATAGTCAGGTACACTGATGTCCCACTCACCAGGCTAAACAAGGAGAAGATCACTTCAGCTGCCTGTCGGGTATCAGGATCCGCCAAACAACCCACGCACTCAGGTCACTCCATAACAAGTACAAATATGACTCTGTCATTGTCCATGTTGGTGTGAACGACCTGAGACGTACCTCCCTGGACTACATGAAAAGAGACATGGAAGAGCTCTCCAATCTTGTAGCCCAGGCAGGTATGACCCTAACCCTGAGTAGCATCCTGCCATCGCCCAGAATGATACTGCAGTACAAGGACAAAATGATTGACTTCAACAATTGCCTAAGCTTCTGGTGTCATTCTAAGGGGATCCAGTATCTGTCTGCCTTGGACGACATAGTCGACAGACCACGATGCTTTGCCAGAGATGGCCTGCACCTGTCACCCCTGGGATTCCGGATACTGGCTAAGGCTCTTGCTGCCCCTATAGTGTCTTTTTAGGCAAGGTACAAATGACAAATTCACCACTGCAACAGGAACAGGCAAGCAAAAACCTGAGGGTAATGCTACTCAATGCTAGAAGTCTAAATCTCAAAATGCACTCCCTCGAGGCACTCCTTAAAATGGAGAACATCGATATCTGCGCAGTGACGGAGACCTGGTTCAAGGCTCCAGAGGGCACCCATGCATTATCAAGCTATAACGCATACCACACTTTGGCCACCTAACCTGGACCAGAACACCAAAGGCAGAGGTGTGTCCATATTCATTAAGGATATCCACACCTCCAGGCTAGTTGCGCAGCATAATGCATCCGAGGTTATCCAAGTGCAACTAACTCTGGGCAAAACTGCAATCCAAATTATAGCTTGCTACAGATCCCCCACCATGCCCCAGGATTCCCACTCCTCTTTTATTGATATACTGGAAAATATTAGGGTTCAACCAAGCACCCTAATAATGGGCGATTTCAATGACCCTACCATAAACTGGGAAAAAGTACAGTTTTGTACCTACCATAAATGTAGATGTCCGAACTGGATAGCATCTGCAGTCATAACAAGTGGGTTGTCCTGTCGTCAGGCAGCCCTGCAGTCGGCCGGATTCCAAAGTCCGGGTCCGGCTTCGGCTGATGTCGCACTCCACCCGACGCCATCTCTGTTGGTCTTCGGGTATAAAAGCATCAGCCGACGCCATTTTCCTCAGTGTTTCTTGCCCCAGATGCCAGTAGCCCTCTTGCAGGCTAAAATTTGGATAGATGCCAATGTTTCCAAATAGATAGAGGTAAACACAAAAATAAGCATATATGTACATATATACAAACAAATACACCATGAAAGACTCCCCCCCAACAGCTAGCTATTAGGAGGGTAAACACCCTAGGAGTACCACAGAGGGAAGGAGGGAGGGTAATCCTGACTGCAGATGCTATCCAGTTCGGACATCTACATTTATGGTAGGTACAAAACTGTACTATGTCCTTCATGGATGCATCTGCAGTCATAACAAGTGGGTAGAATACCATAGCCAACTAGGGAGGAGGATAAAAGTAGATTATGGTGTGTTTAGGATCCCTTGCAGTACAGCAGTGGCAAACCCTGCTCGGGATCTGGAATATAGAGGCAAATTATAATGCTTGGCAAATGTATGCACGGAGGTCCAAGTAGCCGCCTCAATAATGTCTTTGGTTGCCACTCCTCGTAAGAAGGCTGTGGTAGTGGCTGTTGCCCTTGTAGAATGAGGTCTTATGTTCTGTGGAATTGGTTTTCCATGGAAGGAGTAACAGAATCGTATGCAATTTCCTATCCATTTGGAGATTGTCTGTTTGGAAATAGCTTTTCCTTCCCTTCCTGTTGCATAGGCTACAAAAAGTTGGTCAGTCTTTCTGCTATTTTTGTTCTGTCCAAGTAGTAGCGTAGCTGTCTATGTACATCCAAGGTATGCAGTATTCTTTCCCCTCTGTTTTGTGGGTTGGGAAAGAAGGTAGGTAGGTGGATTGCCTGGTTTAAAGATACTCTGGATACCACCTTGGGCATAAATGTAGGATTAGTCCTCATGGACACTCTATCTTGGTGGAAGATTAGGAAGGGTTGCACTGCCATTAAGGCCTGTAGTTCTGAAACCCTCCTTGCTGAAGTAATTGCCAGTAGGAAAGCAGTTTTCCATGACAGGTGTTGTAGGTCTGCTGTTGCTGCTGGTTCAAAGGGTGATAGTGTCAACTTTTCTAGCACAAAGTTTAAATCCCAAGCTGGTAATGGTGGTTTCCTTGGAGGTTTTACATTCTTGATTCCTCTGAGGAACTGCCTGAGCAAAGGGTGTGAAAAACAGGTGGATCAAAGCTGTATTCTGCTGAAATAGCTGATGCATGTATCTTGATGGAGGAGTAGGACAGGCCTGAATGAAGAAGTTCGCCAGATACTCCAGAATGTTAGGCATATCTATGTTTGACACATCTTTTCCTCTTTCCGTACTCCAAATGACAAACCTTTTCCATTTTCCAGCATAGTTCCTTCTTGTTGAAGGTCTGCGTGCTTCAAGAATAATGTCTTTAACTCTTTGGGAAAGTTCTGGATTAGCTGCTGCTATGTGATGTTCCATGCAGTCAGTTGCAGCGTTTTAGGTTTGGATGTATGATGCTGTAGTTGTTCTGAGTTAACATCAAAGGCATCAGGGTATTGGCCACATATTGTTCCGAGACATGCTCTTCAGTAGTGGGTACCAGTGTTGTCTTGGCCAGTTTGGAGCTATCAGGATTATCCTTGGACGTTCTTCCTTGATTTTTAGTAGTACCTTGTGTATCAAAGGAAGAGGTGGGAATGCATATGCTGTTAGGCCTTTCCAGTTGAAGGAGAGTGAGTCCACTTTCCATGCTAGTGGGTGGAATGTCCTTGTGCAGAATTTTTGAGCTGGTGATTGAGAGGTGATGCGAATAGGTCTATCTGTGGCATTCCCCATTTCTTTGAGATGGTCTTGAAGATGTCCGGTGCAGCTTCCATTCGTGGGCATCCAAAGTGGTTCTGCTTAATATGTCTGCTAGAGTATTGTCTTTCCCGGTACAAATATTGCCTGTAACTGAATGTTGTAGCTGAGTGCCAGGGTCCACAGCTCCAAGGTCATTCTGCGTATGAATGAGTGCCTCCCTGTTTGTTGATGTACCACATGACTGTGGTGTTGTCTGTCCTTATCATCAACTGGCCCTCTTTGAGGAATGGTTTGAACTTTTGGATTGCCAGTTTTACTGCCAGCATTTCTTTTAGATTGATGTGCAGGTGAAGTTGATCCTGTGTCCACAATCCTTGCACGCATTTGTCCAGCATGTGGGCCCCCCATCCTAGGTCTGAAGCGTCTGTTGTGATGGTCTGGCTTGGTTGACATCTGCGAAAGGGTAGGCCTGGGTTTGACTGGCATGCCTGAGCCCACCATAGGAACTCCTGTTTTAAGCATGGAATTAGTGGGATTTCTGTTTCTAGACTGTGTCTGTGTTGGGACCATAAATTCTTTAGGTACCACTGTAGTTTCCATATATGTAGTCTGGCAAATGGGACCAAGATTATGCATTATGCCATGAAGCCCAAGGCCTGCAGAACTTTTCTTGCTGTTAACTTGTTCAGTTTTGTTAGTGCCAAGAAGTAAAGAGGAAGTTCTTTTTGTTTTTCTGTAGTCAGGAATGCCATTTGTTGTACTGTGTCCAATTCCGCGCCCAAGAATGTCCTTGTTTGGGATGGTATCAGCCTTGACTTTTGTAAATTGACTGTGTATCCCAGTCCTTGTAGCAAGTAAATGACCCTTTGTAAATCTGTTGTCAGCTTGCTTTTGTTGTCCCCTTGTAGCAGGCAGTCGTCCAGGTATGGGTAAATTTGAATTCCCTGTAGTCTGCAATGGGCGATTACTGATGCCAGGCATTTTGTGAATACTCTGGGCGCAGTAGATAAGCCAAAGGGCAATGCTGAGAATTGATAGTGCTCTGATCCTGCAAGAAATCTGAGGTATCTTCTGCAGATTGGTCGAATGGGGACGTGCAGGTATGCCTCCTTGAGATCTAGAGTTACCAGCCAAGACTCCTTGCCCAGCATGGGAAGAAGTTGCTGTAGGGTCAGCATTTTGAATTTTGGGACAATGATGTATGTATTTAAGGTGGACAGGTCGAGAATTGGTCTCCAACTTTTTTCCTTTCTTGGAACTAGGAATAGTCTGGAATAGAACCCCTTTCCTTGTTCTGCTGTTGGCACTCTTTCCACAGCTCTCATGTTTGCTAACACCATAATCTGGCGTAGAGCCTCTGTTTTTTGATTTGGAGGTAGATTTGGCATTCCTCTTTTGACTGGTAAAGTGTGGAAGTGAAACCGGTAACCTTGATCTATGGTTTGTAAAATCCACTTGTCTTTTGTTATGTAGTGCCAGTTCTTTGAAAATAAGGTTAACTTTCCGCCTAGAGGAGCTGCTATTTGTTCCCTGGTAGGCGGAGTTAGGATTAAGTCACTGTGGTTGTGCTGAAGTAGTGGCAGTGGCTGTGTCTGTGCCTCTGTTGTTACCTTGCCACTGTCGTCCTCTGTAGGCACCTCCTCTGGATTGGTTTCTGCCTCTGGAACGTCTATTCCTGCCCCTTTGAAATTTTGTGGAGTCAGGAAAGGACCAATTTTTGGCAGGCCAGTTCCTGCTAAACCTTGGGGTTGAACCTGCAAGAAATCTTTAACAGTTTGAACAGATTTTGCCTTTTCTTCCATTTTCTTCATAACCTGCTGGGCAGGTGTACCAAACAAACTTGTCTTGTCCATAGGAGCATCTAGCAACTTAGCTTTAACATGATCCGGTAAAGCTTGTTCCTTTAGCCATGCATGCCTTCTTATCACTGTGCCTGTCATGGCTGATCTAAATGAAGCCTCCAGTGCATCATAGCCACATTTTAAGGAATGGTTGCTAACCTGTTGTATGTTATTTACCATCTCTAATACATATTTCTTATCAAGAGATTCATCAGTGGTTAGTTTTTTAGTTAACTGATCAAGCATAAACTCTTGGTATTGTATCATGTGAAACTGACAGTTTAAAGCTCTAGCTGAGAGAGTAGCTGAAGTGTAGACCTTTTTACCCCATCTGTCTAATGACCTTGCTTCCCTTTCAGAAGGAATAGGGTTTTTAGCTGTGGTCGCGGCTACTGCCTTGGGACCCTGGGATATTCTAAAGGTGGTGATGAGTATCTGGCACCCTGTAAAATCTGTCTGGTTTGGCAGGGGCTGGGGGTAAAGAATCTGGAGCGGAGCAAACATCATTGAAAGCATCATCCACCACAGAGAGAACAGGAGGTATAGCTAAGGGCCTGTGCTGTGGGAGGTGCAGAAAGGTCCTAAGTCTTTTTCTGGAGTCTGAAAAATCCTGTTGCTGCCATTGGAACTGTTCTCGCATGGCATGCAAGGTTTCCCCAAAGGAGAATTCTTCTGGTGGGGAAGCAGCTGGAATGGATTCTTCAGCATCAGAATCTTCAAAATTGGAGAAGGGAGCCTCTGGCTGGTCAGTTATGTCTGATTCATCAGCAGAATCATCAGAAGACACTGGCTCAGGGGGCTCTGCCCTAGGTCTCTTCTCTGGGGGTTGAGAGGCCCTGTCTGGGTGAGATTGAGATCCTCTAATTAAAGAAATTAAATCTTCTGCCAAAGAAAGCATTTGAGAACTAGAAGAGGGCCTGGATGTGGGGGTTTAACAGGCACTGATTTAGTAGTCTTGGCTGCTTTGGCCCTGGCGAAGGCCTTAATGGACATGGCTGCTGGAGGCCTAGCAGCACCACGTGCTGGGGTAGAGACATCCAAGGGGATGGTGTCTGATAAGTCAACCACCGTAGTGGGTAAAATTTCTGAGGTCGATTCAAGAGTTGTAGCAGGGGCCTCAGTTGTAAGAACAGGTTCAGCTGTACTTTGATCAGTTTTCTCGGTTTCGGCCGAAACCGAGACACTCGTGGTTTGCTTTACCGTGGTTTCGGCCGAAACCGCGGACCGCGAGTGTCGGTCTTTATCTTTGCGTTTTTTGGTAGATTGGGTAGTCGGAGGGTCCGACGGCATAATGTACGCAAAATCAGTACCGAAAAACTGTTCTGCAAACTCCGACCGACGCCTAAGCGTTCGTCGGTTGAAAGAGGCACAGGCCGAACAGGCTGCTACGTCGTGGGCTGGGCCTAAACAAGGCAGACAGTAAGAGTGGAAATCTTTATGAGGTATTTGTTTCCCACAGGTTAAACAATTGTTAACTTTTTCTGACATCGGCTGAGGCAAGAAAGAGTCCCCAACGGGGTACTTAGCTTTAGAAGTCTTCGAAGTAGTATTCGGTAGAAGTAATCTCTGGATCCGACCGACCGGCACTTGCGAACAGCTTCTGCTTCGGGCGCCACGCGGCAAGAAAGACTGAGGAAAATGGCGTCGGCTGATGCTTTTATACCCGAAGACCAACAGAGATGACGTCGGGTGGAGTGCGACATCAGCCGAAGCCGGACCCGGACTTTGGAATCCGGCCGACTGCAGGGCTGCCTGACGACAGGACAACCCACTTGTTATGACTGCAGATGCATCCATGAAGGACATCTACTCATTTACCAACTCTTTTGTTCAACACTTTCTGGAATACATAAATTCCAATGCCCTGGATCAACTTATCCACACCCCCACAAGGGGCAACAATATCCTAGACCTAGTCAGTACCAACATGAGTGATCAGTGTTCCACACCTGAAGTCAACTCCATGTTGGTCAGATCCGTCCATAAGCTAATCACCCTAGATATCCACATCCTGTCTCCACCCCCATGTAAGGAAACCATGGTAAAATATTTCTCCAAAGCAAACTTCATGCTTCCAGAAGTGGTGAACTTCATGACACCCATGCAGATGGACAATACAGTTATGACTGCTAAATCTTACACAGATGCACTCTATAAGCACTTAGATGAGTGCATGGATCGTGCTATCCCAAACAGAACCAAGACACTATCCTCCAAAAAAAGGAAGCCAATCTGGTGGTCCCCTGCCATACACAAACTCTACAACAGAAGGAAGAAACTGCTAGAAAAGAGAGTAAATCCCATGAGTGGAGGAGTTCCCTGGTCAGCTTCCTCCAAAGCTAGCTACAAAAACAAAATCGCCACTGATTCTAGGGACAACCACAAAGCATTCTATAGCTATGTCAAGAATCTCAATGGCAACACCCAGATATGCTCTGTGTTACAGCACAACGGCATAAAAATTACAGAACCAACTGATATTGCCAAAGTGCTGGCAGATGGGTTCAATGCTAACTTTACCCCCCTCTCACCCCCTAAAGGGCCCATATCTATACAGGAAGAATGCAGAGTCCCTGTAATCACAACTACAGAGGTAAAAGCTGCACTCTCTAAAGCCAAAAACACAGCATCCATGGGACCAGACAACATCCCAGGCTGCGTTTTACATGAACTTCAGAATGAACTGGCTCCCCACCTAAGCACCATGTTCAATCATAGTCTCACATCAGGCTTTGTGCCCACAGAATGGCACACAGCAACAAGTTATCTCACTCCACAAAGGGGAAGCCACCAATGATCCCGGGACCTATCGTCCTATTAGTCTGACGAGCCTGGCATGTAAGGCCATGGAACGTATCATGGAACTCGTAATGCAAACACATTGGTAACCTTCAAACTCTGGACCCCACCCAGTTCGGGTTTGTAAAAGGCAGATCATGCCTCCTGAACTTGGTAGACTTCTTTGAGGCATTCACCAAAGCTGTAGACGAGGGTAAGGTGGTTCACACAGCCTATCTTGACCTCACCAAGGCTTTCGACACCATCCCCTATTCTGGAATTATAGTTAAATTCACTGAACTAGGTATAAATCCCTGTGTCACAAGATGGGCTGCCAATTAACTCATTGACAGAACCCACACTGTAAAAGTTGCAGACTTCAAACCAGTGACAAGTGGAGTACCACAGGGTTCAGTCCTGGGACCTCTCCTGTTTGGTATCTACTTCTCTGAAGTACAGGCTAACACAGAAGGCCTTTGGCTAAAGAAGTTCGCAGATGACTGCAAACTAGGAGCTATAGTTGAGTCCCCAAATGATGTGGACATCCTACAGAAGGGCCTCACTGAGACAGATGCCTAGTGTCAGAGCCATGGCCTCAAGCTCAATGCCAAAAAGTGCATTGTTATCCCCTATGGTAAAAACTCTGTACCCATGAACTACCACATAGGCGGCAGTCTACTTAACGTTGAATGTGTGATGAGACCTTGGACCCCAGGTGGACAGTAGTCTCTCGTTTGATAATCACATCACTACAGTAGTCAGGAAATCCTTCTACGTGACACACCTCATCACAAAAGGGTTCTCATCTACTCGACACTCATTAGACCCATTACAGAGTACAACGCCCCTTTTGGAATGTACCTCACAAGACATCTGCAGCAGCTGGAAAGGCCACAGAAGCACCTCACAAAGAAGATTACTGGCCTCAAACAGATGCCCTACACTAACCGTCTCAAAAAAACTCCAGCTTTACTCTGTAGCATATCACTTACTCAGAGGTGATCTCTGCCTAACATATAAAGCTATGTCAAACCCAGAGCTGTTGGACAAGCTACACACCTAAAGAAATCCCAATCCCTCCGAGCTACACACTCTAGGGACCTAAACCTTGCCACTACAATAAACAGGACATGCTGGAGGGATACATTCCTGTCCGAGAGACTTCCCATACTCTGAACAAACTAACCATCTATGTCAAGCAAAGTTCCTCATTAGCACTCTTCAAGAAAAATCTTGATAAGTGGATGGGAAATAGGAAATACACCCCAGGGATCACTTCTGTGGCTCTGCTCGGCAGGGGCACAGGAACATAACTTTCTTGGGTGGCATAAGCCAGGGAACCTTGTTGGCTAAGCTTACTTAGGCCCTTGGGCCGGATAAGCCTAGTACCTACCTATGAACTCTGAGACCAAATGGAGTGGCCCCCATTAAAACAGGCTTTAAGAAAGGATGCTGTGAAGCAGTCCGCTAAGTTACAAAGATGCATCCAAGCATGGTGGCACATGGCTATGTCGGACCTGCTGCATGAATGTTGTACCATCTTCTATGTTTGAAATGGGTCAAATGTATACATTTGAGATGGACTGAAGAGGGGTCAACTGAGTCTCCAAGGGCTTTTTAGACCACCAAGGGTTGAGTTGAAACTAAAATAGAAAGTTCAGAAATTAAATCTCTCAAGTCTAGTTAAATGTGCCATGTACTTCAGTGCACAAAAAGAAAACATGGCTGAAGAGTAAGCAAACTTCTCATATTGGTCCACAGCCCAGTACTCCCTCTGTTCAGGAGTTTGACCAAAGTGCTCTCTTCTGAGATTTCTTTCCTGATGGCCGTAGCAACAAAAATGGCATCCACCAAGGGAATTTGCTCCAAAAAGAGCAGTCTTTAGGGAGGACTAATACCATATCTAGGGAGGACTAATACCATGTCTGGTCTGCAGGGGATAGACTCCACCGCATAGTGTCCTGAAGGTCTTGTAGAGAACCTCAGTCAACAAGCATGCAAGGATTGGGTACCATACAAGATGTGGATGGGCCATGCTAAAGGCTTCAAAAAAAAAAAAAAAAAAAAAAAAAAAAAGACACTCTTCTGGGAAAGGGGCTTTGATTGTCTAGCTCTCTGATGTCTGATCAATTCTAGGAGCTGCCAAAGAAGGCATCGTCTTGGGGAAGAGGGACTTGGGGAATAGCTGAGAGTCCACAGTGAGAGATTCTTCAGGAGAATTTAAGTGCTTCGTCTTGCACTGGGGTTCTTCTTGTGCACCTCTACGGGGAGTGGCTGGAGGGAACAAGGAAACCTGCAGGGAGCCCTAAACTTGTGGCAGTTCGAAACCCATAGGTTTGTGCTGTCCCAAGGACAGCTCATGAGAAACCAAGACCTTAGAAGGAAGAGAGGATCATGACAAATCCAAAAAGAGAGGGGTAGAGAGATGGAGAAAGAGAAAAGAAACAGACAGACACCCATCTTGGAAAGAGAAAATCCTATCTACAATGTTGGATGCCAAAGCTAAGGCTGAATGACCAGAAAGGAAGTTCATTCAATACAAATATCTGAGAGAAGCTCAGAGTCTGTAGCGTTGGGGACCAATAGCAGAATGGCATTGACTCAGAATTCAAGCAAGTTGCCTGTGGAACAGAGGACCTAGGCACCTTCTGATCCAGCTGCCCTGAAAGAGGAGACAAAAGCCCTGCAGTTCCAAGATGCATTTGGCTTTGAGGAAGCCAGAGTCGAGTGCATCAAGGCAGAAGTCAATGCCGAGAACAGCCAAGCTATTGACACTGAAGGGTTCACGTGCGTTAGTCAGAACCAAGGTCACTAGCATAGACAGGTAGGCCAGAGGAACAGCAACAAAAGCCAGGACCATGGGAACAGGTTTCCCCCCACCATTGGACCAGAGGGTGAAGGGATGTTTAGAGATGATCCCCATGTCTATCTGGGACTGCAGAAAGGTTCGCTTGTGTTGATCCAATTCAGATTCTTTGAGGCTCCTGGTGGACCTAAACACTGTGAAAAAGCCATGGAAGCAAGCTTAGTGGCTGAAGCATGGGTTTGGCCACCTCATGGATTCAAAGGGGACATGCCTGGACACAAGAGAAACAAGGATGAGGAGAAAATTCCAACTTTGTGGTGATAACCACAAGTGGAGAATGGATCCAATCAGACTATGGGATCGCAGATAACAGCAAACTTGGAATGCCCATAAGAGGTGACCTGGTTGGATCCAGACACAAAGTTGGCCATCAGCACCAGTACGGTGCAGACTCCAAATGCAAAAAAGTTGCCACTGGAACAGAGGACCTAAAGACTTTGGGTTTGTCTGTCTTGAAAGAAAGAAAAAAAAAAAGGATATTTTCCTATTATTGGATTTAGCAGACTAACTTTTCTTCATGTTTGTCCCCACCCTTTTCTTTTTCCTTATCTTGCACCTCTTCTCCCTTGTCATCAGTAGCCATTTTGAAGCAGAAGAGAACGTAGCAGCCTGAACAGACACAGCAGAAGAAAGAGGGAGCAGAACTTTCAACACTCTAAGCTAGACAATCTGCTAGAGCCCTGCCACTGAAAGCTGCTGGGTAGCATCCAAACAAATAACATTATTCATGCACATCTTGGTGAGAAGACAAACTGTACCCAATATCGCAAGGATTTTTTGAACTTTGATGCCTTATCCAAGATAAGGCACTATAATAAACAAGGCAAACATCAACACCCACAAAAATTATCCAAACACACAGTAACTATATTGGCACGCTTATACACATAGATTTTCCCAAGTATTAGACAGTACAGTTGTGTACACTTACCATAAATGTAGATGTTAGAGTGTATTCATTCAGTCGGCCTGATTATCAAAGTCTTGGGTCCTGCGTCGGTTGCTGTCTCATCTTCCAGGACATCAGGTAGTCAGGGGTATAAAGCATGCAGCCAATGCAATTAAATCAGTTTTTCTTGCCCCAGATGTCAGGTGCCCCCCTTAATGGGACGCAATTATCTATAATATATATATATATATATATATATATATATATATATATATATATATATATATATATACAACAAAAAAGTAAATACACCAAAAAGCTTTTAAGTATAGTAAAGGAGAATAGAGGTATAGCTAAAAGAAGTCAGGGGGCTGGAGGGAGGGAAACCAGGACTGCAACAGTGAATACACTCGAACATCTACATTTATGGTAAGTGTACACAACTGTACTATGTTCATGTTTCACTGTTGCAGTCATTACATTTGGGTAGATTCCCAAAGCTAAGGATGGGAAGAGGAATTTAGATAGCATTAGGACCAGCTATAAGGCCCTGCAAGACTGCAGTGGCAAAGCCAGCTCTGGATTTAGAGAAAATTGGCAAATGGCAATGCTTGGTGAAAGTATGTACAGAACTCCAGGTAGCAGATTATAGGATGCCTCTAGTAGGGACACCTCTGAGAAAGGCTGTAGAGGTAGATGCAGCCCTGGTTGAATGGGGTCTAATCTCCTGTGGGAGAGGTTTTCCATGGTGCTTTTAGCAGAAATGAATGCAATGGCCTATCCATTTAGAAATGGTTTGCTTTGAAATAGCCTTCCCATCTGCCCCTGCAGCAAATGCCACCAGCAGTTGTTCGGATTTCCTTTGAGGTTTAGTCCTGTCCAAGTAAAATCTAACTTGTCTGTGCACATCTAAAGAGTGCAGTATCCGTTCCCCTTTGTTCTGTGGATTAGAAAAGAAGGTTGGCAAATGAAAGGATTGATTAAGAGCCACACTGGATACCACCTTGGGCATGAAAGAGGGACTGGTCCTGAGGGACATCCTGTCCGCATGAAAGATTATGAAAGGTTCCACTGCCATAAGGGCCTGTAATTCAGATTCCCTTCTTGCTGAAGTGACTGCTAAAAGGAAAGCTGTTTTCCAAGAAAGGAATTTTAACTTTGTAGTTGCAGCTGGCTCAAAAGGAGGAAGAGTGAGTTTTTCCAATACAAAGTTAAGGTCCCAGGCTGGAGTTGGGGCTCTCCTGGGTGGTCTTAAGTGTTTGGCCTCTCTGAGAAACTGCTTGAGAAGTGGATGAGAAAAGAGGGGTGATTCTGTGTTGTAATGAGCTGAAATGGCTGGGGCGTGAATTTTGATGGAGGAAAAGGAAAGGCCCCTGTGAAGCATCTCAATTAAGTATTGAAGAATCTGAGGTAAACTGGGCGCTGCTTTGGCCATCTCTTGAGTTTGGTTCCAGGCACAGAATCTGTTCCATTTTTCAGCATAAGATTTTTCTAGTACTAGGCCTTCTTGACTCCAAAATGACATCCAACACTTGTTTACTGAGGGATGGTAACGGAGAGATTAGGCACCTAGCCAGGCTGCCAGGTTCAGGGTTTGAAGCTGGGTGTACAGAATATGGCTCTCCTGCTAAGACAGCAGGGTAGGGGTCTGGGGCAGGTGCCATGGGGCCAGCTGCGACACACTGCGCAAGAGGGGGTACCAGTGCTGGCGTGGCCAGTCTGGTGCAATCATAGGTTCATACTAGGCTATCTGCCCTAGGGCACTTATAAGCCTAGCCAGAGTGTTTGGCTTTCGCCACCCATTTTAAATGAATTTTGCTATGCCTTTTTTCGAGGTTAAGTGATACCCGGGGTAAACCTATGATCTCCCATCCACTCAAGATTCCTCTTGAAGAGAGTCAATGAGGTACTCTGCCTAACCTGGACTGGGATTTTATTCCAGAGTGAAGGGAGCCTCTGGGTTATGAATCTGTCCCTCCAGCATGTCCTATTTATTTCAGTGCTGAGGTTCAAGTCTCGAGCGTAGCTCGATGGGATTTGGATTTTCTGAGGTGCAGCATGTCCATTAATTCCGGGTTGGACATGGCTTTATACGTCAGGCACAGATCACCTCTGAGCAGGCGGTATTGCCACTGAGTAGAGCTGGAGTTTCTCTAACCAGGCAGCATATGGCATCTGTTTGAGCCCTTTGATCCTCTTGGTGAGGTACTTTTAGGGTCTTTCCAGTTGCTGCAGGTGTCTGGTAAGGTACATCCCAAAAGGGGCATTGTACTCAATTATGGGCCTGATGAGGGATGAGTAAAGAGGCACAATGACCTCCCCTGATCTAGATGTGAATCCCTGCATGATTAGGTGGTCCATATAAAATGTTTTTCTAACCACTTTGGCCACGTGGTTGTCAAATGAGAGATTGCTATCAACTTGGGTCCCCAGGTCCCTAATTACTTCTTCTGTACTTAATGGATTACCACCTATGTGGTAATTTGTGGGCACTTTGTTTTTGCCAAAGGGGATGACTATACACTTTTTGGCGTTTAGCTTGAGGCCATGGCTCTGCCACCAGTTGTCTGTTTCTATGAAGCCCTTTTGGAGGATGCTTGTGTCGGCTGGAGAGTCGATTATGGCGCCCAGTTTGCAGTCATCTGCGAACTTGGTCAGCCACAGTCCTTCCATGTTGGCCTGTACCTCTGAGAAATATATACCGAACAAGAGAGGACCCAGGGCTGAGCCTTGTGGGATGCCACTTGTAACTGGTTTGGAGTCTGACATGGCTCCAGCAATTCTAACCATGTGGGTCCTGTCCTTGAGCCAGTTTGCAACCCATCTAGTGACATAGGGGTTTATGTTTAAGCTGGTGAGCTTATCTATAATGCCCAAGTGGGGTATTGTACCAAAGGCTTTTGCGAGGTCCAGGTAGGCAGTGTGGACCACCTTCCCCTTGTCAATGGCCTTGGTGACTGTTTCAAAGAAATCGACCAGGTTTAAGAGGCAGGATCTGCCCTTAGCAAAGCCAAACTGGGTAGGGTCCAGTGTCTGTAGGTCCCCAATATCTTTATTTATGAGGTTCATGATGATCCTTTCCATAGCTTTGCAGACCAAGCTAGTCAGGCTTATGGGGCGATAGTTTCCAGGATCCGTTGAGGCACCACCTTTGTGGAGAGGGACCACTGTTACTGTACGCCACTCTTTGGGTACATATCCTGTAGTAAGGCTGAGATTGAACAGTAGTTTTATGTTTGGGTTTAGCTCTTCTTGGAGTTCATGTAGGACGCAGCCCGGGATGCCGTCTGGTCCCATTGATGCTGTGTTTTTTGCTTTGGAGATGGCGTCTCTTACCTGAGCATCTGAGATGTCAGGGGGGCAGCACTCTGCTGGGATAGATATTTGCCCTTTTGGTGGGGAGGGGGGGGGAGAAGTTTGCGCTGAACCTGTCAGCTAGGATGTTGGCAATGTCTGTGGGTTTGATGTATTTTTTGTCATTTTGGACTAATTCTGAGCATATCTGGGAATTCCCACCCAGGTTCCTAACATAACTAAAGAAAGCCTTGTGATTATCCTTAGTGCCCTGTGCAATTTTGCTCTCGAAGCTGGCCTTAGACGATTTTATGAGTGCCCGTAGTTTTTTGCTAATACTGATCAGAGATGCCTTCCCTTTTTGGGATTTTGCTCTACCATGTAGTAGCTTCCTCCTTCTATTGTATAGTTTTGTTTATGGCTAGGGTCCACCAGACAGGACGTCTGCCTTTGGAGGATTGGGTCTTGGTTTTATTTGGGATTGCATGATCCATGCATTCCTGAAGGTGTTCATAGAATGCGTTTATAAAGGATTCTACGGTCTGGGCCGTATTTTCCACAGGCTCGGAGGCTTTGAAGGATTCCACCTCAGTTTTGAGGAGTGTAAAATTTGCTTTAGAGAAGTTTTTCACTGTGGATTTCTGGGCAGGGGGTGAGGTCGGGATGTGAATATCCAGTGAGATTAGTTTATGGTCTGATCTTACCAGTGAGGGATACACTTCTGGTCTGGAGCATAGATTCCCCATGTTGGTGATGATCAGGTCCAGTATGTTTTCCCCTCTTGTGGGAGTGGTAACACGTTGTTCCATAGCATTTGAGTTTATAAATTCTAGGAAACTTTGGGCTAGGGTGTTGGAGCTAGAGTAATGCTCCCAGTCTATGTTTGGGTAGTTGAAGTCGCCCAATATAATGGTGTTTGGAGAGACCTTCATATTTTCCATTGTTCTCAGGAAGGCCAAGTGGGGTTCCTGGGTTTGGGAGGGTTGTCTGTAGCAGGCTATAAACTGGAAGGCAGTTTTACCCACTGTTAGTTGCACATGGATAGTCTCTGATGCTTCGTGCTGTGCTACCAACCTGGAGATGTGAGTATCTTTAACGAATATTGATACTCCCCCTCATTTTGTGGTTCGGTCCAAGTTTTGGGGCCGAAAAGCATGGTATGAGGTATAACCTGGTAGTGCTGGGGTGCTCTCAGCCTTGAACCAGGTTTCTGTTACTGCACAGATATCGATGTTCTCCATGCTAAGGAGAGTTTCGAGGGCGTACATCTTGAGGTTTGGACTTCTGGCATTGAGCAGCATTACTCTTAGTTTCTTATCCCTTGTGATACCTATGGAGGTGGGTTTGTCTTTTGAGCCTTGCCTAAAAAAGGCACTATGGGGGAAGCAAGAGCCTTTGCCAATATCCGAAAGCCCAGGGGTGACAGGTGCAAGCCGTCCCTAGCAAAGCATCGTGGCTTGTCGAGCATGTCATCCCAGGCTGACAGGCATTGGATCCCCTTTGAATGACACCAATACTTAAGCCAATTGTTGAAATTGATCATCTTGTCTTCATATTGTGGCATCATTCTTGGTGAGGGTAAGATGCTACTCAAGGTCAGGGTCATACTGGCCTGGACTACATGCTCAGAGAGCTCCTCTATGTCTCTTTTCATGTAGTCCAGGGAAGTACATCTCAGGTCATTCACACCAGCATGGACAATGACAGAGTCATATTTGTACTTGCCTTGGAGTGACCTGAGTGCTTGTGTTATGTGGCAGATCCTAGCGCCCGACAGGCAGCTCACTGTGACCTTCTCCTTGTTCAGCCTGGTGAGCGGGACATCAGTGTGCCTGACGATAGAGTCACCTATTACAAGTGTATCAGGTGTGTTGTTTAGCCTTAAGGGCTGTGACTGTTCGGCACACTGGCTTTGTGAGGTATGTGTTGCACGTGTTTTGTTTTGGGGTAGCGGTTGCTTGGGTGTCTGATTTGGAGGTCTCTGCTGCTTAGGCAGATTTTTATTTAGAGCCTCCGAGTAGGTTTTTGTGTGTTTGGTTTGTTGTTGTGGTAGGTCTATATGAGACTGGAATTGTACTGAGTGTGGTTTCCTTCTCCACCTGACTGGTTACGAGTTGAGAGAGCTTAGCCTCCAGTTTGGCTATATGATTGCATCTCTCACATGTGTTGGAATTTGTTGGGAGGAGGAGAGGGTTGTCTGTGTACATGAGGCAGTTGTAACATTGCCTCAAGAATCCCAGATTCACCAGGTGGACCGGAGAGGAGATTGACAACTGACCTTTGGACATGCTAGAATAGTATTAGGAATTCCTTTATAATTGAAAAAAAAGGGCCAATGGGGAACAAGGTACTCAAGGGGAGTTTGTGAGGGTGTAGTGCTTTTAATTTTTTAGTGCCTACTTATATAATTGCTTTAGTGAGCAAGTGCCAGGTAACTTAAATGCAATGTGTTACAGGTAACTTAAATGTAAAAATGACGAACAGTAACTTTCTTTCAAGTGAAACAAGGAAATAAGTACAGTAAGCAGTAAGCAATGCAGATATCACTAGGGATCCACAGAAGTGCTGAAAAGCCGCGTTTTAGGTGGAATTAGCGTTTCAGGGAAATAACAAGCAAACAAGCATACAAACAAAGCTAGATTCAGCAGACCCGGATGTAGTCTATGCTACAACAAACAAGGTGTACCAATTTCAGTAAGAAACAGTTCAAATATGCAGGCACTATAAGCCTTTAACCAGAAATTCCCAGCTCACAAGGGCAGAGTCCAGCTTCTCCTCCCACAAGAGTGCAGACCACGAACCTTCTTAATGTAAAATAACTGGCCTGAAGCCCAAGTGCTTAAACCAGAACTAATACACTTTTAGAAGAACAGACACTGAGCCCTCAATCAGCAGTTCCCAGCTTAGAAGGATGTAAGCTACCTGTCCTGCCACCACAGTGCAGGCCACAAACCTTCCTAATGTAAAACAACTGGTCTGAAGCCCAAGTGCTTAATCCAAAAGACTTAGAATGATAGGTACACTTTAATCAAGTTACTACCAAGCAGTAATAAATACAATTGAATACTTTAAAGAATGCCTGGATTAGTGCTCAAGTTATACAAACAAAGCTAGATTCAGCAGGCCTGGATCTAGTCTATGCTACAGCAAACGTCGTGTACCAATTTCAGTAAGAAGCAGTTCAAATATGCAGGCACTACAAGCCTTTAACCAGAAATTCCCAGCTCAGAAGGGCAGAGTCCAGCCTTTCCTCCCACAAGAGTGCAGACCACGAACCCTCTTAATGTAAAATAACTGGCCTGAAGCCCAAGTGCTTAAACCAGAATTAATACACTTTTAGAATAACAGACACTGAGCCCTCAATCAGCAGTTCCCAACTTAGAAGGATGTAAGCTACCTGTTCTGCCACTACAGTGCAGACCACAAACCTTCTTAATGTAAAACAACTGGTTTGAAGGCCAAGTGCTTAAACTAAAAGGCTTAGAATGAGTTACACCAAGCAGTAATAAATACAATTGAGTACTATTAAGTTGACGCAAAAGCAAAATAAAGCAGGAAGAAACACAAATACAGTAAAAGCAGATAACATTTTTTTTTTTTTTTTTGAGTGAGCAAATGAGATGGGCCCAGGAGTTACAGGACAGAAACAAGTGCAAATGCAGGCCTTCAAATCAGAAAGTTGAGAGAGATGGAATACCACCCAAACGGCCAATAACTACAAATTCTGGGCCAGAACCACTCCTTATGTGGTAGACAGGCTACCTAATACTTACCACTGCCACTGATAAGCTAGAAGGCTTCTCTCCAACACAGAAAGGCTTGGGGGGGGGACTCAGAATCTTACAAACAGCCCTGGATACAGCAAATCTGTATTTGGAAAACTAATTACAGGAAAAGTAGAAAACAGGATTACAATTTTTTTTTTTTTTTTTCAGAAAAGTAGCAAAAACAGTAGTAAAAACAATTCACATGCAGTGCAAGCTGTCAATTAAACAATCAATATCATCCTTGGTTTGTCCCGTTTGATCTTTAGTAGTACTTTGGAGAGGAGAGGCAGAGGATGAAAGGCATCAACTGATAGATTTTTCCAGCTGAAGGACAGAGAATCCACTTTCCAAGCTTGTCTGAGGAGTCCTTGTGCAGAATTTGTACAACTGGTAGTTCTGAGGGGAGGCAAACTGGTCTATATCTGGGCTCCCCCATTTGTTGATCAACATTTTGAAAGTCTGTGGTTCCAGTTTCCACTCGTGTGAGTCCATGAGATTTCTGCTTAGTTCATCTGCCAGTGTATTTAGTATTCCTGGCAGGAACTGAGCCTATAAATGCACTTGGTAGCTCAAGGCTGTGTTCCACAGAGCCATGGCTAGTCTGCAGCTGGGGTAAGAATGGGTACACCATGGTTGTTTATGTACCACTTAACAGTGGTGGTGTCCGTCTTTACCATTAATTGTCCTGGAAGAATGTGGTCCTTGAAGGCTGCCAGAGCATTTTATACAGCCAGCATTTCTTTTTCATTGATATGCAGGTGCATTTGACTTGGGTTTCATTTGCCCTGAATGCACTTCCTGCCAGGTGAGCCCCCCCCCCCATGCATAGTCTGATGCATCTATTGTTAGGGTTTGGGTGGCAGGGGGTAGAGTGAATGGTTGTCCCTTGTTTTGGTGGCAGGCCCCTGCCCACCAAAGGATTTCTAACCATAGGCAAGGTACGATAGGAATCACTGCTTCTAAATCCTGAGAATGCTGACACCATAGGCTTTTTAGATACCACTGTAGTTTTCTCATATGCAGTCTTGCATATAGAATTAGTAGAATGCACGAGGCCATGAACCCCAAAGGCTTGCAGTATTCGTTTTGCAGATAGCAGTGTTTTTGTGGTTACTAGTTTGAAGTAAGTTGTCAAATGAATTTGCTTCTCTGACGTGAGGAAAGCCATCTGGGAAGTTGTGTTCAAGCTTTGTCCCAGGAATATAATTTATTGGCAGGGTACCAGATGTGATCTCTTTTCGTTTATGGTGTCCTGGCTTTCTGCCTGAATTAGACAATTGTCCAGGTATGGGTATATTTGAATATTTCTTTGCCTGCAAACTGCAATGACTGGAGCTAGGCACTTTGTGAATACCCTGGGCACAGTAGATAAGCCAAAGGGCAGTGCAGAGAAAGTACAGTTGTGTACACGTACCATAAATGTAGATGTTAGAGCGCATTCACTGTTGCAGTCATTACATTTGGGTTATCCTGCTGGCAGGTTGCCCTCAGTCAGCCTGAATTCCAAAGTCTTGGGTCCTGCTTCTGTTGCTGTCGCCTCTTCCCTGACATCAGGGGTATAAAAAATGCAGCCAACGCCATTTTATTCAGTTTTTCTTGTCCCAGATGTCAGGTGCCCCCAAAAGGGTAGGCTAAAATTATGTAACTAAAACACATGCGCCAAAATAAGCTTTACCTTCATCTATAAGCAAATACACCACCTAGGTTGTATAGATTAGAGAAGTAAAGATAAGTTCCAGCAAACATAAGGGGGATGGCGGGTGGGTAACCTTGACTGCAACAGTGAATACATTCAAACATCTACATTTATGGTAAGTGTATACAACTGTACTATGTTTTTCATGTTTCAGTGTTGCAGTCATTACATTTGGGTTGAGTCCCAAAGCTATGGTCGGGGGGGGGGGGGGGCTGGAGCTAAACAGCATTAGGAGCGGCTATGAGGCCCTGCAGAACTGCAGTGGCAAGGCCTGCCCTGGATTTAGAGTAAAGAGGCAGATTGTAATGTTTTGTAAAGGTATGCACTGAACTCCAAGTAGCAGCCTCTAAAATGTCTTTAGTTGGTACTCCCCTGATAAAGGCTGCAGCTCTGGTTGAATGTGGCCTAATGGCCTTAGGCACTGGTTTGCCATGCTATGAGTAGCAGAAACGAATGCAGTGACCTATCCACTTTGAAATTGTCTGCTTGGAGATGGCCTTTCCTTGTGATGCTGTGGCATATGCCACTAGTAATTGCTCTGTCTTTCTGAAAACTTTAGTTTTGTCCAAGTAAAATCTAAGTTGTCTGTGTACGTCCAAAGAATGCAGAATTTTCTCCCCCTTGTTCTGTGGATTTGGATAAAAAGTTGGCTAATGAACAGTTTGGTTAAGGGCTACACTGGATACCACCTTAGGCATAAATGTAGGGTTTGTTCTCAGAGAGACCCTGTCTGGATAAAAATTATAAAGGGTTCCACAGCCATGAGAGCCTGTAGCTCAAACTCGTCTTGCAGAAGTTATTGCTAGGAGCAAAGCTGTTTTCCAAGATAAAAACTTTATATCTGCAGTAGCAGCTGGCTCAGAAGGAAGTAAGGTGAGTTTTTCCAAGACATAATTGAGGTCCCATGCAGGTATTGGCGTTCTCCTTGGAGGCCTTAAGTTTTTGGCTCCTCTGAGGTACTGCCTTAATAAAGGATGAGAAAAAAGAGTGGTGGGTCTGTATTGTAATGAGCCGAAATGGCAGAGGCATGGATTTAAATTGATGAAAAAGATAGGCCTTTGTCCAGCATCTCAGTTAAGTATTGTAGAATCTGAGGAATATTTGGGACAGCTGTATCAGTTCCTTGAGCTTGGTTCCAAGCGCAAAATCTTTTTCATTTACCAGCATAGGATTTTCTAGTACTAGGCCTTCTGGCTTCTAAAATGTCATCCATCACAGCTTTACTGAGAGGTGTAGTTTGTATGGCTACATTATCAGCCATGCTGCCAGGTTTAGGGTCCTGGGTTGGCTGTGCAGAATCTGTTTGTTTTGCTGGGACAGTAAATGAGGTAACTGAGGTAAGGTCCAGGCTGGGCACTGGGACAATTTCCTTAAGATCGGATAACAGTACTGGCATGGCCAGTCTGGTGCAATCAGAAACATTTTTGGTTTCTCCTGCCTGACCTTTAGGAGTACCTTGGGGAGGAGAGGCAGTGGAGGAAAGGGATATACTGACAGGTTTATCCAGTTGAAAGATAAGGCGTCCACTTTCCAAGCTTGTCTGTGATAAGTCCTTGTGCAGAATCTTTTTACTTGACTGTTTTGAGGGGAGGCAAATAGATCTATGTCCGGGCGTCCCCATTTCTTTGTTATCATGCTGGACTTGTGGATCCAGGTGCCACTCGTGGGGATCCATGAGGTTTCTGCTTAGTTCGTCTGCCAGAGTATTTTCCTTTCCTGGCAGGAATTGTGCCTGCAGATGAACTTGGTAAGTCAATGCTGTGTCCATAAAGCCATGGCTGGTCTGCAGAGGGGATAAGAATGAGTGCCCCACTGCTTGTTTATGTACCACATGACCGTGGTGTCGTCTGTCTTTATCAGTAGTTGTCCCGGATGAAGTAGGTCCTTGAAGGCTGTCAGGGCATTTTGAACAGCTAGCATCTCTTTCTGATTGATATGTAGATGCTTTTGGTTTGTGGACCAGGTGCCCTGAATGCCTCTTCCTGGCATGTGTGCCCCCCAGGCATAATCTGAAGCATCCATCGTTAGGCTCTGCCTGGCTGGGGGTAGTGAGAATGGCTGTCCCTTGTTTTGGTGACAAGCCTTTGTCCACCATCGAAACAGGCAGGGAATTAGAGTAATCATTGTTTCCAGACTGTGGCAATGCTGTGTCCAGATACTTTTTAGGTACCATTGAATTTTCCTCATATGCAGTCTTGCATATGGAATTAGTAAGATGCAGGATGCCATGAAGCCCAAAGTCTGCAGAATTTTTCTTGCAGATAACTGGGCCTCTGTTGCCATTTCCTTGAAATAGGTATTCAGTTGCCTTTGTTTGTCTGGAGTGAGATAAGCCATGTGGGTAGTTGTATTTAAGCTTGCACCCAGGAATATTATCTCTTGTGATGGCACTAGTTTTGATTTCTTTTTGTTGACTGTGTACCCTAGGCATGTTAAAAGTCTCATCACAAACGTCAGATGCTGTAGCATAATGTCCTTGTTCTCTGCTTGTATGAGGCAGTCGTCCAAGTAAGGACATATTTGTATTCCTCTTTGTCTGCAGTTAGCAATTACTGGTGCCAGGCACTTTGTGAAGACCCTGGGCATAGTAGATAAGCCAAAGGGCAGTGCAGATAACTGGTAATGCTTTTAGCCAGCCTGGAATCTGAGGTATCTTCTGCATGATTGTCCGATTGGGACATGCAGGTATGCCTCTTTTAGGTCTAAGGTCACGAGACAAGCCTTGCTGCCCAGCATGGGCAGAAGCTGCTGTAAGGTCAACATCTTGAATTTTGGTATATCCAGGAATGTATTAAGAATAGATAGGTCCAGTATTGGTCTCCGTGCTTTGTCCTTTCTGGGTACCAAGAACAGTCGAGTAAAATCCTTGTCCCTGTTTTTGCTGTGGCACTTGTTGAATAGCCCTCATGTCCATGAGAGCTGCAACTTGTTTTTGAGCCTCTGCCCATTGATTTTTTGGCAGGTCTGGCCAACGGTTTGCCCTTGGCAGGGTATGGAAATGAAACTTGTAGCCTTGTGACACTACATCTAGAACCCATTTGTCCTGGGTTATAATGTGCCAATTTTGAGAAAAAAGTGCTAGTTTTCCCCCTAAGGGTGCTGCCAGAAGATAATTGCTTGGTGCAGGCAGAGGGGAAGTCATTGGGACTGTTTCCTGTATGGTTGTGCTTTGTCTTCACCTTTGGAGGTAGAAGCACTCCACTGCTTAAACCTGTAGGATCCCTGCAGCTGTGATCTGCGTCTGGATCTGCCCCTTTGAGGTCTGTCTGAGACTGGAAAGGACCAGTTCTTTGTAGGCCAGTGCCTGCTAAATCTAGGTGGCTGTACCTGTAAGAAATCCTTGACCGTTTGCATAGATTTAGCTTTGTCCTCCATTTTCTTTAACACCACTTCCGCCTAAACACCAAACAAGGAATCAATGTTGTAAAGGAGCATCTAATAGTTTTGCTTTAACATGTTCAGGCAGATTTTGTTCCTTTAACCAAGCATGTCTCCTAATGACAGAACCCATAACAGCGGCCCTGCAGGAGGCCTCCAGAGAATCAAACCCACATTGCAAAGTATGCTTTCCAACTTGTTCAGCTGCATGCAATAAATCCTGCATTTCTTTGTTTTCTGCACATTCAGAACTTGCCATCATTTTCTCTTTAAGCAGTGTTGTGATATATTGCTGATATTTAAGCATATGAAACTGGCAATTTAAGGCCCTTATAGCCAAAGTAGCAGATGTGTAAATCTTTTTTCCCCATCTATTTAGTGCCCTAGAATCGCTGTCGGGGGGGTAAGGTTTTTTGCAGCAGAAGCCTTGACCCCTTTTGGACCCTGAGAAATAGTTTCTGGGTCTGCAGAAGGGTTTTTGAAAAGGAATTTATGAGAGTCAGGGACCCTATAGTATCTGTCCGGCTTAACAGGAGCTGGAGGTAAAGAGTCAGGGGTCAGACTAGACTCTGAGAACAGATCATCTACAATGTCCAACACAGGTGGAATAGCTAGAGGCCTGTGTTGAGATAGTAAAAGGAAGTCTCTGAGCCTTTTCTTAGATTCTGAGAAATCTTGGCTCTCCCAGTGGAAGTGCTCCCTCATGGTATGCAAGGTTTCCCCAAAAGAGTAGTCCTCAGGAGGAGAAGCTGAAGGAATTGATTCTTCAGCATCAGAATCCTCATAGGGGGGAATAGAATATTCCTGATCAGAAGAGGAATCAGAAGAAATGGAAACCTGATCTGAAGATTCATAGTCTGTCTCTTGCCAAGGCCTCTTATCAGGAGGGGGATGGGAACCCATGATCAAGGTAATTAAGGCTTCAGCCATTTTGAGCACCTGTTTTTTTTTTGGCATGGAGGCCTGTCCTTGTGGCTGGTGAACTTGTTTCTTTGCCTTTAAAGGTGTTTTAATCTTTGAAGTCGGTTTAATATACAATTGTTTAGGTCTGAATACACCCTCAGAAGCCGATGCCTGCTCAGCGGCTCCGGACCCATCTGAGGGAATAATCTCTGAGGCTCCAATACCTTGAGCTTCCAGCGGCCTGGCTGACTCCACGTGGCAGTCGGTAGCGGCCTGCGACTCTAAAGTAGCGGGCGTCAGGGGCAGCGAAAGCGCCTCACTGAGAACCGGTGGCTTGCTTAGGAGAAGCTTCGTCGTCGGTTTTGGACCTCGGTTGCCTGTCTTTTTCTTTGCGGTTTTTGTGAACTCCGGTAGTCGGATGGCTGTCCGATGACATTGTATAATTAAATCTTTGCCCAAAATAGCTTAATGCAAAATCGTACCGATGCTTAATAGTGCGTTGGTTAAATCTAGCACAAAACCGACAACTAGCAACGTCGTGGTCAGGGCCTAGGCAAGGAATACAGTAAGAATGAAAGTCCTTATGAGGTATTTGCTTCCCACAAGAAATACAATTATTAACTTTTTCTGACATCGGTCTGGAGCAAGAACAAAGTTTCCCCAACGGGGTACTCAGCTTTTAATGAAGACTTCAGATCTGAAATTCGAACACGAAATTCTCAGGAGTAGGCCGACCGGCACTTGCGAACTGCTTCTGCTTCGGGCACCGCGCGGCAAGAAAGATGGAATAAAATGGCGTCGGCTGTATCTTTTATACCCCTGATGACCTGACATCAGGGAAGAGGCGACAGCAACTGACACAGGACCCAAGACTTTGGAATTCAGGCAGACTGAGGGCAACCTGCCAGCAGGATAACCCAAATGTAATGACTGCAGCAGTGAAACACGAAGAACATCTGATAGTGCATGCAGCCTGCTTTGAAGCGTAGGTATTTCCTGCAACATTCCCTGATTGGGATGTGCAGGTAGGTTTCCTTTAAATCCAGTGTTGCCAACCACACATCCTTGCCTATCATGGGAAGCAACTGGTGAAGAGTTAGCATCTTGAATTTTGGAATCACCAAGAAGGTGTTTAGGATAGACAGGTCCAGGATAGGACGCTATGAATTTCTTTTCTGGGTACCAGGAAAAGTCTTTTCCTCTTCTGGTACAGTCTGAATAGCCTTTAATCTTAAGAGAGAGAGAGTACTTGCTTTTGAGCCTCTGCCCACAGATTTTGGGGGTAGATCTGGCCAACCGTTTGGGGTTGGTAACATGTGGAAGTGAAATCTGTATCCTTGGGAAACTATATTTAAAACCTATTTGTCTGGGTAATGAGTTCCCAATTTTTAGCTTGGAGAGCAATCTCTCCCTCTAAAGGAGCAGTCAGTTGAGAAGTGCTTGGAAGTTTTAAAGTTAAGTCATTGAGACAGCTTACCATGGGGGGGGGGGGGGTCTTACTACTCCCCGATTTGGAAGTGGGAGCCCCCCCACTGCTTAGACCTGTGCGTACCCTGGGACTGAAGCCTGGGTGTTCTGCTGCTTCTGGGTTTGAACTGAGAAGGCCTGGAAGAGGCAGGAAAGGACCAATGTTTTTGAGGGCCAATGCCTACTAAATCTAGGAGGCTGCACTTGTAAGAAATCTTTAACAGTTTGCATACATTTAGCTTTTTCCTCCATCTTTTTAAGAACAACTTCTGCTCTGTCTCCAAACAGGCGGTCCTGATTTAAGGGAGCATCCAGCAATTTAGTTTTAACATGATCTGGCAAAGATTGCTCCTTAAGCCAAGCATGCCTTTTAAGTACAGACCCGGTGACAGCAGCCCTGCAAGATACCTCTAATGAATCAAAGCCACATCGCAAAGTACGTTTGTCAACCTATTCAGCAGAATGCATTAAATACTGTGAATTCTTATTTTCAGCACAATCAGGAATCAACATAATTTTCTGTTTAAGCAATCCAATAAAATGCTGCTGATACTTTAACATATGAAACTGGCAATTTAGGGCCCTGATGGCCAAGGTTGCAGAGGTGTATACCTTCTTACCCCATCTATCCAGGGCCCTGGAATCTCTATCAGAGGGGGTAGGATTTTTGGCAGTAGTAGCCTTAATGCCCTTGGGTCCCTGTGAAATGGACTCAGGATTCGCAGTAGGATTTTTAAAAAGGAACTTGTGAGAATCAGGAACGCTGTAATATCTGTCAGGTTTTCTGGGAGCAGGAGGTAGAGAGTCAACGGCCAAGCTAGATTCCAAAAAGGCATAGTCAACAATGTCCAGAACAGGAGGGATAGCTAAAGGCCTGTGTTGGGGCAGGAGTAAGAAATCTCTAAG
Organism: Protopterus annectens; assembly: GCF_019279795.1. Lineage (NCBI taxonomy): Eukaryota > Metazoa > Chordata > Ceratodontiformes > Protopteridae > Protopterus > Protopterus annectens. Next base: position 1,432,616,330 of record NC_056728.1, read on the forward strand.
CCTCTTTTTAGAATCAGAGTAATCCTGGCTTTCCCAGTGAAAATGCTCCCTAAGAGTATGCAAGGTTTCACCAAAAGAAAAAACCTCTGGGGGAGAAGCAGAGGGAATAGAGTCCTCTGCATCAGAATCCTCATAGGTAGATAAGGGTAAATCCTGTTCATCAGAGGAGACAGTTCTAGGTCTCAGAGAGGGAAGGTTGGCTTCCCCTGATTAAAGTAATAAGGTCTTCAGCCATTCTTACCATTTGTTTTTTAGGCATAGAGGCCTGAGCATGCGGTCTGGACGTCGGTTTCCTAAGCATGGTTCGAGCTTTAGGCCTAGAAGAAGAAGATGGCGTCCGTTTAATATGCAAGTCAGTAGGTCTGAATACACCCTCAGAAACCGATGCCTGCACAGCAGCTCCGGACCCATCCAATGTAAAGATATCCGCAGGTTCCACAGTTGAAGTATCTCGTGGCATACTGGACTCCGAATGGGTCTCAGTAGAGGCCTGCAAATCCGAAGTAGTGGGTATCAGGGGCTGCAAAAGTGCCTCACTGAGTACCGGCGAACTGGCGACTAGCGTAGAAGCGTCGTCGTCAGCCTTGGACCTAGGCAGCCTGTCTGTCTTTATCTTTGTGTTTTTTTTGGAATGTCAGTAGTTGGGTGGCTTACCGAAGACATATCTGGATAATTGAACAGAGTACCAAAATATTTAAAAGCGAAAATGTACTGACGACGAATAGTTTGTGGTTTAAATAAGGCACAAAACCGACAGCGAGGTATGTCGTGGTCAGGGCCTAGGGCAAGGAATACAGCAAGAATGAAAATTTTTGAGGTATTTGCTTTCCACAAGAAATACAATTATTGACTTTTACTGACTTCGGTTTAGAGCAAGAAAAAGTTTCCCCAACGGGGTACTTAGTTTTAGTTGAAGACTTCAGTTCTGAAACTCTAAAACGAAAATTTCAGGAGTCGGCCGACCGGCACTTGCGAACAGCTTCTGCTTCGGGCACCACACGGCAAGAAAGACTGATGTAATGGTGTTGGCTGCATGCTTTATACCCCTGACTACCTGACATCACGGAAGATGAGACAGCAACCGATGCAGGACCCAAGACTGTGATAATCAGGCCGACTGAGGGCTACTGCAAGCAGATAACCCAAATGTAATGACTGTAACAGTGAAACACGAAGAACATCAATAGCAAAATTTTTGTTTCATCTTTTTTTGTTTGTACAGAAATGAAACTTAGCCAACCAAACTGGTGACAGATATGCTACCCATACCCAAACCTACACACTAAAAATAACAAACAGAGTAAGCTGTAATAAAGATTTCATTAATACTGCGATTATAATTTTATGCAAAGGACAGGTAAAGCTATCAAAATGACATGGCTGAAAAGCCAAAAACACTTAGCTGCATGGGGCTTCAATGGAGCACATCTGATAACTAGAAACAAAAAGTCTATCAGAAGAGATATTGACATACTATACTGAGAAATCAGCAGAGCTTTAAGATTCTGATCTGTCAGTTTTGGATCCAGTTGGATCAGATAACCCACAGGTTGAAACAGATGGAAAAGACAACATCAGCTGGGGTAAAGTAATGGTTTAGTAAGGGATAATTTACAAACTATGTCATCCATGAAGGAAATATTATTGCTGAGGCATACCCTCATCCTAGTGAGAAAATAAAGAAGGGATCTTTATACATATGTTTGCAGGTTCATAGGTGTGCATTAGGCTAGTGACCACTGGGGCCTTTTGAAGCCTAGCTGTTCATCTGAAATTTCAGACAAGTTTCGGGTGGGGCTTAAGATAAATATTTACATGCAAGGGCCTTGGAGATAATATTTACAGGCTGTGTCCATTAGAAACATAGCTGTCAAACCAGGAGTGGACTTCCAGTTCCACATTCAGTTGTCCAAGCTGCACTTGAATCGAGTTAGGAAGGAACTCTGCTTCAAAAGGATGGGAAGCCTGTTCCAGAGAAAGGGTAGTCTCTGGAATACATACCGGTCTCTTCAGCATGTTCAATTTATATCACAGGCAAGGTTTACATCTCTAGAATGGGCAACTCTGGTGCTAATTGTTTTGCAGATATGCAGGAAGTCCATCAGAGTTGAGGACTAAAGATGCCTTGTCTGCTAGGCATAGATCTCCCCTCAACCGCCTACAGTAGACAGAATACAGAGATAGGGCTTTGAGACAGTCTGCGTAGGACACATTATTTACACAATGCATTCTTTTGGTGGGGAACTTCTGTGTACATTCCAGTTATTGTATGTGCCTGGTTAGGTACATAACAAAGGAAGCACTGTAAACAATGACAGGTCTGATGAGTGCCGAATATAGTGAAACAATAACTTCCTTGGACCTAGATGTCATACCTTTGTTTATAAATCATGCAACACAGACCATCACTACCACAGACAAGTGACGGTCCAAAGGTATATTACTGCCAATGTGCGAAGTCCCTGACTACTGGATCGACTCTCAGGGGCTTGTTGTCAATAATGTAATTATCAGGGGTGGGCAACTTCCTAGAGGATAATATACATTACTTGGCATTTCATTTTAGTTCTTGCCTCTGACACTAGTTATTTCCGTGTCAGCACTTTTTGTAGAACATTAGTGTCAGTTGTTGATTCTATGACTGCTTTTAATTTGCAAGAGTCTGCAAATATGGTCATTCAGAGGCCCCTGACAATGGCTTTGATTTCAGAGACATACATGTCAAAAAAGGAGTGGTCCCAGGACCAATCCCTGAAACACTCCACTTTCCAGCCACTTTCTAGAGGTTTAATCCCCAATTCCAACTTCTTGGGTCCTGTCTGAGCCAGCTGGTTATCCACTGGGTGACATAAGGGGTTCACACCTTCCCTCGAGATTATTGTGCCATATTGTCTTGGCCAGGTCAAGGCTGGCAGTGTGAACCATTTTACCCATGACCATTGCTTTGGTGACCTTCAAAAAGAAGTCGACCAGGTTGATTAGGCATGCTCTGTCTTTGACAAAACCAAATCGTGTTGGGTCCAGCATATGGAGGTTTCCTTCATCATTACTGATCATTTCCACGACAATTCTTTCCATAACTTAGCATATGAAACTAGTTAGACTTATGGGTCTGTAGTTTCCTTAGATGGCCCGCCTTTGTGCAAAGGGATGACAGCCGTTGTTCTCAGTTTGTGAGGTATGAAGCCTCTTTGGAGACTATACAATTTATACATTTCCTATTTTTTCCTATGCCATTTGCTACTACCTTTTCTAAAGATGCCATTTTCTGTTCTTTTATCTATGTTACTATAGTCACTACTTCTAGTAGGGTTGTTTTAGACTTTGACATCCATTTTCTACTAATTCTTTTTTTTTTTAGCAGCCATCAGAATTAAACTCAGCAAGGCCTTACTATGTCTAGGCAATTCTGATTCAGTGCCATAGCTCAAAAAATAATGTTCTTGATTACACAAATTTGCTCACCCAATAATTATGGCATAGTAGTCTGCAGCGGAATTTTTAAAGTCTGCCAACTCATTACACCACCCAAAAATGTTTTCCCAATTACATATTTCTTCCCCCATCAGACCTCCAACATTTGCACTCTACCACAGGAAATATTCTTTAGAGTCTGCTTGGGGTGTAACAATACAGTACAGTTGTGTACCTACCATAAATGTAGATGTTCGAGTGTATTCACTGTTGCAGTCATTACACTTGGGCACTTGGGTTATCCTGCTGGCAGGCTACCCGCAGTCGGCCAGAATTCCAAAGTCTAGGTCTGGCTTCGGCTGCTGTCGCCTCTTCCCTGACGTCAGTGCGCCAGGGGGTATAAAAGATGCAGCCAACGCCATTTTCTTCAGTTTTTCTTGCCCCACATGTCAGGTGCCCTCAAATAGGTAGGCTGAAAAAATTATGCCAAAAAGCATGCATGTACTAAAATAAACATTTCCTTCATCTACAAGCAAATACACCACATAGGTTGTATAGAATAGAAAAGTACAAAGTCCCAGCAAAGAAAAGGGGGATGGTGGGTGGGTAACCTGGACTGCAACAGTGAATACACTCGAACATCTACATTTATGGTAGCTACACAACTGTACTATGTTCATCGTGTTTCACTGTTGCAGTCATTACACTTGGGTTGAATCCCAAAGCTGAGGTTGGGTGGCTGGGCCTAAATAGGATGAGGAGAGGCTACCAGGCCCTGCAGAACTGCAGTGGCAAAGCCTGCTCTGGATTTAGAGTAGAGAGGTAAGTGGTAGTGCTTGGTGAAAGTGTGCACTGAACTCCAAGTTGCAGCCTGTAAACTGTCTTTGGTTGGTACTCCTCTGAGGAAGGCTGCTGGTCTGCTAGAATGTGGCCTAATGCCCTTAGGCACTGATTTGCCATGTTGTGAATAGCAGAAGCGAATGCAGTGTCCTATCCATTTTGAAATAGTCTTCTTTGAGAGGCTTTCCTTGTGATCCTGCAGCATAAGCTACAAACAGTTGCTCAGTTTTTCTGAAAGCTTTTGTTTTGTCCAAGTAGAATTGTTGCTGTCTGTGTATGTCCAAAGCATAAACAACGGAAAATACCAACTGAGTAAAAAACTAATGAGAATACACCGATAAGTGCTCTCACACCACAACTATATCACTAAAAGTCACTATAGGCACACGGGATAAAGTGTAAACTCCCGATTTAATAAAAATGGCTAAAATCACATAAGACAAAACCAAACAAGTTAAAGTTAAGCGCTTTCACCCAGTGTATCCAGGCTTCATCAGAACTAATGACATAGTTCATTGCAGGTGTTATATACCTTTTCTGGCGCCAAAATACAATACAAAAAGTGTAGAATTTAAAGTAACAGTGACATCTAAGAACCATAAAGAAACTTTTACAACATTATAACACTATCCTGTTGCTGGTATCAAGCATGTAATACATTTACATAAACATGATGAAAATAATAATATAAAATATATAAAAAAATAACCATATATACTGTATTCCTACTAAATCCCTAATCCATAAAATGCCTAATCAAAAAACCTAATCATAAAAAATTAACTTCATATAACAATAAATTTCTATATAGTAATAAATATAGTAATAAATTATTATATAGTGAAAAAGTTTATAACTCATGAGACAATTGTGGTTAGGTCTATAAAAATATAAAAATATCTATTAAAACTATCAATTTAAAAATGTCATTATAAAATGTCATTTTAATAAGATAATAATAAAGATTTGATAGATATGAATTTGTTTAAACCTGGGGGTGTGGTGGCATCTAAGTATATTTGCCACCAAACTTCTTTGAAACTAAGTAAACTTTTAATGTCTCCTCCCTCAGGATCAATTTTGATGGCCTCCAATATGATAAATTTAAAATGATGATCATCCCCTTCTCTGTCAACATGTCTATAAAGTGCGTTACTACTGTCTTTGGTCTTTATACAGTATAAACTATCATAAATCCTTTTCCTAAGATTTTTTTCAGTTTTTCCTACATAAAAACTAGCGCATTTCTGACAAATGCTTAAGTATATCACCATCTTACCATTGAAATTTCCAGCCTTCCTTATTACAGTACTTTTATGTCCGTTACCTAGATGTATGATAGTCTCATCGGACATAAACTTACATTGTCTACAAGTACCACATTTAGGGCTCCATATATGAATCAACTTGTTGTCTTTTACTCCTGTGTACTTGTATTCCATTATTTGTTTGATGTTGGTTCCCATTTTAAAAATAAAATTTGGGTTTGGAGCCCAAAATTTTGGATAGCTGGATGTCTTTGGATATAATGTACCAAAAATCATAAATTATTTTCTTGATACAACTCACTGCTATATTAAACTGTATAACAAAAGACCTATGAAAGTAATCCGCAGTTTTAGTTTGTGTTTTATTACTATCTTGAAAAGCTTGTGCCTCATGTGTAATGAAAATATATTTCCTTCCTAATAATGGTTGATATATATTGTCCCTCAATTGTAATATATATTGAATAGTGTTGTCCATCATGGTTACAGGGTATCCTCTTTGTGTGAATAACTCCTTAATAAAGCCTAATTCTAAATTCAATAAATCATCATTAGAAGTCATTTGTGCAGCTCGGACACACTGACCTTTAAATACATTATTCTTCAACTGCTCTGGATGGCAACTAGTATAATGCAAATAATTATTGGAAAAAATGTCTTTTCTATATACCGAAGAAGTAAGTGTGTTCGCTTGGTACTGAATAAAAGTGTCCAAGTAAGGTAACCCTATGTTATTATAAGAATAAGTGAATTTCAAGTATTCACTACTCATATTTAAAAAGTTAATAAAGGATTCCAAGGTCTTAACATCTGCATCCCATAAAATATATATATTGTCCAAGAACCTGGAATAGTATTTCACATACTTGTAATATTCACTAGTGAACAGTACCATATCCTCCCAGTGAAGCATAACTAAGTTTGCATAAATGGGAGCACAAGTGGCTCCCATCGCCACTCCTTTAATTTGCTTAAAGTGTTCACCTTCGAAATATAAGAAGTTGTTGTCCAATACAATGGACATCATTTCTTCTAATAACCTAATTTCATCCCATTCCAAGTGGGAATATTTAAAAATACTGGAACTAAAGGCTTCAAGTCCTTTGTCCTTAAGGATGCAAGAAAAGAAATCTATAACATCTATAGTAAGAAATATGATGTTATCAAAATTCATATTAATAGGATAATTGTTCAAAAAAAAACAGGAATCCTTTACCATGTGAGGAACTTTTTCATATAGAAATTTTAATTTAAAGTCTATATATTTCCCTAATGGGAAGGTCTTGGATTTGCTGCCAGAGACAATTGGGTGGAAGGGTGGGTCACCTACGTCTTTATGGACATTGGGAATGCCCATCAAAGTGGCTAACCTAGGAAATTTTACAATTGATGAGTCATATATCTCTTTGGTAATTCTCCCTTCAATATAATATTCTTCTATATAAGAGTCAATTCTTTGGTAGGCGATATTAAGTTCGTTAATGGAAATGGGTGTGTAGTTACCAGAATAATGTAATAAATCATATATCTTCTTGATATATTGCGTACTCTCGTATAAAACAACTCCACCCCCCCTTATCAGGTTTCATCACTCTGATATTCATATTTTCTCTGAGATCACATAATTATCTTTCTTCTTCTTGTGTCAAATTACTGATAGAAGTGACGTGTTTGAGTTTCCTAGACTCATGGTACATTTCCCTGATAATAATGTTCTCAAACATTTCAATGCCAGGGTGGCATGGTGGAACGAAACAACTAGCTTTCTTAAATGGTATACCAGAATGTACCCCATAGGGATGATTTTCATTATCTGGTGTACTCGAATTATTAAAATAAATAGCTAAATTAACTTTTCTAATTAATTTTTTGAACTCAATAATAGTGTCTACCAAGTCAAATTTAGGATTTGGGATGTATTTCATCCCTTTAGTAAATAAATCAAAAACTTTATCTATATTCAAATCAGTATAATTAAAGATGTTAAAATTATTGAATGTATATACTTTCCCCTTAATTTCAATCCCATCTAAATTGCTGACACTATTATTAAAGGCCGATCCAGAAATATATTGATTCTTGTAATCTAATACCACCTCCTTCCCAAATACCATTTTTGTAAGGTTGTGTATGTTGATTTCCTCCACTCTGAAAATCCCCCTTATGGTTGTAATGTTTATAGGGGTGAGGATCACCAAAACTCCCTCTCTTTTCCCTCTGCTGTGTATATACACAGAATTCATCATTAAAATAATCCCTAAAACTCTTTTCAGGCCAAATATAAGCTTTGTTATTGGTACATTGTTCACTATCTCTTTTAAATTTCTTTGATTTTCTCTGCGTAATATTGGAAACCCAATTTTTAGCTTCCAAATACTGCTTGTTGTATAAATTATCCCATTGTGAGAATAATAAATCATTAATAACATTGTTGTTCAATTTCTCAGCTTCAATAATCAGTTTACTCAATTTTTCATCGTTGTGTTTCATTAATAGACGTATAAAATTAAAACCACAGTTGACAAAAAAAGTATTAAACTCTTTTTTAACATTTGCTGTGATATCAAGTCCTAAAGGTAACTTAAAAAACCTAAGACCCTTGGGTACTATATTAATTTCCAAATTTCTAGACAAATAAGCATTGTCAATTTTTAGACTGTTAATATTTTTTAATGTTTTACCAAGTGAATAAATCATGGACTTCAAATTATCATATTCTGTGTTGTCCTTTCTTGAAATATTGTCAGCACTATTACAATCATCCATTCCATGATTGAACAACAAAAACTCATTACATTTATTATCTTCTACAACACGGTCCACTGGTTTTAAGGGATAAACAGAATTGGAAGAAGATTTAACAGTACCTTTGTCTTGTTGGGTGGAACGTCCAGCAACAGCAGAATAAGTTTTTAAAGGCAACGTTTTTTTAGGTTTAGCACCAGTTCTAATAGCTTCTTCATTAATATCGTATAAAGAAAAATCAAATGTAAAGTCAGAAAGGTTGATTTTGCTGCAATTATGTGATTCATTGATATCCAGCAAGTTAGTAACTTTCCTTAAAGGATCCCCTTGACCATTCGGTATTTCAAAACTGTCTGAGGATACTGCCTCTTCATGCATATCAGATTTGGTAGTGTTCATATAAGCAGCATCTCCATCTCCGGTTCTATCAACCAAAGCTCTTCGGTCATTATGTCTTGGGGATATAACCATATCAGTATCAACAGTTTTAGTACGCTCAACTCGCTTACTACAAGCCTTGGTGCTGCAAGGCGTACGAGATGTATAAGCTGGATGGCCGCTCTGTAAAAGTTGTTTCACTAAAAGGGTGAGACTATTCAGTTCACCCTTTAATCCTTTGATGTCTTCTCGGATATAAGAAAGGTCATCTGTGCCTGAGTGCTGTGGAGAGAAATCTCCTCTAACGGGTGATGCACCGGTGTGCTCCATTGCAAGAACGGCAACAACAGAAACAATGGAAAATACCAACTGAGTAAAAAACTAATGCAAATACACCGATAAGTGCTCTCACACCACAACTATATCACTAAAAGTCACTACAGGCACACGGGATAACATGTAAACTACCGATTTAATAAAAAGCAGCTAAAATCACATAAGACAAAACCAAACAAGTTAAAGTTAAGCGCTTTCACCCAGTGTATCCGGGCTTCATCAGAACTAATGACATAGTTCATTGCAGGTGTTATATACCTTTTCTGGCGCCAAAATACAATACAAAAAGTGTAGAATTTAAAGTAACATAACAGAAGGGGATGATCATCATTTTAAATTGATCATATTGGAGGCCATCAAAATTGATCCTAAGGGAGGAGACATTAAAAGTTTATTTAGTTTCAAAGAAGTTTGGTGGCAAATATACTTAGATGCCACCACAACCCCAGGTTGAAACGAATTCATATCTATCAAATCTTTATTATTATCTTATTAAAATGACATTTTATAATGACATTTTTAAATTGATAGTTTTAATAGATATTTTTATATTTTTATAGACCTAACCACAATTGTCTCAGGAGTTATAAACTTTTTCACTATATAATAATTTATTACTATATTTATTACTATATAGAAATTTATTGTTATATGAAGTTAATTTTTTATGATTAGGTTTTTTGATTAGGCTTTTTATGGATTAGGGATTTAGTAGGAATACATTATATATGGTTATTTTTTATATATTTTATATTATTATTTTCATCATGTTTATGCAAATGTATTATATGCTTGATACCAGCAACAGGATAGTGTTATAATGTTGTAAAAGTTTCTTTATTGTTCTTAGATGTCACTGTTACTTTAAATTCTACACTTTTTGTATTGTTATTTTGGCACCAGAAAAGGTATATAACACCTGCAATTAACTATGTCATTAGTTCTGATGAAGCCCGGATACACTGGGTGAAAGCGCTTAACTTTAACTTGTTTGGTTTTGTCTTATGTGATTTTAGCCGCTTTTTATTAAATCGTGAGTTTACCCATTATCCCGTGTGCCTGTAGTGACTTTTAGTGATATAGTTGTGGTGTGAGAGCACTTATCGGTGTATTTGCATTCGTTTTTTATGTCCAAAGCATGCAGAAGTCTCTCCCCTTTATTCTGGGGATTTGGATAGAATGTTGGCAAATGAATGGTTTGGTTAAGAGCCACACTATATACTACCTTTGGCATAAATGTTGGGTTTGTCCTTAGAGAGACCCTGTCCTGATGAAAAATAATGAAAGGTTCCACTGCCATTAATGCCTGTAACTCTGAGACTCTTCTTGCTGAAGTTATTGCTAGGAGCAGAGCAGTTTTCCATGATAAGAATTTTATATCAGCTGTATTGGCTGGCTGAAAAGGAGGCAGTGGAGTTTTTCTAAAACAAAATTGAGGTCCCAAGTAGGTATTGGTACTCTCCTTGGGGGTCTTATGTTTTTTTGCCCCTCTGAGGTACTGTCTTAGTAGCGGATGAGAGAAAATATGAGGTTCCGTATTATAATGAGCTGAAATGGCAGAGGCATGGATCTTAATTGATGAGAAGGATAGGCCTTTGTCCAGCATCTCAGGTATTGTAAAATCTGAGGTATATTTGGAACAAGTGGTTCAAGTCCTTGTGCCTGGTTCCAAGCACAGAATCTCTTCCATTTTTCTGCACAAGATTTCCTAGTGCTGGGCCTCCTGGCTTCTAAAATGACATCCATAACAGCTTTAGAGAGAGGTGTGGTCTGAGTGGCTATATTACCTGCCATGCAGCCAGATTTAAGGTTCTGAGGTGACTGTGCAGAATCTGACTGTTTTGTTGAGTCAGAAGATGAGGAATTTGAGGTAAAAGCCAGGCTGGGCCTTGAAACAGGCTCTTTAGGATTGGGTACCAGTGCTGGTGTGGCCAGTCTGGGGCAATCAGGATTATTTTTGGCTTCTCTTGTCTGACTTTTAGGAGCACCTTGGGAAGAAGAGGCAGTGGAGGAAAGGCATGAACTGCCAGGGTTTTCCAGCTGAATGATAGAGCATCCACTTTCCATGCTTGTGAGTGATAAGTTCTTGTGCAGAACCTCTGTCGTTGGCAGTTGTGAGGGGAGGCAAAACGATCTACGTCTGGGTGTCCCCATTTCCTTGTTATCAAGTTGAAGACCTGTGGATTTAGTTTCCATTCATGAGGATCCATGAAATTTCTGCTTAGTTAGTCTGCCAGTGTATTTTTTGTTCCTGGCAGGGATTGTGCCTGCAGATGTACTTGATAGGTCAGTGCTGTGTTCCACAAAGTCATGGCTTGCCTGCAGAGGGGGTAGGAATGTGTGCCCCCTTGCTTATGTACCACATAACTGTGGTATTGTCCGTCTTTACTAATAATTGTCCTGGATGTAGTAGATCCTTGAAGGCTGTCAGGGCATTCTGTACAGCTAGCATCTCTTTTTGATTGATGTGAAGATGCATTTGCTCCTTGGGCCACATGCCCTGAATACATTTTCCTGCCATGTGTGCCCCCCAGGCATAATCCGATGCATCTGTTATTGTCTGCCTGGCTGTGGGTAAGGTGAAAGGCTGTCCCTTGTTGTGGTGACAGGCCAGTGCCTACCATCGAAACTCCTGCTGCAGGCAGGGAATTAGAGTTATTAGTGTTTCCAGGCTGTGGCAATGTTGAGTCCAAATACTTTTTAGATACCATTGTAGTTTCCTCATATGCAGTCTTGCATATGGAATTAGTAGAATGCAGGATGCCATGAATCCCAGGGTCTGCAGAATTTCTCTTGCAGGGAGCTGGGTCTTAGTTGCCATCATTTGAAACTAATGAGTCAGTTGCCTTTGCTTGTCTGGCGTGAGATAAGCCATCTGGGCAGTTGTATTTAAGCTTGCACCCAGGAATATTATCTCTTGAGAGGGCACTAGTTTTGATTTCCTTTCGTTTACTGTGTACCCTAGACAAATTAGTAATCTTTTTACAAACGCCAGATGCTTTAGTAGAATGTCCTTGCTCTCTGCTTGAATAAGGCAGTCGTCCAAGTAGGGATATGTTTGAATTCCTTTTTGTCTGCAAAATGCAATTACTGGTGCCAAGCATTTTGTGAAGACCCTGGGCGCAGTAGATAAGCCAAAGGGCAGTGCAGAGAATCGGTAATGCATTGAGCCAGATATGAATCTGAGGTATCTTCTGCAAGACTGTCTGATTGGGACATGCAGGCATGCCTCCTTGAGGTCCAAAGTAACTAGCCAAGCCTCCTTGCCCAGCATGGGTAGAAGCTGCTGCAGTGTTAACATTTTGAATTTTGGAACATCCAGGAAAGTATTTAGGATTGACAGTCCAGTATTGGTCTTCAGGCTTTGTCCTTTCTTGGTACCAGGAAAAGTCTTGAGTAAAATCCTTATCCCTGTTCTTGCTGTGGTACTCTTTGAACAGCTCTCATGTCCATGAGAGCAGAAATTTGTTTTTGTGCCTCTGCCCATTGGTTTTGTGGCAGGTCCGGCATACCTTTTGATTTTGGAAGGGTGTGAAAGTGGAACCTGTAACCCTGAGAAACAATATGCACCTCATGGTGTGCAAGGTTTCCCCAAAAGAATAATCCTCAGGCGGAGAGGCTGAAGGTATAGATTCTTCTGCATCAGAGTCCTCATAGGGAGGGAGAGAATATCCCTGATCTGAGGAGGAATCAGAAGAAACAGAAACCTGGTCAGAAGAGTCATAGTCAGTGTCCTGCCTAGGCCTTTTATCAGGAGGGGGATGGGAACCCCTGATCAAAGTAATTAGGTCCTCGGCCATTTTAAGAATCTGTTTCTTTGGCATGGATGACTGTCCAGGAAAATGCTGTACTTGTTTCCTTGTCTTTAATGGTGTTTTTGACTTTGCCTTGGCAGCTGTAGTGGACTTAATAGTAAGCTGTGAAGGTCTGAAAACACCCTCAGAAGCCGATGCCTGCTCAGCGGCTCCGGACCCATCTGAGGGAATAGTTTCCGCAGGCCCAATACCTTGCGTTTCCAGAGGCCTAGGTGTCTCCACGTGGGAGCCGGGCACGGCCTGTGGCTCTGAGGTAGCGGGTGTCAGGGGCTGCGAAAGCGCCTCACTGAGAACCGGCGACTGGCCTGGAAGAGGCTTAGTCGTCGGTTTTGGACTTCGGATGCCTGTCCTTCTCCTTGTCTTTGCGTTTTTTATGAATTCTGGTCGTCGGTTGTTCTGACGGCATTATGTAGTAAAACCTTCGGCCAAAGTAATGTAAAGCAAAATCAAACAGACGCTTAACAGTGCGTTTGTTGAATCTAGCACAATACCGACAACTAGTAATGACGTGGTCAGGGCCTAGGCAAGGAGTACAGCAAGAGTGAAAATCCTTATGAGGTATTTGCTTCCCACAAGAAATACAATTGTTAACTTTTACTGACATCGGTCTGGAGCAAGAAAAAGTTTCCCCAACGGTGTACTTAGCTTTATTGAAGACTTTGGTTCTGAAATTCGATTTCGAAAATCTCAGGAGTCGGCCGACCGGCACTTGCGAACTGCTTTTGCTTTGGGCACCGCTCAGCAAGAAAGACTGAAGAAAATGGCGTCGGCTGCATCTTTTATACCCCTGGCGCACTGACGTCAGGAAAGAGGTGACAGCAACCAACGCCGGACCTAGACTTTGGAATTCTGGCCGACTGAAGGTAGCCTGCCAGCAGGATAACCCAAGTGTAATGACTGCAACAGTGAAACATGATGAACATCCATAAAAACACTTCCAAGCAAAAATCTTAAATATTCTACACTCTGTGGTATATTTGGGAGCGATATATATGTATGTACTCCCATCGTTTACTTGTGAAGTGGTTATCCAGTCTCTCTTCCCAATCTTTTCTAACCTCCTCTAATTCCTATAGTTATTGTGCAATATTTTATATGTCATACTAATTATCCCTTTTTGACAGCAGCTTCTATTCTAGATTCACCTAAAACCTCTATCAAAGCAGGTCTTTCACTTAGGATTCCCCTATTCCTTTCTCTTTGCCTATACTCTGATATCAATTCCTGATAGGGAAGGCAGTCCCCAGCCTGTAGTCCAAATGTTTTCTTGGCCTCTTCCCATTCTATTACCATTCCCTCTCTAGTTATTTGCTGCCAAAAACCTTGGTTCTTATTCCAGTTTTCTCCAGTAACTTCCAGACCACTCTTGTCCATTCTATGTACCTCTAATTGCAGTCATCCCTATCGGCAGAATCTCCTTTCTCCATTCTTGTGCTGGCTTAGTTCTTGGGATACTTCCCGCTACTTTATAAATATAATATTCTGTATGACTGTTGCTATTTTCTTAATGGATCTGCATCCAAAATCCCACTTTTTCATTAATTCTTGAATTCCCTCCTGCTTCATCATCATCACTTTCCACTTTGAATTATAGCTTTATGCTTGAGTTATGCATATAAGCCTTTACTGTGTAACTTTAAAATAGCCCTTCAAATAAGGTAGTCATAAACCACCCTGTTCTATTGGAAGGATCAACTTATCACACTTGACTCTTGCCCTCTTCCCCAACAAGACAAAATTAGTCAATTCTTTATTAACTGCTATATACAACTTTTCTTCTGGTTGACATAAATATGCCTGACCTATGCAAAAAACTGAAGGGACTAAACATTTTCACTGCTTGTATCTTGCTATGTCTATAAAACAGAGCGCCAGTTTCTCAGTTTTTGTATTATATTTTGTTTAGTCTCTTCCCACATATCCTTAGCTGCCATAACAGAATCCTTTTTAACCTATACTCCCAAATACTTCATTTTAACAAGTCCCTGTAAACACAGGTATTGCTGAATCAATTAGTGTGTGGCTACATTGTTTACAGCTACAGCCTTTGTTTTATCTGCAAGTTCAATCTGCCAAAGTCAACAACTTAGCTTGAGAATCACTACTCTCCAACTCAGCTGGAAAGAAATGGAATGTACCCCCCCCCCCTCCGATCTTACCACTATAACCTCCTTACCCCAATTCAAAACATCCCTAAAGAGTCACCTAAACAAGCACTGGCTATGTCCATGACTAGACCCAGGCTAACTTGAGATGCATGTAACTCTTGAAGGTAAATGATGCAATTAGGAATACACCTTCTAAACCTAAACCCACCCTAACTATATGTACTTCTCAATAACCTTTAGAACAATATTCACTAAACCTAACCTAACTTCCTATACTCAGCTTTATATTGCTTTGTTTCTGACTCCCTATCCTAACCATTCAAATGCCTTGTCTTTAGCTCTTTTGTATCCTATTATTCTAGCCTTTCTACAGAAAAGTTTTAAACCCTTCCACATCCGATTTCCAAGAACTCCCCTCTTAACTAACCACCTTTCTTCTCCTGGTAGTCACTCATGACATCAATCTAGGTATAATGCCATTCTATACACTCAAATGCTTTGCAATGATTGCTGTACATATCTCATACTATAAACCTACAATGATCTTAAACTTCAATGTAACCATGTATATAAATAACCTTTTGAAATTTTAAAATTTAAAATTTTTTTTTCAGTTTAACCATGAATATTGATTGTCACCTTTTTGTACATGTGGAGCTTTTCTCCCCGGGCCTCTACTGAAAATGGACATGTATCCAGTCGGACTCTCCCAGTTAACAAATGTAAAATAGGAAAAATAAATATCTTCATTAATTTGACATCCCAAAAAGACATGAAACTCTCTCAGAATGTCCCTCAACAGGTCCTTTTCTGGTTTTATCAGGTACAAAACAATATAGTCTGCAAATAAAGCCCACTTTTTTAATTACCATACCAATTATTTCTTTGAATTTCTGAGGCCCTTATTTTCTTTGTCAATGGCTCTTAATATGATACAAATATAAAAAGGGAAAGAGGTTATCCTTGCCTATTTCCTCTGTTCAGGCACAGCTTATCAGAGAGAACCCCCATAAATGTTTTCCTCCAATCCCTTGTATGTATGTATGTATATATATATATATGTGTATATATATATATATATATATATATATATATATATATATATATATATATATGTACACACACACACACACACACACACACACACACCTACATATACAAGTTATATACTTAACATAACATGGCATCCGTTGTCATTTTCATTCTTCCTTGCTATTGGGTCTTGGATCCAACCCTCGGATCAGACTGACACATTTTAGAGACTTGGATCCTAATCTCAAGCTCTTCCCTCTACCCACAATGTTCTACTCTCTCTACAACTTCTTCAGATCGAGTTTGCTGACTAACTGTGCACAAAAAAATAAATCTTAAGATGGAAAGAAGAACCAGAGGCTCAAACCAGGATCCAAAAAGATCCTAAACATTCACTCAATTCTCTAGGAGTCACTAAGCTTGGGGATGGCTGGAAGGGAAGGTGAGGAAGAATGAAAATGAACATAGATGCCAAGTGATGGTAAGTACATAACTTATAAAGCTAACGTTTTCATTCTTCCTTGTTAATGGGTCAAAGTCCCCAGCTATGTTACCCTTGGGTGGCCTCAAGGAAGGATATGCTGGAGCACTGCTGAACCTAAACAAGCTCTGCTTCTGCAAACAATGTCCAATTTGCTGTGAGTCACAAAAGTATGAATCTTTGACCAAGTGGCTGTGGCACAAATATTGTTAATTGATGCTCTGGAGGAAAAAGCAAATGGAGTAGCCATAGATCTAGTACAGCTGGCGTTAGGACAGCAAGGTAACTGTACACCATTCTGTGAATAAATCAAAGAAATGCAATCCATAATCCATTTAGCAAGAGTAACCTTGGTGAATACTTGATCTATGCAGTTAGGAGAAAAGGATACAAACAGCTGTTCAGATTTCATATACTGTTTTGTTCTATGAAGGCAAAAATGAAATTGTCTATGGACATCAAGAAGGTATAAACATATTCTATCTTGTTAGAGAAATTTGGGAAGAATACTGGTAATTGAATAGGCTGATTAATGTTAGTCTCTGTGGCCACCTTAGGCACAAAGGATGGATTGGTAGGGAGGGATACTCTATCTTTATGAAAAATTATGTAAGGTGGTTTGGATGACAAGGCCTGAACTTCAGAAAATCACTTTGCTGTTGTAATGGCTACCAAAAATGTGGTCTTCCAGGATAGAAATTTCATGTCACAATCCACTAGCTGGTTCAAAAGCTTTTTGAGTAAGGCCTTGAAGAACAGGGAGACTTCATGGTGGAGAGGAAACATGAAAACATGAGGAGAATAAATCTAAGATGACTTTTCTACTTAATCTAGCAGAAGCATATCGGCATCAAGTAGGAAAGGAAATCAGACCAGAAGTAAATAAAAGTGAGGCAGCAACTGAATGTGCCAAGAAAGAATATAAGGTGAAGGACCAGATGAGAAGGCAAGAAATGTAGAAAAAGCATAAATATAGTTGCAAGTAAAGAAAACTTCTGGAAGAACCTCATGTTGATCAGGAACGAAAACAGGAATGGCTAAGGAGAGGCGAATTCAAACCAAGAGATGAAAGGTTAATACTGGCAGCCCAAGATAGTGGATTGCATACACATTGGTTTACAAAGTTCAATGAACATGTGGGAGAAACAGACAAATGTAGGTTTTGTAAAACCGAATTGGAAAAAGTTGCACACCTCCTTGATGGTTGTGATATGCTAATGGCAGAAGGACTGTATACGAAAAGGCAAACATTATGGTACTGAAGTGGCTGAAAAATACTGGAAACATAAGCCACAAAGCATCATAGAAAATGATGAAGTTTACATCACATGGGATCATCCATTAACAACAGTTCAAAAGACAGACACTAGAAAATCAGATATGGTGGTCCATGAAAAGAAGACAAAAGTAGCACTGATCATTGAAATCACCACACCCACTGACTACAGTGTCTTGCAAAAAGAGACGCACAAAGTCATAAAATATCAGGATTTGCAGGCAGAAATGAGAGCAATGTGCAAGAAAGATACCCAGACAGTCCCAATAAAAGTAGGAGCAATGGGTCTTATAAAAAAAGAATCTACAATCGTATTAAGATACGTTATCAATACACGTAACTCCATACAAACTGCAGAAGGAGTCATTACTGGGCACATTGCAGGTGCTGTGAAGAGCACTTCTGGTTGACAAAGATTGAAATAATACTAATTTCATGAACTTTAAATGTACTTTGACTTAGGAAAGGGGTTCATTCCCGTCATGGTATTAGAAACCCAAAAGTTTTGCAGAAATTAAAAAAATGAAGACGGGTCTTTTACTGGAGATCGAAGTAGAAAAATCCCTTTCATGAATGCCTTTCATAATCTAGATGTAGAAAGGGAACCAGAAACATGTCAAGCATGAAAGTTTGATATGTATGTCAGTTGAAGTTTAATAGTAGAGTAACCTGCCCTTTCCTTAACGAGTGACACAAGAAAAAAAGGATAGCTGAAACAGGGAACTGAAAATGTATCAATATTCTCTTCAGAAGCCCAAATAGAAAAACTTTTCCATTTGCTTCTGTATACTTTTTTAGCAGATGCTTTTCTGAGAAGCCTACACAATGTCTCTTGTAGAGGAAGCATGCCTGGACCATCATACAATTAATGAAAATGGAGAAACCAAGTGGTTAGTTTGAGGACATGTAGACTGGAGTATTGAGTCTCTTTCGGGTGAGACAGGATGTCCTGAGTGGACTCCAGAATCCAAGGAGGATACTTCAGATAATACTAGAGACAGGGGAACCATACCTGATTATTCCAGTAGGGGGCAATGAGGATTACTGAGCTCTTCGGTCCTCTGGCTTTCTGAAGAAATTCTGGGATCAATGAACGAGGGAGATAGGCATAAAGGAAACTGGAGGGCCAATCGTGAACTACAGCATCCCTCAGTGACTACCCAGAGGGGGGATCAGAGCAAAGTGCTTGCTGCACTTGTTGCTCTGGGGGGAGACAAAGAGGTCACAGCAAGGTTAGCCCCAATGACTGAAAATCAAATTCATTACTGATGGACTGACAGACCACTCATGAGGAGTCAGAATGGATCTGCTGAGTTTGTCCGCTAAAAAATTGGACTTCCCTGGTATGTGTGTTGCAAGGGGAAAGCAAACAGAAGATATTGCCCATTCCCAGACCCTCATGGCCTCTCTGCACAATGGATATGAACAGGTTCCTCTTGTTTGTTGATACACCACGCCACTGACATGTTGTCTGTATGAATTGCAATAGTTCTTGTCACTTGTCCCTCTCCAAGTAGGGATGACAGGTAGGTGGGATATTTCATTTAAATGCTTTAATACATAAAAACACATCAGGATGGATAGCAGCATCATAAAATCTAAACGGACCAGTTAACAGACAGACCTTACATACATACATGCCTACATCTCAACAGCTTACTATAAAATGCCAGTCAAGCTTGCATGTGCTCAGTATTTATGCACTTGTGCAAGTCCTTAGACAGCTTTTTAAAGATATATACACACACATTGATCTAAATCCTCCCTCTTAAAAGACTACCCTTTGTACAACACATTAGAGTTAGACATGCATTACTATAGACATTAAACACAAAACACAGTGTTCATGCCCAAGTTGACGTGCATCTTTTACACAGTTTAGAGATGCAACCAAATCTTGTAACATAACATAACAATATGGACTGAATTTAGCAACAGGGACACTCTTCTGTGAACGGCTCGTATCAGGAACTTCTGGATTCATCACAGGAACAGGAATATTCTCTGGAACTTCCTCTGGAATTGGAACACTAGACAACTCACTGAGATAAGGAGCCTTTCTCACAGGCTATGTGCTGTGGTATAGGCTCAAACACCGGTATTAAATGCTTCTGATTCTGCCTAAAGCCTGCTCCTTGTGGATTCCACAATGTATGATCTCGACTGGGCAAATATTCAAGACACCAATCCAATCATAACCTTTGGACGTTTGCATCCTTACCAATTCTCCTTCTCGTAATAGATTGAGCGGTTTGCTGGACTTATCATAGTAGGACTTTTGGGTTAGGCGCTTTTTTTCAACAGACTGGTTTTCACTGACCTGCTGTTCTTAACACATGGAACCAAATGCTAATGATTGCTAATGTGGTTCTGGCTGGTCTCGACAGAAGTCTCTGAGCAGGTGAACCAAGATGTTCATCACGAAGAATGTTTTTGAGATTCATGAAAACATCACTATTGTCTCATTTTGACCTCTCTAGTAACTGTTTTGCACTTTGAACTGCATGTTCTGCCAAACCATTTGACTGTGGGTACTCAGGGCTACTTGTGACATGAGTAAGGTCCCATTCTTCAGCAAATCTTTTTAACTGTTGGCTTGTAAATTGCATGCTATTGTCAGAAATAACTGTGCGGACTACTAAGACGAAGTGTCATTTCGCAGTACATGCGAAATGACGCTTCGTCTTAGTAATGATAGTACTGGATACTAGATTAGGAAGTCGGTCAAACTCGAACTAATTGGAGTAAGAGTCTACTAACTCCGGGTAATGCTGACCATTCCACTCAAGGATATCTGTGGCTGTTATCGACCAAGGTAGTTCAGTTATGTGGTTTAGCTGAAGTGGTTCCTTCTGTTGATGTGGCTTAGTACTATTACATAGACAAGATAAAAGAGCTCTCTCAATGTCCAGTGACATAGAGGGCCAAAATACTAATCCTCTCGTCTTTCTTTTGGTAGAGTCGGTTCTTGGGTGACCACAATGCAAGACAGTAGCATGCTCTTGTTGCAAGGACTTTGGAACAATTACTTTCAGACCTTTCATAATGATACCTTTGTCAAACAAAATCTCATCTCTGTATAAAAAATAAGGTTGCACTTCTTGAGGTAAACTGGACTGCTTTGACAGTCATCCTTGACTGATAAAGTGGTTGAGTCTGTAAAACTGGATCTGCGGCTGTATTCTCTCAGCTTATCAAGACGTGTGGAAGAAAAACTTCTCACTTCCATGACTTCAAAATCAAGGTTCTCATTCTCGTGCTGTTCTGTGGTGTTTCATCAGCAAAATAAAGAAGTTTGTCTTTCTTGTACACAAGAGTGAAGTTATACTCTTGCAATCTCAGCATTATAGGGCTTTCTCAAGATAGTGACTAGAGGTTGGTGGTCTGCTTCGATCTGGATAGTCTACCATAAGCATGGAACACTGAACATGCAAACAGAATTGCCAAAAGCTCTTTCTCAATCTGAGCATACTGCATTTTGTTCTCGATGCATAGGCAACAGGCTGATGATCCTCCTGTAGAATGACTGCACCAAGACCAAATTTCGAAGCATCACAGGAAAGTGTAACTGGTTTGTGAACATCATAACATCAGAGTTGGCTGAACAGCAATTCTCTGTTTTAGGATATCAAATGCTCTTTGGTGTTGCTCTAATCAAGACCAGGTTACATCTTTATGTGTCAGCTCTTTAAGCGGTGCTGAAAGTTGGCTCAAGTCTGGAATGATCTTGCCTATATAGTTAACCATGCGAAGAAAACATTGCAGGACTTGAACTTTGTTTGTAGCTGGCATCTCAAAAATGGCTGTTTGCTTTGAAGGGTCTGGTAGCAGGCCTGTATGAGTAAATAAATGACCAACATAAAGAACTTGTAGCCTGAATTTGCATTTCTGTGGATTGCGCTTAAGATTCACTTGACATGCTCTTTCCAGAAATATTCTGAGTTTTCAGTCACGCTCAGCTTCACCATTACCTCCTACTAGAATGTTGTCTACTATAACAGCACTAGGATACCCAGAAAAAAATTGCTCCATTGCACATTGAAAGTCTTCACTTGCAGATTTTATCCCAAATGACATTCTCAAAAATCTGTACCCGCCAAACGGAGTACTGAAAGTAGTTAGCAATGAGGATTTTTTGTCAAGCTGAATTTGCCAAAATGAACTCTTTGCATCTAAGACAGAAAAAACAGTGGCATTTGGCATTAGGGCTGAAATTTCCTTGACTGTGCGCATTGAATGATGAGGCCTTTTTAGTGCTTTGTTCAAATCTTGTGGGTCAATACATATTCTGATGTCATCTGAGCTTTTCTTATGAGCTACCACCATGGAAGATGCCCATTCCATTTGCAACTGAACAAATTACACCTTGTCGCACCATTTTATCTAGCTCTGTTTTGACAATGTCCTGGCATGGCTATTGGAACTTTTCATGCTGGCCTGATAACTGGAATGAAATCTGGGTCTAACTTCATGGACTACACAACTGGAAGCTTCCCCAATTTGTCTCTGAAAAGATCAGCATAGGTAGAAAAAATGTACTGGGCGAAATTAGAGTAGTGGTCTGTCAAGTTGACTTGGTGGACTTCCTTATTAAATGAAAGCAGTCTCATTTTCAAACTGTCTCTGAGCCTCAATAATGACTGGACGTGCCTCTTGACCACATAAAATAAGTCATAAGATCTTCCAGCAGAGTAATATGAAAGCATTACTGACCCTTCAGTCTGAATTTCTTCACCTCCATAAGCAACAAGCTTCACACACCTTGCCAAATCAAGTCTTTCCCCATGATGCACACTAGCAAATGTTGCTGCTGACATAACATTGCACTAGGAACCTACAGCATTTTTGAGCTCTAGGGGTTTTCCATTTATCCAAACTGTACAAAATACATCATTCTTTGCCCTTAAATCTACTGCACTGACTGTTACATGAAGCACTGACACACCATCTACATAAAGAATAAGGTTGCAGCCTTCTAAATGATCAACTCATTTCTTAAAATGTTCCCTCTTAATAAAAGAATGTGGGCCTTTTGATTTACAAAACCTCTTAAAATGATTCCACTTATTGCATTTGTGGCATTGCTGACCAAAAGCTAAACATTTTTCCATTTTAGATTTATGATTTCCACCACAATTACGACAGTTTGCAATGAAACTGATTTGAGGCCAGTGCTTTGAGTTTGCTGACTCACTCATACTTCACTGAGACTGGGCAAACTCTGGAATTTGCTGGAAAGTTCTGGGGTATACCAGCGATTGCTGCAGGGGCTACAGTTGTTGCCATGTGCTTGGACCGGTTTCCTTTAACCACGTGCTGCACACTATCACAACAGGAGCTTCATCACTGTGCCTTCTAGAGCTATTCTCATTTGTAAGCATATCTGTGTGCTTTTCTGTGAGCTTGTATATCTGACCAATCTCAATGGCCTTATTCAAAGTTAAATCACTCTCATGAAGCACAATCTTTCTCATAGCATCACCTTTAATACCACACACAAGTATGTCTTATCAACATATCCCTTAAACCACCAAATCTGCACGTTTTAGCTTTGTTTCTCAAGTCAGTTATATATGCTGCAAAAGTTTCATCAGGCTTTTGATCACTTGTGTAAAATAAGTGCCTTTCCATAGTAACATTTGTCTGGGGGTTACACATTTCTCTAAATTTATGTTTTAAGCACTCAGGGTCCTCCTTTGACTCAGCCGGTACAAAAATGTGACGGGTTCCCCCCTTTCCTGTATAGATAGCAGGTGCATACACAAATGAACGTTCCCTTTCTATGGCTTCTAACCCAGCTAACTTAAGCAGAATAAATGCCTTTGTACAGTCATCTTTATCAGAAAATGCAGTCTGTATGAAAATGTCGTACTCTTGCTCAAACACTCTCCAGTTCTCAGCCATATTACTGTCAAACACAAGTGCACAGGGTTTTTGAAATCTATCTGCCATGCCCACAAAGTATATACAAACACACTAAAAATATGTACCTTGCAATTATGTATGAAAAAACAGTTCTGTGAGCTTGTAATAATATTCAAATGCAAAACACACTCTCTGAAATACTATACTTTGCGAAATATGCTCTGAAATGGCTGCATTCTGTGAAATAACTTTACTGTAATACTGCACAAACATGTGAACACTTTATACACTTCTGATAACTCTGATATCTCTGACTAATACAAAAAATATGTGCTTAGCGAAAATGCAGTTTCCTCTTATTTTATTCGTTTTATGCAATTCAGACTATTTCAAACATTTACTGTAATAATTTGAATATTTTTATCAATATCAGACATAATTGGTTAATGCGAATATCTTTTAGAGCATTCTGTATGCCTCGTTTCATATTTTGCGAATAAGAAATAGTGCTGAGCAAGTTTTAACATCTGAAATTTGTTTCTGACCACTTTTGTGAAGTATATGTACAGTGGGGATGATTCACTCCTTTATATTCCTCCAGTTTCAACTAAGTGCCCCTCGATCTCAAACTGAAGAATTTTCATCCTGGCCTGAAGTCCTTTGAGACACACCACTTCTGACACCATGTCACTCATCCCTCTCTAACATAGATGACAAGCAGGAGGGATATTTAGATGCTTTAATATATAAAAGCACATCAGGATGGAAAGCAGCATCATAAAATATAAACAAACAAGTTAACAGACAGACCTTACATACATACATGCTTACATCTCAACAGCTTACTACAAAATGGCAGTGAGGCTCCCACGTGCTAAGTATTTATATACTTTAAGAAGCTATCCAAGGGCTTGCACAAGATACACACACACACAGACACACAAACACTGATCTAAAGTTCCCAAGGGAAGAACATCTTGAAATGCTTGCAATGTCAAGAGGACCGCTCTCATTTCCAGAACACTGATATGCAATCTGGTCTCTGAATGAATCCACGTGCCTTGCACCATCTTCCCTATGAAATGCCCCCCACCCACTGATAAGCATCTGTGGTCACAGTGGCTGAGGGGGAAGGAAGAAAGGTCTGCCGATGTAATGGTCATCTGACAAAATCCACCACTGAAGATGTCGTCTGCAGACAGATAGTTTGACAGGAACAGATAAGGGATGATAATGAACAGACCTTTGAACAGCAAAAGTCCACTGGAGAACTCGCATAAAAAATCTTGCTAATGTTACCAAAGTGATGGCAGCTACCATAGATCCAAGGGCTTGAAATATCAATCTTGCCGGTGGAGATTGAGTATCCAGAATGGACTGTACCTGATGTCTACATGTCATTATTCGATGAAAGGGTAAAGAGGCCATTTGATGTGAAGTATCCAACAGAGCATCAATGAACTCTAGCTTTTGTACTGGAGAAGGATTCGATTTGATTAGATTTATGGTGATGCCAAGGGAGCTGGAGATCTGAAATAGATAATCCCTGGCTTGAATTAGTTGATGCCTGGTTGAAGCAGTTAGGAGCCAGTCATCTAGATATGGAAACATGTGGAATCCCTGCAGTCTCTGGTGAGCTGCAACCACTGCCATACATCTGGTCAACATCCAGGGGACTGTGGCAAGTCCAAAGGGCAGAGCTCTGAATTGGTTAATGACTGGCTCCCAGCCTGAAGTGCAGATGACTTATGGAGCACCTGTAAATTTTGATGTGGTAGTACACATCCTGAAAGCCCACAAGGCACATCCAATTGTCTTTTCATAACAGCAGTAAAATGGACAGAACCACAACCATCTGGACCTTTGACTTCTTTACATGCAGGTTCAGGCTGCTCAGATCCAGAATGGGTCTCAGGTCCCGTTTTCTTTGCCAGTAAAGAAGCGGAAGTAGGTTTCAAATCCTCTTTGTTCAGTTAGGACCTCTTGGATGACTTTTTTTTTTTTTTTTGCAGTAGTTTGTGAACCTCTACTACTGTATACTCCCTCTGACTGGGTGGAACGTCAGGGAGTCTCATCTGACTTGAGGAGGTGGAAGGAAAAACAGAATGTAGTAACCTCTGTGTATTATGTGTAGCACCCAGGCATTTTTTTGTAAGTTTGGTCCAGCCACCTAGGTAGAGTTAAAAATAACCCCCAACTGCCTCCACAGCCAAGCAGTCTGGCAACTCTTCAGGAGAGCTGGTTGGGCTTATTGGAGAAGGGTTCTCTGTGGCCCTGACTTTGCAGAATCCCCTCTGCCCCCAGGGTGGTATCTTCCAACAGAACGTCCTCCTCTGCATCCAGATGAAGAATCTCCAGGCTGATCCTGAAAAGACCTTTAGGATCTTCAGAACCAAGTCTTTTTGCTACCTCGCTGATTCCTGGAGAAAGTGCTCTGAGGAGTAGAAAACTTGATCCCCTTTGACAGATGGCCCAAATAAAGAGGAACCATCAAAGGGGGCATTAACAAATGATGCCTTAAAGGGCTATGCAAAATCACAAAGCCTTGTATAGGTATGTCTTCTGTCTGCGATACCTGGGCCAGCTGCCCATGAGGTGCCCTCCACCATATGGGAAATGAGCCTCGTGGAAGAATTTGTGACAGAAAAAAAAAAAAAGAGTAGCCTGTTGGGGAGACACTTTTTTGAAGTCCTATGCTGACACCGTCTCTGCAAGAGAATTGGCATCTCCTTGAACAGATCTTTCTACACGAGTGATGTATGCCAATCAGTTCAAAGACCTCAGAGCAAAAGAAGGTGGAAGCAATGATGCACTTACCAAATCCATCCATCGCTCGACTCCCTGTTAGGTGGATGGACAGAGGAGCTATGTTCAGGTAGCTGCAGCCACAACCATGGCATCCGCTGGAACACCCTTAGTCCAAAACAGTCTGTCCTTGGGGTAGGGTAAGAATTTATTGGGGAGCTTAGGGATGGATTCAATAGTGTCTGGCTCCTTCCAGGTCCAGCGGAAGACTAGATCTATCATATCATCCGCCAGGGGGTTACCCAAGACGTAGATGAGCCCGCCGCAAAAACTTCCAAAAAACACAGACTCCTCAGAAGAAGGATTTTGGGCAGACCAGCCTCCTCTTTGCCTAAGGATCTCTAAGATGTCTCCAAAGGAGGCATCATCTGGTGGTGACCTTGGGGATCTTTCTTCCTTTTCGAAGTCTGTGTCTTCTGTGAGGGACACCAGAGGGGAGTCTAACTGCTCCTTTTGCACTTCTTACAATGAGCTTCTTCTGAGGGATGGTCAGAGGCGGTATCAGAAGAAGAGGTGACTCACTCTTGGGGGAGATCTTGGGGACTTCTCAGGATGGGCTGACCCTGAACAAGCATGACAGGCTCAATACTCAGATCCAAAGGGAAGCAATGGGGAGGATCAGATATAGAAGAGGTCGGATCTCTGTGAGAAGAGAAAACCCCCTTCCACAACCTGGAAAGGCGACGGTCTTTAAACTATTAAAGTTAACAGTTTTTAAACACACTCACACAAACTCACTCACACAAACTCTCACTCACTCACTCACTCACTCACTCACTCACTCACTCACTCACTCACACAAACTCACACAAACTCACTCACTCACACACAAACTCACTCACTCACACACAAACTCACTCACTCACACACAAACTCACTCACACACACACAAACTCACTCACACACACACAAACTCACTCACACACACACAAACTCACACACACACAAACTCACACACACACAAACTCTCACACACACAAACTCTCACACACACAAACTCTCACACACACAAACTCTCACACACACAAACTCTCACACACACAAACTCTCACACACACTAACCAACTCTAAGATTTTTTTTTTTGTGTGTGTGTCAGACAGTGGGAAA